>NC_044053.1:16866090-16981090 GCF_902167405.1 Gadus morhua
CACCCCTCCCCCACACAAACACCTCCACCCATCTGTTTGCCCCCCCCACTCTGTGGTGGTTAATGGTGCGGGGACCCAGTGTGGAATATAGAACAGCAGGAGATGGATGTGGCACCAGGAGCTCCGACCAGTCCCGTAGGTCCCAGACCAAAGATTAACTAAATATTAGCTGACAGGAAAAGGCGAGAGAGAGAGAGAGAGAGAGAGAGAGAGAGAGAGAGAGAGAGAGAGAGAGAGAGAGAGAGAGAGAGAGAGAGAGAGAGAGAGAGAGAGAGAGAGAGAGAGAGAGAGAGAGAGAGAGAGAGAGAGAGAGAGAGAGACACACACAGCTGCTGTGCCGGTGCCTGCAGGAGGACAAACGACCCACACTGTTTTTAACCCCATCCGTTCACCGGAGGGCACGATAGAGAGAGAGAGAGAGAGAGAGGTGGGAGAAAGAGAGATAGATGGAGAGAGAGAGAGAGAGAGAGAGAGAGGTGTGATCAACACACAGAGCCATGCACCAGAATAACACACAAATGATGCATTGGGCACACAGAGTGCACCGAGTACACACGCATCAACCCTACACGCACAAACAAATCCGTGACCAGAGGCACCATGGGAAAAGGAGTCCGCTAATCACATTCTCCACTCCTCGTCTGGGCCTGGCCGGGGAGGATGGGGAGGAGGGAAAAAAGGAATAAATCTTTATTAGAAGATGTGTCCCTGCCATATCGATCGGCCGTCCTACCCTCCCCACCTCTTTTCCTCTCTCTACTCTCCTGTTGTTATTTTAGGCGTGCGTCGGCCATCCGGTCCAATCCAGTGAGGTTGTGCATCAGAGAGAGCCATTAGCCAGCGCTACCTAGGTCGGCCTGTTGCGGGCTGGAACCAAGGGTAGGGGGGGGGACGGTCCAGAGAAGGGTGACCAGTCAAAGCAGACCACTCGCCAGCCACTCGTCTGCCTACCGGTCCAGCGGTCAGGCAGCCATGATAGGCAGTCCGACATAAAGGGCAACGAACAAACTGCGACAGAGGGAATGTAGAAGTCTTGTTGTACAAGCGCACAACTGATGGGCCTCAACCACACCACACAAAGACAGGGGAGGGGGGTGGGGGGGGGGGGGGAACGGTGTTTGCACGGACCGGCAATCGAGCGATGGACTAGTGCCGGAACGATTAGTTGTATACGGAAATATCAGGGTGTACGGTTCTGAACATAAAACTCAAAGCAAAGGGCATCATAGCCAATAGGAAGGACTACTGTTCACCTCACCCTCATCTAGCCGGTGGTAAACAGAGTGGGTCTAAATGTAGAGGCGGCGATAGCCCCGGAGATCTGGATGGAGGCAGCCAGCGTTGGAGAGGGGCAGCGCGGTACAGGGGGAGCCCGAGCTAGCTGAGCGACTATAGCTTTCCTGTGGGAGTTTAGACACAGGAAGCACTATGGAAACATGCTGTATCTAGATAGCGGCCGCGTAAATAAGATATGAGTTTCTATTGCCTGGCTTGGGAATGAAATTGGAAAATTGAGAAGTGGAAATAGCAAGAATGGCGGTCGGGGGGGGGGGGAAGGGGGTTTGATAAGCAGTGAGAGAAGAAAGAAAGAAAGAAAGAAAGAAAGAAAGAAAGAAAGAAAGAAAGAAAGAAAGAAAGAAAGAAAGAAAGAAAGAACTCCTTCAAGACGAGAACTCTTCAGAAGGGCTAACTAAATTCCTTAGTCTGTTGAAAGCTTACCCCTCCTCCCCCTCTAGAGTCTCTCATTCTCTCTCTTTGTCTCTCTCTCATGCCTGAAGAGCCTTTTTCGCTCTTTTCAAAGTTGCTCTTCCACAGAGGAGTTAAATGCATGTCATACCACACAACAGAGGCATCCTCGGACACTGCAATCGGCCCAGCCAGAAGCCCACATGCACACACGAACAATAATACGTCCTTCAGCGAATAGCTCATTGTGTTACAATCCTTCAGGTTACACACACACACACACAGACACAGACAGAGAGACAGAGAAACAGCTAACAGACCAACTGGATTCTTATTTGGTATAGTAGGAAAGTAGAACGAATATCCTTTGAATCCACATGTGACAGCTACATAAGAACACACTCAACGTATGCATTGCATCAAGCAACCGATCCAATAGCAACAGCATACAAAGCGAGAAAGCAAGAGACCTCTTCTACAACACAAACTCACACACAGTAAATTCTGTCAGTTAGGGGATTTTTAATGAAAAACGATTGGACAATGGCCCTGGCCTCTGCAGAGACGGTCGGGCCAGATTGAACTTTCACCTCCCCAAGTCCCAAGGGGGGCAAGGGAAGCGGTCAGCATGTGGCCAGTTCAAAGCTGTGGAGGGCCCATATAAGGAATGAACACCTCTAGCATGTTTTTTATGCGTATGTGTTTGTGTGTATGCGTGTAGGAGTATGTCTATGTGTATGTTTGCATGTCCATGTGCATGACCGTGTGTGTGATGGGGTCACAGGCAGGTAAGCCCCCATCCTCTGCTGTTATTTATTCTGAGGCGCCAGCCGCCAAGTCTCTGGCGCCCTGAAGGCATGAGACAAGTGTGTGTCTGTGTGTATGTGTGTGTGTGTGTGTGTGTGTGTGTGTGTGTGTTCGTGTGTGTGTGTGTGTGTGTTTGTGTGTGTGTGTGTCAGTGTGAATGAATAGAAACAAGATAGGGTGAAAATGACGGCCGGGAATGTCATGCACCATGTTATCATTAACGTGCCTCACCTTTATTCCTGGCCAACACACACTGCCAGGAGCTCTCCACGAGCCACAACACATGCATGCGCACACAGACACACACACACACACACACACACACACACACACACACACACACACACACACACACACACACACACACACACACACACACACACACGCACAAATCTATTTACAGTCAGAGAAAGAGCAAAGTAATAAAGAACACCTTTTAATTTTACCACATTACCTACGGCCACCCTCCTACGAAGTGTTTCCAACAATACAAAAGTTAAAAACTTCCACGTAGATGCGTGCCTACATGGAATGGAACCGCCTTTTAAAATAACACACTCAGATTCAGGTTTGTGTTTACCAAGCTGGACCTCTTCGGGACTCTCAACAATGTCCTTACCTAGTGAGGCTCCAGAATAATCGGAATTTGGGTTTGTTTGTCATGTCGGGCCAATTCTAATGATTAAAATAAGCTTGGATTCCAGGTTAAAGGCTATACATTTCCTCTTAGCACAGTGGACTGACCGCAGACAGATTACAGCTGGCAATGATTCACTTTTTCTGGTAAATGAACACAAACACACACATGCACTCTTGCTTACATACACAAATGCACACACAGTCAAGCACAATTCAATCAGTAGCCTTTCTGCTTTTTCGACACTGTGGTTTCATGCTTAAAGGAAACAAGCTGTTGAGGAATACAAGCATATGTTGCCTTTGTAATGGACGCACACGCCCGCAGACACGTGTCACACACATACACGTATGTGTCACACACACACACACACACACACACACACACACACACACACACACACACACACACACACACACACACACACACACACACACACACACACACACACCATATTCTGCAGTGTGCTGCTTTGTGCTTATTTCAGCAGCTTATTGGTGCAAAGAGGAATTCATTAGAAACAGTGAGAGGGAGCATTAGATAGGGCAGAATGCTGAGCGCTGCATTCCCCACTTGTTATTATTACCAGATCGAAGAGAGAATGGCAACTGGTAATACAAGTCATTAAATGAAATAGAAAAAAGGGGCTTTTAATAGGGCCGTGTCATTGTGGATTTAGTAGCTTATTCTTTCCCTCGGTCCTTTCTCTTCTTCATTCTTGCCCTCTCTCTTTCTGCCACTTCATCTCTCTCTCTCTCTCTCTCTCTCTCTCTCTCTCTCTCTCTTTCTCTCTCTCTCGCAGCGCGGCTGTATCGAGGAGTATATAGAAAGAACGAGAGAGGGAGAAGGTGTTACGAAGCGAGGGTTGGATTCCTAGACGGAGTTGGCCGACGAAGGGGCTGCGCTGACGTACGCCCAGCAGCCACAGTCTGGGACGGCAGACGGACGGGGGGCTTGAGCGGGAGCAAGGAGAAAGCGCCACCACTGGATGGTTTGCTTTAGACAAGGGAAATGCACACGGGTTGCGTGGCGGAACACCGTGCATGGACTGTCTGCATCAAGTCAGTGTGAGGCGGTCTGATAACTCAGCTAAAAAGGTGCTGCACCCACACAGCTGGCACTGCAGGGCTCTGTGCACGGAGAGAAGGGTGGGCATTACGAATAGAGATTAAAGTGGTTTGGGGAAGGAGAGACATCGATGTCTGGGACGAGAGAGAGAGAGAGAGAGAGAGAGAGAGAGAGAGAGAGAGAGAGAGAGAGAGAGAGAGAGAGAGAGAGAGAGAGAGAGAGAGAGAGAGAGAGAGAGAGAGAGAGAGAGAGAGAGAGAGAGAGAGAGAGAGAGAGAGAGAGAGCTGGTAGGACTCAGGTACTGGCAAGGGACAGAAAATGGGACAATTAGAAGTGAGCTATGGTGAGAGCAGGGAGCTGGGCCGTCCAGAGGTCTGAACTGGTTGTGGGATTAGGAGATAGCATAGTGTAGAAATAGGAACTGGGTAGCTAGAAGAGGCTAAAGTAAGATATACTATCTGCTGGGAGTCAAACTATCTCTCTATGGGACCCTTTTGGTCTGCAAATAGCTTGACTTTTGCAGTTTTGGTCTGCATCTGTGAACAGGGTCGGCACTTGTGCTCACAGTCTGCAGCTGATGGCCATTAGAAATAACAGAGCCATTATCATTTCATCAGTGAAGAAAAAAACTGCTAGGTATTGTTGTTCAAGTTTTTACTTTATGTGCAACAGTAAACTTGTAACAGAAGATGGCATATTTATGGCTCCATTAATGTGCTATATGGTATCATATGGTTATTCCATAATAGTAGACATTAAATAAACTCTGACAAACAGATTGGCTGCCATCGATATCCCAGATAGAGAGGTATGTTTATTTGTTTACTGAAATGAAAATGTATAAATTCTAATATATGTGTACAAATGTCTTTATTGAGAATCTTTAAGATTTTTCATTTCAAATACACACAGCCATAGCACATATAACAAAAGTCTTAAAATGACATGGCCACTGAAAAGTGAGGGCTTTTGTTACCATGAACGAAGCCATGCGAAAGAGACAACACACATCGTCCTCCTCCTCATACAGGGACACTTACAGGCGGAGGCAGAGGTGGGTAAAGGAGAGGCCAGAGAGAAATAAAAATAATATAAAGAAATGAGCTGTTAAGACAGACGGACAGACAGAGACAGGGAGAGGGAGGGTAGAGGAAGAGGAGAGAGGACAGGAGTGCTGATACTGACAGTATAAAACATGAAGGGAGAAAGCCTGGAAGCAAGAGGAAAACACTTTGCCTAAAGACTGTGTCTCTCTTCACTTGGATAGCGGTCGTAGCCCCCTCTTTCCCCCCCCCATCTCCTTCCCCCTCCTGGAAGTCAGCTGTTTACACCAACTCTGGTGGGCTGAGCCATGTTTCCATGACGATTCAATCCCTGGATGGGCTGGGAGGCAAGGTGCCGTCCCTGAGCCCCCTGGACCCCAGATCCCAAACCATCAGTCCCTTCTGCACTCCTGCTCCGACTGCAGATCTCTGCAGAGCTACTCTGAAGCCAGTCCACTACTGTGAAGCCACTACTCAGACCGGCGTGGGATGTTTGCTTCAGGTTAATGTTGGCAGTGTTTGGTGTGTTCTAACAGGGACACAACATTTCTTGGTGGGATTTATTATGAGAAAGTGCATAATGGTAAACAAAATAGAAAAAAAGAATGGTGAAAAGGTGTCTCTAAGTGGCAACCATATGGGCTGCTTTTAAAAGGCCATGGTAAAAGTCTAAGATAAAGGTGCTCTCAGACCACCCTACTGGAAATAAACAGATACACCCACCCACATGAAAACCAGCCACATACACAAACGAAGAGAGAGAAAGAGAGAGAGAGAGAGAGAGAGAGAGAGAGAGAGAGAGAGAGAGAGAGAGAGAGAGAGAGAGAGAGAGAGAGAGAGAGAGAGAGAGAGAGAGAGAGAGAGAGAGAGAGAGAGAGGCCCTGCTAAACAAAAGCCATCATACCTAGACAGGGCCTTGGGGACGACAGGCCCATGTAAGATTTAAGTTCCAGATCTTAAATTCTGCACTTTGTGGACTAAATTCTTGAAATGTCGAAGTAGGTGCTTGAATAGTTCTTTAGAACGACCTTGTGAATTCTTGACCGAAAGAAAGAAGAAAGGAGAAGTATTTGTGTGATTGGTTGTGTCATAACCCCCCCCCCGCCCAACACACACACACACACAATGCATGATTGAATGTGCACCTGACTGTGTTCTTGCACAAACATGCTCAATGTCACTCTGCCTCTCTAAGTGGTCAAGATTTTTCTTGGGCACGTTATTCACGGCCTCTCCACAAGATGGAATATTTACTTGACTGTCCAATCTCTCATCTTGATCTCTGGGATTTTCTGTGTGCATGTTTGTGTGTGTGTACGTGCACACACACTGCACATGCAGCCAGCATAATAAATGGCGTGCTCTGCACTGTGTCCATGACCAATGTAGGAATTCAAACAGTTGCATGATAAATAAACACAAACGACAGTCAATAAAAAAATAAGTCTGTTGACAGACTGGTGCGGATGCATCATTTTCATAGACGTGACTTTTCCAAATTTCTGAAATCATCCATCTGTCATGAGGATGAGTGACGATGGAGTAGGATCATTTGATTTCAACAAATGAGTTATAAAATGTTGCACGTTTTGGTTAGAAAATCTAGAACATGTATGGGTATATTTACACACACATACACACGCTCACACACACACACACACACAGTTATCGCTAAAAAATGAGATGGGGTAGGGGCGGATGACATTCACACTCAAACAGGCATGACAGCTACAGGGATATTTTAGGCGAGGGAAGGGCAAAATATTACACACTACTGATCCTTACCATGCCACAATGGAAAATGCACTAAAATAGTCTCCCAAATGGTCCCGTTTATACTGCCTTGTAAGCTGAAGATAGAAGCACAGCTAAATAAATAAATACATGAATAAATAACAGCAGGCCTGCTCATCACTCAGATTTGGAGCAGAGGCATGATAACTTGACATGTAAATGTATGAATTTTAAAGAGAGGGAGAGAGAGAGAGAGAGAGAGAGAGAGAGAGAGAGAGAGAGAGAGAGAGAGAGAGAGAGAGAGAGAGAGAGAGAGAGAGAGAGAGAGAGAGAGAGAGAGAGAGGGAGAGGGAGAGAGAGAGAGAGAGAGAGAGAGAGAGAGAGAGAGAGAGACTAACGATGAGACTAAGATAAGTAGGCTGTGGCTCGAAGTGTATGCTAATGACATCACAGAGAGGAGAGAGAGAAAGAGAGAGAGAGACATATGCCAGGCATCAGTGTGTCACTCCTTAGGGATATGGGGCTTACGGTAACAGGATAGTAATAAGAGTTGGGGGTTGTGTGTGTGTGTGTGCGTGTGCGTGTGCGTGTGCGTGTGTGTGTGTGTGTGTGTGGGTGTGTGTGTGTGTGTGTGTGTGTGTGGGTGTGTGTGTTTGTGTGTGTTGTCGTCATGGGGTTTACCTCTTGGCACAATGTCCTAGAGGCAGACGAGGGATGATGGGGATGGGGGTGGGGCTTATAGACTTGAGGGGTCATTGGGGGTTGGTCAGGATGGGATGGCGCTGGAGGGGGTGGATACTGCAGCCGTCATAAATTAATGAACTTGACCCAGACACGACCACCAAAACAGGGTGGGGGAGGGGGGGGGGGGCACGCAGGGTAATGAAGTGCAAACATGCTTTGTCATGGCATGCTCAGGCCATTGGAGGAGACTTCTATAATTAGAGGACAGTGGGGCAGAGGAGAGACTGCAGCCTGCTAGCCCCCTCGCACTGGCTAATGCACAGCGGCCAGGGAACAGATGCTGTATGATAGGAGCAGACAGCGAAGAAGACACACTCACACGCTCTGTCTGAGTCACACGCAAAGAAAGAACAAGGAAAACCCCTCGAACCCGTTCCGCTGCCAAAACCCTAAAAAAGAAAGATCGCCCCTTTGAAAGCCACGAATGTTGACACATAACACGGCTATAATTGGCCTAATTCTGATGGAGCCGGAGTGCCAAGCCAACGTGTCTCTCTTGGTTTTGTATTATTCATTTTTCTACTGTGCACCGTGCCATTAGAAACCACTGGGAGGGGAGTGTTTTCCGGAGACTCCTACGATGACCAGGGAGTTTGAACAGAAACACTAAGCTGATCACGGAACGGTACGCGGGAGGATGTTGGTGGGGATGGAGGAGCGGTGGGTGAACACAGCGTCGTGCACCGGTGACGCTGCTACCGGCAGTATCTATAAAGCATTGGAGCCGAGGCAGCACTGAAAGAGGAGCATTCTTTTCTTATCCCACCTCTCTCTCTCTCTCTCTCTCTCTCTCTCTCTCTCTCTCTCTGCTTCGGTCTTCATGCGTGAATGTCGCTTCCTTCCCATCAGCAATACACGGTTTCTATTCTCTCTTTTGGTGTTTTCCGCCCACTTTCTCCCCCCTAGGCTTCTCTTCTATCTATCGTTTTTCCCTCTCAAAGAGGACCCCTCCCTACCGACCCATCACTCGCCGGCATTGATGTATGGAAAGAGAGAGGAGGGAAAAAAGTGTGTGATTAATGTCTTTCAGAGAAAGATAAATAATCACAGGAGACTGGGGGGCTGGTAGTTGGCCTTAGGGGAGTAAATATGGAGAGTTTTATAGCTGCTCACTTGGGAGGGAAGATGGGGGAGGAGAGAGAAGCATGGTGACGGGGAATCCATTCAAGTATATTAGCTCCCCCACCATCCTGCGTACACAATAACCCCCTCATCTCCTTTATCGCAATACTGTCTTTCATCAACACCGATCCCAGCTCACTGAGTACGCATGCTCACACACACACACACACACACACACACACACACACACACACACACACACACACACACACACACACACACACACACACACACACACACACACACACACACACCGAATCACTCACATACAGATATGCAAACATGCATGAGCTCATGTGTACACCACACACACACACACACACCACACAGATATGCAAACAAGCATGCATGCGCTTATGCATACTCTCTCTCTCTCACACACACACACACACACACACACACACACACACACACACACACACACACACACACACACACACACACACACACACACACACACACACACACACACACACAGCCCTTTCTTTCCCGGGCCACTGTATGTTTGATGGGCATGCAGTTTGTGATGTGGTTGACAGCTCCCTCCCATGATGCCCTGCTTTTAAGCCCGCCCCATCCTCCGGTGGCTGCCTGTCCCCTGCAGAAGATTGCATCTTTTATTTATCACTTTCGGTTCCTTGCCTTTATTTTTTCTAGCAAAAAAAAATTCAGGGGGTGAAATTGCAATCAACATAACATGGCCTCCGACTGCAGTACCCTGGGCTGTCACCCCCCCAGCCCCCGAGCATGCAGGAGACCGACAGCCTGTGCAGACCAAGACACACTTAGTCGCACACACACACACACACACACACACACAACCACGCTTCCCTTCTGTTTTTATCAACCCCCCGCACACATTGTCACATTCCCTCTCCACAAGTCACACACACACATGCACTCAAGCACACACAAAACCCAGAATGCCCATAGAACCCTATCTCCGTTAGTCGCCGACAAATCTTCAGACTGAATGTTTTTTTCTCCTTTGTAAATCTCCACATTGATGCACGTGCTTTCTGTGTGTGTGTGTGTGTGTGTGTGTGTGTGTGTGTGTGTGTGTGTGTGTGTGTGTGTGTGTGTGTGTGTGTGTGTGTGTGTGTGTGTGTGTGTGTGTGTGTGTGTACGTTTTTTCCAAGAGCTGAAGGTTATTCACTCACTGAAGCCTTGAAAAGAAAAGCAAATAAATGAGTCTACTGCTGGGGAATCTGGTGAACAGGCCAGTGAGAGCGAGAGAGAGAGAGAGAGAGAGAGAGAGAGAGAGAGAGAGAGAGAGAGAGAGAGAGAGAGAGAGAGAGAGAGAGAGAGAGAGAGAGAGAGAGAGAGAGAGAGAGAGAGAGAGAGAGAGACTGCCTGCTCGCCCAGCAGCCTGCTCCATGGCTACTATTGTGCGCTGCACATTCTCTGAGCCCACAAGAGCTGAAGCCATCTCCACACAGATTCTTTGCAAGGATGAGGAGCCAGTAAAGAAAGAGAGCGAGAGAGGGATAGAGAGAGAGAGAGGGGACACCAAGCAAGGGAGAGGGAGGAGGAGGAGGAGGAGGAGGAGGAGGAGGAGGAGGAGGAGGAGGAAGATCATGCATAAAATCTTGTTTGCAGAATGCATTACGATTCAGATGAACTGGTGAGGGTAATGGGATTAGAATCCTGAACCGTTTCCAAGGGTGGGAGGAAGGAGTGACAGCTGAGCCTATTGCACTGACGAATGCAGTGAAATATTGTGTCTCTGGCAAAGGAAGCTAGTGAGCCAGCCAGCCAGCTATCCGGGCAGGAAGGGGGGTTGCTCAGCTCTGAGCACCTCTGTTTACTTCCAGCTCTGCCACATATAATGCCTCTAGCAGATACGTGCATCCTAGCCGCTAGCAACGACCTATACCTCCGGCTTTAGCTGAACGCTCAGATGGCAGCAGAATAGCACCAATCTGTCTCACAAAGGTGTTTGGCAAACAAAATAGAAGCGCTGTGGCTTTAAATCGCCGTCCCTCCCACTCTTTCTAAATATCTTCTATTTAGCCAGCGGTGAAAAGATATGGGGGGCTTTTGTCTGCGTACCCATTGGTGGGGCACATAGAACTGGAAAGACACATAAATAGGAACAAAGTGCTAAGCTTCCAGTCGGGATCGCTTAGGGCAATTCAATGCGCTCTGCTCACTGGGTAAAAACAGCGAGAAGTGGGCTACTATTACCAGCTTCTCTGAAAATAGGCTATTATTACACAGCTATAGGGGTCTAGTGATAGCCTACATAATTCATAATAGACTACCGAAGACAGTCCACGCCTGGCAGTTCCACCACATTACAATATATGTGCTATAACCCGTCCCCCCATGTTATACACCGTGTATTAAAGCCCACTTACCGACTTGTAATACGTTGTCCACCCAGCCACCCTCTAAAAGAGTAACACCCCGCAGAAAAGGCAGTTGGGTATCGTCGGTATTGTCCCCGCTAGTTCCACTTTCCTCTCCCCCTGCGTTGAAGGAGGAATACATGCAGATCTCCTTCTCGCTTCTGGGAAATGACCAGTATACGATCCTCCTCTGGACGGGTTCTGGAATCCGCTCGAACCGCTCCTCAACCCTCTGGAACGGCCACTTCTCTGCCACTCTCCGTGCCGCGATATCGAGCAGCGATTCGGGGTTGTGCGTTTTTCCCGATCCTCCTAGAGCGGACCCCGCACCGCCACACAGGACTCCTCCAGCCCGCTGCCCCTGCCTGCATGCCGGGTTGTAACCGGGCCGGCAGCAGAGCCGCTTGGCTGGGGGCTGCTGGACTCGCTCGGCCATGATCGCACCGCTTCCAACCTGAAGCGCAGTTCCTCTCCGATCATATAAACGGGATAAGGAAGAGAAAAGGACAATCTCTCCGCGATTGTTTGCCGTACATGGAGAGACGGCCCTTATTCGGAAAGTAGGCGGCGCCTCCGAGTTCCGTAAAGTCCTTTGTGTTGTCAAATTAACCGAGATGGGTGGGATCCTGGAGCGCAGCCAGCGCACGAGTGGCGCTATAAAAGGAACTGGAGGCGGAATTCCCGAACGTCGGCAAATCCTTTGTGAAGCAGTTCGGGAGCGCGAGGGCGGGGCCCTGGCGGCCGACGGCCTTTGAAGTTTCCTTCTTGTTTGAGTTTAAAGGCGGGGACTAATCCATGGGCGGGCTCACAGTTTCCCACAGGCGCAAAGGGGGCAAAGGAGTTGAATATTTTCTTTCTGAGCCAGTGCTAGCAGCCTCTCCTTTCTTGAACGACATCTCCCCGGGTTGTTTTCAAGGTCTCAGTCAAGGCCCCTCAGCTGTCAGAGAAGAAATATTGCGGGATCAAGTGGAACATATGAACATGTTTAGCATTGGGGGTTCACTAGACATAGGCATACATAGCATACAGAATTAGTAGGCCGTAATTGACTCTGCAGCCCCTAATCCGGAAATAGCCAAAAAAATAAAACAGCCAGGGTTCTTTGAGGTCGGGCCAAACTATCGGTTTGACGTCCAACTGTGATGACTTGCTCTCATAGTCTAGTGAAGCCTGTTACCAACAAAGCTGGTGAGCGAAGCCACATTTACGAGCCTCCTCCCTGATAATGTGTACCATATACGTTTTATCGTAGCTGTGGTGGTCTACTATTTGCTTCTAGGGGGAATAAAGTCTGGGGCTGGGCTGCAGCTGCATTTTTCTTGAAATCTTCAGACACCAAGCTGGAGACTTGCAAAGGCTTGTTTGGATGCAAAAAAAAATGGCTTTAAATTATTGAATGTCTCGGTTTGAGGTATGTCTGGTGCCGTTTGAGAGAGAGAGAGAGTTGTCTGTGTTTCCAGCTGCCCCTCTCCTGCCCCTAGGAATAAAAGGCTGGCCTTTGAACTGTTCTGAAAGTGATCCATGCCTTATGGACAAAACAGATGTGTCTTAACCTGATTTAGTTTCAATACTTGCCCACAGGAAGCTCACAGCAAGCAGGTCCTCTTTTGTTATGGTAGTCATCTTTCTCAGCTCAATCGTATATTAGAGGAGAAGAGCTGTGTTTTTTTTTAATGTTTTTTGGTAGATGCATCATCCTATCATATCTTTCAATATATTCTTCTGACACTGGGGTTTGACACATAATTAGAATCCCCCGTCATAAAAGAGCTTTCTCGTTATACTTTTTACACACACTATATATATATATATATATATATATATATGTTTAGTAAGAATTCCTACATTTGACATTTCCAAAACATGCATATTTATTACAACAAACGTATATTATTGTTATTATGCTATTACTATTGTGGCACTAGCCTAACAGGCGTATTAAGGCTCTAAATATTAGCCTAGCATAGCAGCATACAAATATAATTTAATAAAATCAAAGAATATCAAACAAAGGTCATTTATTTAAAAGAGGACTGGTGTTTCATTACTTTTGAAGGGCTATTTCCAGAGTGTATCCTTTCATCCATTATTTTGAGGCCAACAGAGAACTACAACTCCCATGTTTTTAAAGGGCGCGTCATATCCAATCACGAGTTGACACTGTGTGACCACAGTTCCTGGTTACGGGCAGAGAGAGAGTGGCTATATACGAGCTCCAATTTAAAGATCTGTTATTTCAATAGGTGAGTGCTTTCCTCAACATTGTATGTATATAACGCCGCTGACGAAAACTACAACACATTTCCTATAGGCTTGCATTATAT
Organism: Gadus morhua; assembly: GCF_902167405.1. Lineage (NCBI taxonomy): Eukaryota > Metazoa > Chordata > Actinopteri > Gadiformes > Gadidae > Gadus > Gadus morhua. Next base: position 16,879,607 of record NC_044053.1, read on the forward strand.
GGGGTGGTTTGACTTGGTCCTAAACTCCTTTTGTTCATAGATTAGTGTAGGCCGATTCTGACGGCTAGATTAGCTAGCTAAATTAGCAAACTCTTTTCGCAAGTCAAATGCTTTTGGAGAAGAGAATCCTTTAAGTAGTAGTAGCTTTATACATTTTAAGAAGCTTCAAATTTAACACAATTTTAGTCAGACGTATTTTAATTGTTAGGATATATTCCATTGGTTGGTCTCCTATCGGCTATCATTTCCTGGTCCCACAGCGTTCTCCTTCTCGTATCTTTGAGAAGAGCTCACCTTCTGCATCTCTTTAAAATATTACGCGTTCTGGTGTTCCTTGTCCGAGACCGCCTCCGATAGGAGTTGTGTTTTAATATATTTTTCCCTAGATTAATTAATGATAACCGCTTGTATCCGCCACTGACAGGTGCTGAAAACTGTTGACCATGATCGACGTGCGAGGCTGGGCGGAGTACGTGGTGGAGTGGGCTGCCAAAGACCCCTACGGTTTCCTCACGACGGTCATACTGGCTCTCACACCCCTCTTCATTGCCAGTGCGCTGTTGTCGTGGAAACTGGCCAAGATGATTGAAGCCCGGGACAAAGAGCAGAAGAAAAAGCAGAAACGTCAGGAGAATATTGCAAAGGCCAAGAGGGCCAAGAAAGACTGAGCCTCTGAGAAGGGCACGGAGGGATAAGCAATAGGAGGGAGCTAAATGGCCTGGCCCACGGCTGTATTTCCCTCCCAAGTCTTTCTGCCCCCCAGGACTCAGCCCCACTACCATTGCAGGCCCACAAGGCAGCTTTTGTGGGAGAAGAAGAGGAAAAATGCCCACAGGGCCCCAGGGCTGACAGACAATACTGCAGGGACGTGGCGCCTCCTCCTCTCTATGGGACTCTTGGTAGCAAGAGCACAGTGGTCATCTGTATAATTTGTTTCTGTGCAGAGATTCACTTTACATTGCAGCTGTTGCATCACCTTGCATTCCCTTTTTACCATTGATTTTGTTGATTTGATTGCATAGAAACTCGACTGGAAATGTCATTTTCTTCCAAATTGAAAGTATTATTACCAAGTGATTTTAATAAAGTGCTGGTGGGTTATAGTTATCTCTGGGCATTTAAATATAGAAGTGGATTACAATAACATCCAAGTGTCTTTCATTGTAAAACGTTTAGTCTCTAGCACCTTGTTGTGAAGTTAATTAAGGAGCCCTGAAATTATGCTACTGGTGCAAGCCATGAAAACCCCCCACCACTGAGCAAGACTGATTATTTTATCTATTCCATCACCCTTTTTTTTTATCAGATCTTTCATTCCGATTTGTAATCAAGTGAAGTAATTTTCTCTTAAGAAATTCATTCAATGACCACTGGAGCTGTAGTAAGATAATATTCAGTTAATTTATCTATATATATATATTTTCATTTACTGTTTTACCACCAGGTTTGAGTGTGTAGCTATTTCTAAATCTACCCTGCCCTGTGACGGTGACAAATGGATAGAATTTAGTATTTAATAGAAATTGGCCATCACAAGTTATGATGTAGTGATGACAAGTGATGTCTTTAATATTCTTGCTTTATCCAAGAAAGCCAAGAAAGTTCATTTTTAGAGTGATCCATTAACCAACTATTTGAACTTCAGAAGCATCAAGCAGCACATTTATGGTAATGTTCTTGATAAATGAACAATGATTTATTTTTGGATTTGTATTAATTTGACTTATTTGGTGTAAAATAACTAACACTAACTGCGCAAAAATATATTTATTGAAGTAAGATAAAGCTATTGTCAATTGTATCTGACTGTCAAAATACACAAAACCATTATCTACATACAACCAACATCAGCAGTGTCACAGAAACGTTTCCTACGATCAAACCTAAGGAAGTTCTAGTACTGAGGTCTATAAAACAAACTGATTGTGGTCCATGTCCAAGTATTTGCCTCTTTCAACAGTTCTGATGCTGAGTGAAATCACTGGTTATAAAATTAATAACTGGTTTTGTTCTTTTGGTAGGGGCACATAATACACGCAGTGATTTGGTTGCAATTATTTTTGTTATGATTCAACCAGTTCACCAATCAGGCTTTCCTCGGACAAATAAGAGTAATATGTATGCCTTTCAAAGAAATAACCGCAGTACAGGCTTCAGTCTTTATTTCTTGGCATTGGGCGTCCAGGAGCCAGGCTGGAAGGTGTTTGCGTCGCTGGTTGGCTCCTCGCTGATCTCCGGCTTGCCGAAGCTGGTGGAGGAAGCGTGACCTTTGACTGCGGTCTGGGAGGGAGTGGCCAGCAGCCCTTCTTCATATGCTTGACTCTGCAGTAGCAGGTCCCGCTCATCTGCATCTCTGGCTTTCTGTTTGATCTCAACTCTGTAGCGCTCGTTTTTCAGCAGCTCCTAGAGAACAGAAGAACAAGAGAAGGAAAGGGTGCTTTAGTTATGGATTGTAAGTGAAGAGCTTCACTCATATTGTAATCAGGTTTGTAAAATGCTCTTTATTCACAGAAAATAAGTTAATTTACTGAATTCAGATTAAAGACAGATACATGAATGTCAAATTCTTTCAACCTCACTCCAGTCATATACCAAACTTATAGACACACAAACAAGGAGGGATCTACTCAAAGCCGACAGGCCTTCACACAATGCTTCCATTTTCTGCAACCAATAGAACAAAATAAATATATGGTAAGTGGCAGAGTGACATGGAGACGGACTGAGCTACTATGTTAAACTGCTAAAAGTCTGATACAGGACATTGAAATCTGTGGATAAATATTTACACTTTGTGCTATAATTGGCCTGAGCATGAACCCAATCCACATCCATGAGACAACTACCGGATGTTACAATTGCCAAAAACAATTTTGCTGCACAGTGATACATTTTACAATCAGGAAGACAGTTACTATGGTAGCAAATACTGTCTGTCCTACTACAAGAGAAAGTTGCCTGCCGATATTTCAGAGGAAAACATAATGAGCAGCTTTCACAAAATGAGAGAATTATTGTACTGCAATGGACAGATGGACTGGCGTTTGGAAAGTAAGCGTTGCAGTTATACAGACCGAACAGTCATGTCTGCTGACCAGAGGGAGCGCCAATGTGCCAAGTGAGGAAAAGATGAATAAGGGTTTACCTCAATTACTGTCAAAAAATTGGCAAATTCTTGAACGTATACATTACAAAACGACAACAACTGGAATGGTATCACCTGTTTTAACTTACGGAGAAGAATAACATGAAAAAATCGGTCCTTTAAAAGGCTAGCATAGCAGACTTGTGACCAGAGCTACCGCTAGTCGAGTGATATTAGCCTCTCCCTGGCACAAAGGGCCAAAAAGGAAGGGAGGATTGGGCATAATGCTGTTGTGTGTTGGCAGTGCTAAAAGACTGGAAAAGAGAGGGGAGAGCCGTGGCCAAAAAGCGCTGCTTTGGGAATGGAGACAAACATACTGAGCTGCTTTTCCAGCCTGTTAATGACAGGATTTAATCCAATCAATTTATGTCGGCTTGGACCGGGAAAAGAGGGAGCGCGACAAGGGGGTAGGGGTAATGTGCTGGGAGTCCAATCTTGGCCACATGAACGCTGTCCAGCTGTCGATGGTTGCTATTGGGCAGACAAGAGGCAGAAAATTAGAATAGAATGTTCTGGCAATGGCGTGAAGGGATGGCATTGGCCAGTGGCAGGAGAGGACAGAGAGAGAGAGAGAGAGAGAGACAGACAGAGCAGCCTAGGTATTTGGCCTCTGAGGGATTTCCCATAGTTCCGCATTTCAGCGGCCAGACAATAAAAAAACATTCTCATATTTTGAAGGGAAAGCTGCCATTTCTATTCAGTAACCTTGCAGAAAAAAAGGCTGTAGCAGAGTGGCGTGACTATGCCGGTACATGGGAAAGTAGGACAGGTTTAGTGAGCCGGGCCTGGGGTTCAGAGGCTGCCTGTGCTCTCAAGACCCACAATCACCGCAGTTTATTTTAACACCTGTCTTGCAAAGAAGTTCTTGGGCTTGGCTGGCAGGAGCCAAGAGAAATCAAATCAAAGTCTTTCCTTTTCTCGCCCTCCCCCCCCCCCCCTTCGTTCCTTCCTCTTATTACTGCTTTTTCCCCTAAAGCCCAAGCACCGTCACAGCAGGTACACTGCAGAGGAACACACCTCGATGGAGGGGGGCTCCTTCCGTCTGCCTCGGATCCAAGCTGGGAGGGGGAGAGGGAGAGAGTGTCAGAGGGAGAACAAGCACATGCTGCACTAACTACACCGTGCTGTTGTACGGCGGTGGAGGTAGCATCCTGAAGTTCACACAGATTTGGGGTAAGAATAAATGGCATGGTGTTTTTTTTTGAGAAACAAATGAACAATAATAAACACACATTTTACTATTTATTACATTTGATTATTAGAGAGTGTTAACAAAACAAAAAGACACGTACATAGCTTTTGTTGAGGGAACTGAGGCCTCAATCTTACGTCTCCCTTAGCTTTTGAATTGATAAACTACACCCCCTTCCTGTCACTACCCCTCAATACCTCTGCCCTGCTTCCTTCACCCTACATCGTCTCCTGCTTTCGTTTCTCCTAGTAGAGCTCACTCTGTCATACTCTTTTGTTTCCATAAAGTAGCTCTCTTTTTTTGGCTGAGCTGGCTACATGGCGCAGATCAGGTTAAAGGGAGCCAGAAACGGGGGGGGGGGGGGGAGAAGAGAGAGAGAGAGAGAGAGAGAGAGAGAGAGAGAGAGAGAGAGAGAGAGAGAGAGAGAGAGAGAGAGAGAGAGAGAGAGAGAGAGAGAGAGAGAGAGAGAGAGAGAGAGAGAGAGAGAGAGAGAGAGAGAGAGAGAGAGAGAGAGAGAGAGAGAGAGAGAGAGAGAGAGAGAGAGAGAGAGAGAGAGAGAGAGAGAGAGAGAGAGAGAGAGAGAGATTATACTCTTCCTGAAGCTAGCTCAGGGACTCTAGGCCCCTTTTATCCTTTTCTTATTTGCATCCTGATGAAAATGCATGAGAGATGGGGCCTGACAGGATGAGGGGGTTAAGGTGGATAAAGCCGGTCTGGGGCGAAGGAACACTTTGTAGGAAAAAAATTAAAATACCTCCGCCAACGCCCTTTTCCTGCTGATTTTTAAGGATAATCGTCGATTTACAAACAAAACCGTTCCCTCAGCCATTCATCTAACAGTATAAATATGCTTAATCAATTCTTAACTAGCAAATGTATTTGAGAAGGATCAATGGCTTTGTTTAATATATTCCGTTTGGGGTGTCACTGTAGTAATAGGTCACCCGTGAGTGTAACAACACTGTACTTGCTATTGCTATTTGAATTATGTTTCTGCTGCACGTTCACATGCGATTCCAGACAGGCCGGCTTTGAACAGCAGTGTTGGGAGCAGAACATACCGTCCCACTCTGAAGGAATGCTGCCTTCCATATACTCATATTCGTTAGGGTTGGCAGTCTCTACCATCCGCTTGGCACGGACACTTCTTCCTGGGGAAACACAGGAAAGCATAGATAAAGAGAGGGAGGGTGCAGGAGAGAGAGCGTGAAAGAGAGCGAGAGAGAGGAGGTGCGCAGGAATGATGCAAACGCAACACAAAGAACACAGTAAACACAAGGAAACAGTGCACACACACATATACACGCACATTTTCACACCCTATCTCACTGTTCTCTCTGACACACACACACACACACACACACTCACATAAATGTGCACGCTCATGTGCACAAGCACACACGCTCATGTGCACAAGCACACACACACACACACACACACAAACACACACACGCGCACGCACGCACAGATGACAGTGGTGTGACAGGCCATGGATGATTACCTTGTGGCCCTCGGGCCCTTCTCCTCAGATCTTTTCGAGTGGCTCCAAATCTGGGCTAAGCCTTTATGCAAATCAGTCCCCCCTTAACCTACCAACCACAGCCCCCCTCACTGACAACCTCTTCCAATCAGAGAACTCGGGCTAACAATGCCCTCCAAAATCAACGTCAAGCCAAGCAGGAGACAAAAGGGGTCAGATATCACAGGGAACAGGGGAGGGATGAGCTGTGTGGAATATTAAGTGCTCCCTCCTCTCTCTGCCTCTATATACGGCCGACGCGTGCTAGCACTGAGGCCACCTCCAATTATTTTGGCCGTATTTGCTGATTGGACAAGTTCGCCTGCCGCACAAAAGACTCGAAGACAGAGGTAGGGGAGGGGACATAATAATACGAAAGGGACGCAGGGCGGGATAGAGGGAGGGAGGGAGGGAGAGGAAGTAAAAAAAAGAAAGAATTATGTTGTTTGTTTTCTGTTACAGAGGGGTCTCCAGAGCTTCTGCTTTCAGCAGGTGAGACGTCCTTCCGTCCGTCCGTCCGTCTGTCCGACCCCTCAGAGAAATGATGAGGCAGAAAGGAGGAGTAGCAGGAGAAAGATGGACGGAGCAAAGTGATGATGCATGGCAAGCGAAAGAAAGAAGAGAAATGGATGGCCGATGGAAACAACACGCTCCAAAACACAGACAATCTGTCACGATTCCATCACGGTCTCTCTGCAGCTGACTGGACATGGACAAATGGAGGCGACCGCGACCGTGCGCACGGCAGACTGATGGCCTTAATGTTTACTTCACATATAACAGATAGCTAAGGCAGGGGGAGGAAGAGTGATGGGAAATTGACAATGTGGCAGTGCGTGTGCGCACGTGTGCGTGCGTGCGTGTGCACCGTGAACCCCTCCTGGCAGTGTTTTGCATCCTTCCCTGTGCGGGGCTGCCTGCAGGCTACAATATATGCACTTGCCACTGTATTGTTTGCCATTTCCCCCCCCAACTTTGTTTCCAATTAAAGCAAAGGGAAATGTTATCTCTGTTTATGTTGAACAATGTATTTTTTTCCCCTTAGCTAATTTCTTTTTCTTTTAAGGGCTCTCTGCGGACGGATCATCCATTCAGTGCTTTCTTCAGCCCATACAGTAATCAGGTCATCTAATTAGGCTGCTTTACCTCTGCCTGGGTTCCCACTAGGTTGATACCATAGGGCCTCTTAGGCTCCACTTCCGTACCCATAGATTTATTCAGGGCAGAAACTCTGCATTTTCTTCTTTAACCTTATCATCTTCCAATTCAGCTGCCTTCACCAACATGGAAATAGCTTTCCTCGGTTGGTAAATTTTTTTGCATGTTTAACTTTAAAAAGTCAATCTGAAAACCCCTGGGACAGTGGAAGACCGACGCAAGTACCAGCGGACAAAGGAGTGTGTGTTCTTGGGATGATAACAAGTGCATTTAGCAGGTATGCTAATTATAAACAGATCCTCTGGGTACACATGCGAAGCAATCCCTAAAAGCAATACACTTAACAGCAGATAATGCCCAACTTAACATCAGAAAGTAAGGCGCACTCGGCTCTCGTCCCGCTCTCCTCCTTTCACCGATCTCCATTCTCTCATTCTCTCCACTAGGCTGCCTCTCTCTCTCTCTCTCTCTCTCTCTCTCTCTCTCTCTCTCTCTCGCTTATCTCGTTGCTTTTGCAGCATGACTAACCTCCTTCCACCGTGGCTTTTATCCCTGGATATGAATAACAAATATGTACATATATTTATGAAACAAGCCTGATCCTCCCACCACATACAAACTGGGAGGGGGTCTCGACCGTCTCATCGGGGCAAATTCTGATTTGTGACTATAGTGTGTGTGTGTGTGTGTGTGTGTGTGTGTGTGTGTGTGTGTGTGTGTGTGTGTGTGTGTGTGTGTGTGTGTGTGTGTGTGTGTGTGTGTGTAGAGGGGGTTAGCCTACATAGTCCAAGGCTACATGATTTCTTCTTCCAATTCAGAAGAAACAAACCTTCCTTTCGAGAAAAAGAAAAGTGCACATACAACGCATTGCATACTGTGCACCTTGCATTCAATTTGGATTTCAATCCAGACATTGAGCAGAACGCCAACGTGCTCAATGTGCCTTCAATCCGCGACAACCTTTACTGGCTGCGAAATATGCATCCCTCATTATTCAGTCCATGCCTAATGTCGCATACAGAGTGAAGCACACCCTTTGTTTGACTAATGATTCCCGGGCCTGATTGGCTGAGTCTTACCTACAGAATATTCCCCTCCCGTGGTATGTGACACCGTCAGAGAGGGTGGGGCCCTTCTTTTCCATTTCACAGTTCAGAGCCGAGCGCTCTCACCCTTACTAGACCTCCTTCCCCCCCTCCTTCTGCTGCCTCTCCGAGACCAGGGAGATGGGGGAGGTTGGGGTGTGTGTGTGTGTGTGTGTGTGTGTGTGTGTGTGTGTGTGTGTGTGTGTGTGTGTGTGTGTGTGTGTGTGTGTGTGTGTGTGTGTGTGTGTGTTAGGCGTTAGAAGCTCTCTATCTCAGCATGCCCCCTTGTGACAGGTCTGTCTTCCCATCACTCACTGGGAGAGAAGGTAGTTACCACTAAAAATCCCTAAAGCACACAAACACAAGCACGTACACCCACACCCACACCAACAAACAAACACACACACACACACACGCACGCACATACATGCGGGGGCCTGGCTGGAGAGCACAGGCAGATTAACCTGAGGGACAGCAGTGAGGACGCTGCCTTTAACCGTGAAGGACAAACTGAGTGCGGTGTCGGGGATGGGGGAGGGGCCAGAGGCAGCAGGAATGAAATCCCACCTCATGAATATTTATGAGCCATCTCACCTGTCTGAGCGCGACTCATCGGCGTGCCTAGCGATGAAACGTGTGGGAGGGAGGGGGTTAGGATAGAATGAAGGGAGGCAAAAAGGGGGAGGAGGGATGGTTGAGGGGTTGCCTTGGCAGCGGGATGGGGAGCCAATCAGATGGCGTGCAGGCCTATCCTTCTTGTTCGTTCCAGTGAGGTGTTGATGCGCTCTGAGGGCTGCTCTTCGAACCCTGAACACACCCTCTTAAACTACATCACCTGCATCAACACACACACACACACACACACACACACACACACACACACACACACACACACACACACACACACACACACACACACACACACACACACACATACACACACACACACACACACAATCCCAGGAGGTGAGAGGTGCTGGGAGGTTTTTCACCTCCACAATGTCATTCCTTTCCTGCTGTCTCTCTCCCTTTCCCCCCCTCTCCTTCTGCACACCTGTTAGTAGCAAACTGCCTTTGATTGTGGAGGTTAGCACCGAGGGAGCGTACTCTCATTGCTCCGTCAACCAGAGAGACAGCACCATAAAAACCCAAATAACACAATGCATATTCTTGGTGGTGGGCAAGAGAACAACGCTGCCCCAAAACCAAGATCTAGCCTTACTTCAGCTCGCCTACTTTGATGGCAGTCACTCGAGATAAAACACTTTTTCTCTCCCCTCCGTTTCAGAACAGAATAAAATGCAGACAAACGCCTTGATGTTCAACAGCCCTGCATTCAGCACCGACCCTCTATGAAAGGACGAGATCAAAAAAGACCAATCATTCCCAATCTGCTCCATATTTTTTTTGTGAGCTAGCTGCAGTACCTGCATATGGGTTGGGTATGAACAGCCAGTGTGCGTGTTCTCCCCAGCCGAGTGGGGTGATGGGGAATAGAGCAAGCCGATGTGCATTGTAATGGACAGCTTTATGAAGACAGAGTGATCCGCCATGCAACAGTGATGCAGGCTCACCAGGTACCACACACTGTCTGTCTGTCTGTCTGTCTGTCTGTCTGTCTGTCTGTCTGTGTCTCTCTCTCTCTCTCTCTCTCTCTCTCTCTCTCTCTCTCTCTCTCTCTTTCTCTCTCTCTCTCTCTTCTCGCCTCGCTCTCTCCATCCAATCTTCTTGCAGAGAAGAAGAACATAAGGGAGGTGTGTGGGGCCCGTAACCATGGTAACCACATTAGCCCCTAAGCCTAGTGACACGGGATGAGGTTTAGAGAGAGAGAGAGAGGGCGAGCCATTGTTTTGAATCACTTTCTGGAGGGAGAGAGAGAGAGGGATAGAGGGGTACTGAGAGAGAGAGAGAGACGAGGAGGCGGAGCTTTAGCGGCAAACTAGGCCTGCTGCTGCTGGCGTTAGTTTTTTATTCAGCCCTCATTCTGTTTGTCCTTGTTGCCGTCAATCCCACAGAGGCTGGAGCGACTCAGAGGCGGAGCGGGGAGCGGAGAATTATTCATATCAGTGAGACGACTCACCGGAGAGAATGACCGTAGCTTCCCTTCGCGTGCTTCCACCCCCTTTTGCTTCTTCTTCCTGGTGTGTTGTGCGCAACACGGCAACGCACAGACACAGGCTAGCCAGGAGATGGCCGGGCTCTTTGTCAGGATGTTGCGTTTGTCTCCTCCCCACAGCGACTCCCCCCCTCCCCCCCTCCCTCCCTCCCTCCGTTCAGGCCCTGCATTGCTGCTTGCATGTGATGTCCATACAGCGAGCTGTCCACCCATTTCCTTTCAACTCTGTCACTCTCATTCAGCCCCCTCTTTTCTCCCTCCTCTCCATTCCATCCTCAGACCTGCTGGTTCTCTCACTCTCCCTCCCTCATGACATTAGCCTAGCTCCACCTTGGTTCTCTCCTGTCTCGCCCCACCCATTGCATCCACTCATATCCCCCCCCCCGCCCCCATCCCGTACGTCTGGATCCCTCCATCTCCTCTCCCACACCGGCACCCAGCCCCCTTTACAGCCTTTCCCTCATCACGTCTGGCCTTAATTCCTACCTGCCCGTCTCAGTGTGTTATTAAAAAGCAGTGGGGCGATCTCCCCACTGCAGGTTTCAGGCGATCTCCTGCCGACTGGCTCCACTGGCCTTCAGTCGACCCAGCGCCCATGACAGACGGTCAATGGGAGAGAGAGCATTAGATGCCGAGGAATACACATCCTCGGGTTAATCCAAGAAAAAAAAAACTAAAAATTGTTGATGGGCTTGATCAACTGTCCGGACCACTGTACGCGTGACTAAAAGCTATTAGGATAGATCCTTTAGAACTGTGTTCAAATGGTCGGCGATGCTCGTTTCTCTTGTAGGATAAATATGTGCTTTTACCCGACTCTGATATTCCCAGACAAGAGCTTCTAAATGCCTTTTTAATGAAGCAGTTATCCCACTTTGTAATGTGTTTCCACATACACATCCATCCATTTGGCACTGTGCACACACAGAAATGGGCCCAGCACACTTGGTGTTCCTATAATGATTAAACAACCTTCATTTAAACCCCATGCATGGTGAAGCCACCGATCAATTAACGTGATTTACAATAGCCTCTCCGGCCATCGCACTTCCACGATAATCACAGACTTAGTGTCCTACAGTAGGGTAGACTTTCCCTCATGGTACCCTGGGGACGGCTTGTAGCAGAATAAACAGCCACTTGGACCCTGGTCCCTGCCGCTGTGACTCCTTCCATGGAGATGTGTGGCTTGAATCTATGCTCTGATGACACGATGCCATCTGTTGTTGTGGTAACTGCGCTACGGCAAAAAATAGAATGAAAATCGATATATTATTCGGTTTTCGAAGGGAAGACACAGAAGTGCATGCATGAACTTGTACACGTATGCACTCTGCTGCTCCGCATTTCCTGGAGACAGCCGTCCAGAAAAGCTAGAAGAGAAAGTGAGGGCCCCTTTTCCACCTTAAAAGATGCAGGGGCACGGGGGAGGAGCCTGAATAAATAATATACACAGGGAGAGGCACAGAGAGAGACAGAGGAAGAGAGAGAGAGGGGCAGAGAGGCAGAGACAGAGGCAGAGAGAGGCAGAGAGAGAGAGAGGCAGAGAGAGATGGGCAGAGAGAGACAGAGGCAGAGAGAGACAGAGAGACAGAGAGAGAGACAGAGAGAGACAGAGACAGAGACAGAGAGATGGGCAGAGAGACAGACACAGAGAGAGACAGTGGCTGATAGATGAAGGAAAAGAGACAGAGAGAGGGACAGTGGCAAGAGAGAGAGACAGAGAGAGGCGGATACAGAGACAGAGGAGGCGAGAAAAGAGGAATAGTCAAAGGAAGATGCGCCAATGCTTCCTTTCGCACCCCTGAAGACACCCCTGAATGTTCCTCCATTCTGCACACTGCGGAGGGGACCAGCAGATTAAAACTGCATGGCATACAGCCCCTAAATGAATGGCTCTAAAAATACATCCTTTTCACTGCAACATGAAAGGAAACTGCCTTTCCCCTGTCCAGTATTGAGCAGCCATTGATTCCAAGACAAAGGCTACACCTCCTCAAAGAGGTAAAGGGGGTGAAAAATAGCAATCATACAAGCAATTATTTTCAAATGCGCCTGCAGCGGGCCGATAATGTCAGCGCGCCGCTCCTCCCAAATAAAAGGAGGCAAGACGGACGTCCAAGCCGCGGGCCCAGTGCTGAATGGGCCCCGACCCCACCACACCGGGCTTTCATCCGGGCAGCGTGACACGGCACCCCGTCTAGTGATGTTAAGGCTGTGCGCCGGGCCTCTGGGACCGCAAACACAAACACAGGCAGGAGACGCGAGGTCTCTCAATCCAGCGCCGCAGCACCCAGGCAAAAAGCCACCCGAGGAGCCAGTCGTCCTAGCCTCTGGGTTGCCAGTGGCTATGGCCCGTTACACAGCCAGACACAGCCAGTCAACCCTCAAATCCAGCCTTTTTTTCCTGCCCAGCCCCCCCCCACCCCCCCCCTCTCTCTCTCCCACCCTCAACCCCTCAATGGATTGTGATTCAGGCCGAGGCCCTATTCATTTTAATGTGCTGCAGGGACGAGGGCAGCAGCATCCAAGGAGGAAGGGGATGGGGGTGCCTGCTGCTGGGCCCGGGCGCTGCACCAGCACCACCACCACCACCCCAGCTCCCTCAGATGTTGCTCCACAGAAGTCATCACTGGACTGGCTTCAAAGGAGCGTGGTGGGGAGGCAGAGATGGAGGGGTGGAAGGGGAAGTGTGCGCATAGGAAGGAAGGAAAGAAAGAAAGAAGGAAGGATTCAAGGAAGGAATCAATGGAGGAAAATTAGGGAAATAAAAGTCAGCTTAAGAAGGAACGTGGGGCAGATACAGCTTCTTCATCTAGTAAGGGGTATGGGGGCCTTGTGCTAAAGGTCTACATGTTGCTCACCTTTTTCCGACGCTTCTCATGACTACTCCCAACTGTCCTCCAGCCGGAAACAAATTATGGCTTGCTCTTACGTCTTTGCTTCACAGATATTGCTCACAAAAGATGTCCGTGATTGTCAGTACTCCATATTGCAATCAACGGCATCCAGCGGGAGCACCATTCTGGGAGCCCATTTACCGGGTTCCAAAATTGCCTGGGTCCCCTAGTTCTGCAACCAGGGTACAGAGGCCATTTCAGTACCGCAAAGGAGCACCCTCAACACAACCGGGCCACTATGCGGAGGATAACGTCCGTCCTAGTTTTCTAAAGTTAACAGATGTGAGAGGTAGAAAATAGGAGCAGTTAAGCGTAGGGAGAGGTAGTGCGGGATTGGACAAAATGCATGGCAGCAGTAGAGCAGAGGGAGAGAGAGAGAGAGAGGAAAGACGATAGAGAGACTTCCTCAACCAGCGGTTGAGTGCCGCAACGAGTAGCCCTGCAGTCCATGCCCGAGGCCCTGAGCCCACGCTTGGCCTCTCAGTTAGAGATCAAAAAGAGCTTGTTTTAGCAAGACATATGGTCTGAATAATGGATCCACTTTAGTTCCACAAGGTCGGACAAAGTGAATTCGGCGAGTGGGAGGGAGGCAAGGTGTGCTGAATGTTGGGTCAGTGTTTCATACAGGAGCATACATGTTTCTGTGGTGGTTAGGGGTGTGCTTTATATACTGCCATAGCAGACAAGTGCATATGTGTATAGAGGGTGGGCGGACACACACACACACACACACACACACACACACACACACACACACACACACACACACACACACACACACACACACACACACACACACACACACACACACACACACACACACACCTCAAATGGGGGTAAGTGTGTTCTGAAACATTGCTTTTTTTTTTTCTAAACACTTGCTTCTCTGTAGGGCTGTTTGGTGAGGTCAGACAGTGTATACACAGTAGTTTAGGATTAAGCATGCAAGGACTGATCTCTAATTTGAATTTGCCTGACAGCCAGGGGCAGTAGAGCAACCTTGGGATAATTTCAAAATACGTGGTGAGCCCGGTTTCCCTGAAAACTAATAAAAGCACACAAGGTGAAAGACATTAGCTAGGTTTAGTCATATAAAAGACACATTGCAGAAAATGATTAATTCTATAAAAAGCAACGTCAACATTATGTTTTGGGTTATCAAACTAACTTGATAAGCATGGCTAGGATCACGTCTAATGGGTCATGGTAAGGTGATCAGATTTTTTTTATGAAAACTAGGATATTTGTAGTTTGATGGCCCAGATATCAGCAAAATATCTGGTGATGAGGAAATGAGCCCCCGCGGAAAAAGCCTATCATGTTGAAACGAGACTAAATCAACTAAGTCTCAGAATTATTGTTCATGGTCAAGCTTCCACCTTTTCCATTTTCTAATACATATATATTTAAACTGGGACATTTCCAGCGAAGTCTGGTCCCACTAGCTTTAGGTTTAGGGCTAGTGCTATTGGTGAACAGCAGAATTTGTAATTCCATTTAAGAAAATAAATGAGCAACGTGGTTTTCAAGATTGCCAGTGCAACCCATTGCCCCATGATATTCGTTTGTATTTTAAGAAACTACCCAACCATAAGTATTGTTTGATATGGAGTCCAAGTCAGAGCAAAACTTGTTGGTCCCTTGTTACGATTGCCAGGCCATTGCAGATGAGATTGAATTTTATACCAGAATTCATCATGGTCAATAGTCCTTTATCGACATGGTAAACAAACGTTACACATGTCTGTGTGTCCTTAAACGTATAAGGACACAATTGGATAAGCCATGGATAAGCATGATGATGACATGTCTACCAATTTGTCTTGTGCATAACAAACTGCACCACTGACACGACTCAGAGGAGAGACATGACCTCCTTCTAAGTGTTGTCTCAAAGTGAAACTAATCGCTAAGTAGTTGTCTTTGAACATCTCAGCAGTTGAGTGATAGACTACATTTGGCATGAAAAGGTGGGCGCTCTCAGCGTCTCAACTTCTTGTGATACTTTCAATGCAGTTATTGAATACATTGCCAATATTTCTCGAACATTGACACTTAGTATCCTAACGTATTCGTGTTCTGCTTACACCATCTAGTGGCGTTATGGTTCAACTGCAAGGCAAGAAGACAACATGCTGGCATTTCGAACACAAAACAAATGCGCCACAAAATAAAAAAATCTTTATCTTTATCTCTCAATAGTCAATTGGAGACTTTACTACTGTGTAATTACTATTTCCCTCCATTTTGATATATTTTACCATTAGAATAATAAGGAGGAGATGGGCCATTATGTTATCGTTGTTGTTTATCTTAGTATGTACGAATACAACTCATTATTCAACATAATATAATATTATGTGAGGCGAAGTATCTATCCGTCTACACGTTACGGCTTCTATCTGAGTTAATAGAAAGGTCATAATAACGTAACGTTACCTGTCCAGGTCTTCTGTTGAGGGATCATGTAATAGTTATTACCGAGATGGTCTGATCCTACATGTTCACGAACTATCCAAAACGTCCGCTTTAAAAGCCCCGCAATTCTGCTCATTTTAAATATCTAGCAAATCAGATGTGTTATTTGCCCCCTAGATAGGGTTGTTTCAATGGTTGTTTACAGTCATTCTCTACAGCCGAAACACTAAACAATATAAGGCTCTGTGATTGGACGGAAATACTGGATTAGCCAATGGGAGCTTTTTTTGTACACTTGAGGCCATACGTAACAACATGGCAGGACATTGCAACTCGACTGAGAAATGTATGCTAAACTAAAATGGATTATGGATCAAAAGTAAGGTATTACTATAACATAAACAATGCAAGGGACATGTAGGAATGCGTGAGAAAGAAATATATAATATGCAACATTATTGGACAATAATAATGAGCCGTAGGTTTTTATTTTAGTGTAGAAGATGGCTAAATCACGTTAGCTGAGGCATCAACAATAGTTTGGTTCTGAAATGTTAGGGTATATTAGTGGAAGAAAGGTTGGAATCGACGATCCACTTCGCCTTCGACGTGCAGAGTCCACACGAAGGTAATTGGTATTCAGATATCAACAATACAATCATATAAAAAGGTTTAAGACATGTCATTCAAAATTGCTATACAATGACTCTTCTGTATAATTGTTTGAATAATGCATATCTGGACAGTTTGCATACTTGCTCGAAGTTGACTTGTTTCACCTTAATTTGTTTACAGACTACTCAGTCTGGAACTGAATCATGGCAGAGATGTGGAAAGAATCCACGGCAACGGAGTCAACTGCCTGGACATAGAGGCTGTGGAGGGTAGATAGTAAGTATCAATGAATACATATCCCCTATTTATGTCCCATTTATTTCTGAATCAAACTTCTGTGGGATTAAATTACTATCACTGATCGTTTCTTCAATTACTATAGGACGTATATTACTGCTGGTTAAATGTGATAAACAAATTCTTCAGATTAATCTCAAAGGCAAAACGATGACATTGCCTGTTGTGACCATAAACTTGCGGATCCCCTTCTCTCTGTATAGTATGCTGTCTGGAGGAGCAGACGGGGTCATCGTGATCTATGACCTCGAGAACTACAGCGGGAAACCCCAGTACACATGTAAAGCAGTTGGCACCGTGGGAAGGTGCGAAATGTGTTTGTTGCCACTAGAGGGCAATGCGTTGTAGCATTAGTCATAGTCTGTATATGTATCTATGTATAATAATGATACAAATTTATTAGGTTTACAAATCACTGAAGTTTATAAATGAAGTATAACAATATTCATTTACCCTTTTTAAATTCCACGTCATCATAAGTCCACATTTGGGCATCAGAAGTGGTGTTGAGTCCCATTCATTCAGACGATTACAATACTTAATTAATTTAATTTAGAGTGTTGTGAGCATCACCTTACCATGACCCACCTTCGGAATTTTGAGCATGATAAACTTTGATAAACATGATAAACTTATTTCCTGCATTCTGGTTTATGCATCGTGAAGTTTTATGCACCAATCTGTGCCTTTTCTGCAGAAATGTATGGTTTAAATGTCTTTTATTCATGTAAAGGAAAACACAACACACACCTACACCAATGTTGCAGCCAATTCCACCGTCAATCACTGGGTTCATACTTACACAGAAACTGCATAGCTGTTGAGTTTTTCTTTATTCTAGAAACAAAAACAACCTGCTAAATAAAAACAGTATTAAAGAAAAACGTGACGTAAAACATTTCTCATATATATATACACATTTTAAACACACCCCTAGCATTCGCCTATGCCGCGGGCCGGGCACTCACAGATAGCCTTGTCGTAAGCATCAAGGGACTTGCCTTCCGAGTCCAGTGATGAATCATGAATTCAAAAGCATGGTTCCTTTCCTTAGACTGTCTTCTGTGCTAACATGGTGTAATTAAATCTTATTGCCATTTATTTAGTGTTCCCGAAAGACAGAATCCATCCACATCTTCTCTCAAATGATATTTGAGACGTCGAGAAGAGCTGCTCTCAGAAGATCTGATGCGTCCTCACAACACATAAATTAACACTTTATAGTCATGAGATTATATGACCGCTCATAATGTGTATCTAGTATTCACACACTAGGTTTCTACAGCAAATGTGTCTATGTATCTGATCACTAAATATTGAATCAGTGGCTCAGTTCTACCTACTCACTTTTCAAAGTCAATCTGTTTAGGTAGAATTCCCTGTCTTTGGTGGCTGGTGCCTTTTCACACATTGACAAACCATTTCACTATGTCACACTGTTGCCTCATTGCGTACGCAGCAAACAAATCTCACTGTTGTTTGTAAACTGTAAAAAGGTCTTTTGGAGTGAGTTTGTTGTGTTGTATATGTGAATGTTTTTTTGTATTATTTGTAAATATGAACCAAATGGTTTAGCCCTTTTCATTTGCGAAACTCCTAAGCAGCAGACAGTTGTGACTGTAGATGGTGGTCATAATTCAGTCAATTGTGTTTCCAGATCGAGTAGGTTTGCACACAAGTTCAGCGTGGAGACGGTGCAGTGGTATCCATTTGACACTGGAATGTTTATCTCCAGTTCATTTGACAAGACAATGAAGGTGTGGGATACTGAAACACTTAAGGTAAGATAAGGAGAGGCCGGTATTTGGACATTTTGACTTGGTCCTTTGAATTTGAGGAGTAAAGGAAGGAAAATTATAAAATAAGATTTTTTTTTACTACTATTCCTACTATTAATGAATTCCATTGAAATTGAATACTGGATATTCTGGCAAAAATATTAACTCTGAATGTGTCTCCAGTATAATTCTATTTATTTACAAAGTGATCCTTATCCATAGCTGTTGGCCCTTTTTCTTGTTTATCTTGGTCCTTTGCTGGCAGCGAGGCCTCAGATAGGCTGCTTGCTGAAGAATTTGCATTGTAACTGGCTCTTCTGCCCAACTATACCACCCAAACTAGATAAAACCCATTGTTTGAGCCTATATACATTATGAAGATCCTCTCTAGCTTTGCCCTCCTCCATTCCATGAGACACGCTACACAGTTCATCACTTGGCATAAAAATACCATTTAAAAGGCCAGTTGTTCTCCCAACCATTTTGACATGCACAGTCCCACTACACCCTCTTTTCTACCTACTCAGTCTCCTAATCTATTGAAATAAGGTGTCTGCAAATGGACGGCCTTCTACAACAGTTACCGGGAAACTGTCTGAGTGTCAAGGCATTTGTGGTCCCCTAGGCTTTATTGACCAATTTCTCTTTATCATTTGTTTTAAGGACGTGTGCATACAATGAACAGATCTGGTTCGTTGATTTCATCGGTTTTAGGCATTTACCATACATGAAGCTTTTCTGTTTATTTAATATTTCCACTTAAATTAAAGAGATAATTTGGCGCTATTCAGTTTGTGTTGACATTCTTCAGACAGAATGGATATTTAAAAAGTAAGGATGTTTGACTATTGTTGACTTTTCCTTCTTTCTTCCTCTGTCGACTTCCCCAGCCGGCTGAGCGCTTCATGTTCGACGGAAATGTCTACTGCCACCACATGTCCCCCGTCGCCCGGAAACATAGCCTTGTTGCAGGTACACATGTACCACGTGTGTGTGTGTGCGTGAGTTTTTGTGTGTGTGTGTGTGCGTGTGTTTTTGTGGGTGTGTGTGTGTGTGTGTTTAGATATTTGTTATGAGTTCAAACTCAGTTGAGATACCACGCTTATCTTGTGAATCCAATGTTGCTTACAACAGGTTTTGTACGTGTCGACGCCTTTAGCAACAACTTATATCCTGGATCTAATTAGTTTAGATGAATGGTCAAAAATGTAAACGTTATCGAGTCATGCTTTGGCTGTTACTTTAGATTAAGAACAATTCGTAAATCTTTCCTTTCAAATGAATTACATATCAGAGTCACTGTATGCTTTATCTTGATGCAGGCAATAGAGTGTTCATTTATCTTCCTCGTATGATAACTTTGTATTGGTGGAGCTCTAAATTTGATAATCGTTAGTGTGTAGATGGTTCTTCTTAAAGCCTGCCAAAATAAACACTTTTGCAACCTCGGTATGATGTCAAGGCCCCAAATCACCAACAAGTATCCCCTGGACATAATAACAGGCTCAATAATTATGTCGTAAAAAGATCATTCCCGTTTGTAAACGAAACTTTGAACATAACCTTCATAATGACTGGTGGAGATTGGTTCAGGGAAACTTGTTGCTTTGTCACTGAACTGGACCAACGGGTTGCGCATGCATTCTCATTTCACACACATCCGGGTGTAAGCCCAGACACACACACACACACACACACACACACACACACACACACACACACACACACACACACACACACACACACACACACACACACACACACACACACACACACACACACACACAGCCCCAAGTCATCTTTTAGCGTATTCGTTGCTTAGAAGCTGATCATTAAATCTCCCTGTATTTGTTTCTCAATGTTTTCCTGCACCCAAGGTGTTTGAGGACATGCACTGATTCCCCGCTGCCTAACAGGTTACACCACTCCTTGCCTTGCCTTGGTAGTCTTCCCAAACATTACCCCTGAGGATTTTCCTTCCTGGCCTGATTTAGGATTCAGATAACCTCCCCATCAGTATTCCTATCCTTTGTTGCCCGTGTTTAATATGTCCGCCGCGGTCTTTCTCCGCCCACTTGTGAATGCCGGGTGTGTGAGCTCATCGATGTGCATGAGTTTATAGTATCACCTCGTCTATGAAAACCAGGGAGTCCAGTTTTTTCCTCTCGGTGGGAGCGCCCATGCCATGTACGTGTTAATGTGTGATCATTTCCTCACAAACACATCCACTCCGAATACCAGTATTGCAGTCAACGTTACACAATGCAAATGTCAGAATATATTTCAGTGGCTTCCTTTGCTTTCATATTTGCCATGTTTGGCCCCTGCTTTTGTCTGTGTTTCCGATGTTATCTATTTTGCTACCCTGTCTCAACCCCCTACATCGACCCATCACTAAAAGATTTTAGGGATTTTCCATGTTTGCAATTCAGATTTTATGTACTTTAACTTAATTTGCGATGCATCATGTGTTTTGACAAACAAGCATCTGAAGCAGGAATTTGTTCTAGTGACCCCCGGTTTACCTTCTACTGCTTCTGCTGTTATGTTTTGTTCACAGTTGGCACCAAGAACCCTAAACTTCAGTTGTGTGACCTCAAGTCAGGCTCCCGCATTCATGTGCTACAGGGTGAGTTGTTACAGACAGACAGACAGACAGACAGACAGACAGACAGACAGACAGACAGACAGACAGACAGACAGAGACACACACACACACACACACACACACACACACACACACACACACACACACACCAGTGCGTCGATTGTGCACACACAACAGGGTTGGCGCTGCGTGGTGTGAATACCTTTTTGCGGCTCAAGCAGCTTATGAAGGGCTAACTTAGGCATTCGACTGACAGACATTAGTTAAATCTCAGGCTGCGTCTTGTACTTGGAAGATTTGTCTATGTATTTAGTCACGTAGGCCGCTTACGATCAGAACTTTAAGTCATCTGATGTTTTCTCTTCGGCATACCATGTTTAGTAGACGGTAGACTGTACTGTTCTTCGTTACACAAGGAAAGGCCTAATTTATTACATAGGAGGCAAGGTAGGATATATTAATAATGGCAACAATGACATTAACCTTAAATAATAAATGAAGCATTTTGGGAATTCAACTATTTTCATATGGTGGCATTTATCCGAACCAACCAGACACACACTTATTGTATTTTTTTTTGTTTTATGGCATATCGTAAAATTGTATTAATTAATTTCAGAGACATTAAATATATTTGGCTTGTTTCAAACAGACATAAAACACATGAATTCAACTCGACGTACAATATTCCCCCTTCTTAATCTCAATTGCTCATTGAGAGACGGGGACACACAAAATGTCCTGCGCTATTATATGAGAGAATGAAAAAAACCAAATATGAATATATATATATATAAAACATTTGTTTGGGAACAAGTCAACACTGATCGGCCTATTATAATTATATGGAAAATATTATTATTATTATTTGTATGGTTAAATTATGTTATAGGCCTACTTAATATATGATTGGCCATACAATATATTAAAGTATGTATAAAATATAAGATAATCATGTCATATTTCCCATTGGTGCTCTCTTATGATCTCCTTTGCTTTAAGAGAAGCACTTCTATCTGGGGAGGCTGGGTTTGGATGGCGGTTCCGCGCACCTCAGACTCCGCCGTCGCTTCCGTGGTTACACCCCTTCAAGGGCATTTCATCCCGGGTCTTTTTTTTTGAATCTCCTGCGTATTTATCTAGCACGGGAGGGTAAGCAGCCCCGAGGGTTTGGGGCTGGGCTGGGGCGGCTTCGTCTCCCTTTGTTTCTCCTGAGGGCATGCAGCACGTGTTCAGCATGTGGGCCACCCTCCTCTGCTTACAGGTCATCGGGCCGAGATCCTGTCTGTGCGATGGTCGCCCAGGAACGAGCACATACTGGCCTCCGCCAGGTAAACACACAGAGAATAACTAGAAGTGTTGAAATGTTGTTGAACGTAAAAATACACGGCCCTTTGTCAAAGCGGTAGTTTGTTCCAATGGTGGGAGTTTACTACTGCTCTGCAGTTGTTGTTGTTGTTGTTAATATTTCTCAGCACTTGTCTGTGCCGGCCTCGCTGGAAATGACCAGATGGGAGTCGGATACGTTGACACGGTGGTGAACCCACTGGTTCTCACAACGCCTCAGAAACCCTAATTAAACCAGTGGGACTTGCTGCTAGCGTCTCTCAGGACCATAAGTGATTAAATAACAAATAATGAAATGTCTCATTAAAGGTGACATATTATACCAACAGGTGTGAGTCTCACTAGCCATTACAAGTCGTTTTGAAAAAATCTGCCTCTTCTGACAGTACAAGTGGGTGTGTCCACCTAGTTCTATGGATAGATGAGCAACGTTTGCTACAGTCCATTGGGTAGGCTGGTAGACTGATCTATCCAGCATACATCTAGGTGGACATTCCAACTTATGTCAGAAGAGGCAGATTTTCAAAATGGCTTATAACGACTAATCCCACTCACAGCAGGTGGTATAATATGTCTCCTTTAAGAGTATCTTGTGATGTTCTGGTAGAGAGACGTTTTTGAAGGACCAGCTGTGACCCGCTTCTAAAACAAACATTTGTGATCGCTATCCATAGCGAAGTTTAACTCCTCGCTGCCATGGTTCATCGCTTGGTTTAGAATGGTTGGATGTTAATCAATGAGCATATATCCAAAGTTAATGAGTAAAGTTAGGCTTTTGGGAAGATTATAATAGTAATGGGATGTGTCATATCTGCGTATAAATTAATAACGCTATGTTGTAAGAAAATAACTTCCGGTGGAAGCTTGTCGCTACGGGAGATTTTTTTCTATTGTTGTTTTCAAGCCCATATGGTAAATGTTTTTTTCTTGATATGATTGTGATTGAAGGACTCAAAGAATATATATACAATGCTAATCATCGTTTCACCCTTTACTCCATCTCATGAACTCTCCCCATGCACAACCTCTCAGTGCAGATAGCACGGTGAGAATATGGGATGTACGACGGGCCTCCGGGAGTCTGTTTACCCTGGACCAACACAACGGAGACAAGTCGAAAGCTGCCGCCGAGGCAGGTAGTGGTCCCTCACTTTGTTGTTTTGGGCAATCGAGCTCTGTCTCTCTGTCTGTCTCACTGGTCTGCCCGTCTCTAACTATCCGGCTATCTGTCTCTCTTTCTCTGGCTGTCTCACTCTGCCTTCATCTCTCCACTTTCCGGCTGTCTCTCCCTCTTACTGTCTGTCTCACTCGGCCTGCCTCTCTACCAATTTCCGGCTATCGGTCTCTCCCTCTCGCTGTCTGTCTCACTCTGCTTTACCTCTCTCCACTTTCCGGCTATCTGTCTCTCTGTCTCCGTCCGTCCCCAATTTCTCTCTCCTTCCCTTTCTCCTAGTCCTCTCCGTCTCATACACCTTATTTGGGTTTTGGGTTTTAATGCAGTGCAATAGACACAGAGGGACTCAAGCCTATTGATGTGAGCCTTACTAGAGTTCAGTAGCCTAATGGTCTTGGATAAGAGTCTCGGTTTACTTGATACTGGATATCTTCACGTGTGACAGGTTAGATTGGGTGATTTAATGCAAACACAATCTTTTGTACTCTGAGGTGTAAAGCTCTGGAGGAAAGGTTGAGCATTCAGAACATGTTTATTGAACTAAGGAGTAGAAAAACTTAGCTCAGAGCTAAACCAGTGAATGATAGCTTATCTATGTGTGCGATATCTTAAGTTACACTGAACAGTTGGAGGATTGTGATGTGTGACCTAAGAGTCGCCCTTCATAAAATGTCTCACACTGAGAGTGAGATCTTGGAGATCTATATTTATATATCTATAATATCTATATCACCTTCATATCTATCTATATCAAAGATGTTTTCATTTAAATGTCTTTACATATACATATGCTCTTGGGAAAAACATTGCACGGCAGTCACTACCCAGCTATAGCTGTCTCACCATCAGGGATTCCATTCATGTTCCACCTGTCCCCGGTGATTTCCCTTTTCCTCCTACCAGTCAACACAGCGCATAATGGCAGAGTGAATGGCTTGTGCTTCAGCGGGGATGGGCTCTATCTCATCACCATGGGAACGGATGACCGCATGCGCCTGTGGAACAGTAGCAACGGAGAGAACACGTTGGTAAGTTTTGTGTGGGGGCAAAAGGGTTGTCGGTTCAAACACCAATGTGTTTGAGCATGATGCCTAGCCCCTAAATTAGAGTTAAAGGGCAGATTGCAGCTCGCTTGGTGTTTGATATCAAGGTTCTACCCTTCTTTCTTGACAATCACGATCATCAAGTTCAGAGCTTTTTATTCAATGTCCTACTCATTTCCTTTCTTCAGACAAATGTACTTCATAAAGGTGCTAAATGCCCTAAATGTAAATGTAACTAAGTGTCCACCGTGACTGTTGGCCGTAACATAAATCATACTTTTTTCATTCATTCATTCATTATTTATTATTCACTCAAAGCAGATACAAACAAATGCCTCTCAAAGCCATGGAAACAATAATGGAACATTCCTAATAGAATCGTTTTCCTTAATACAACAGGTGACTTATGCAATTCTCTCCTTAGCTTCCCATGTTTGCACTTGAAATATAAGGTGGTTCACCACTCCCTCTCTACTTTGACTCACCAACATTGATTCATAGTGTGATTCATTTCCATCATGGTGTGCCTATTCACTTTGTTCCATGTCATTATGATTCCAAAACAAAATATGACAAAATGTACACCACTTTCAAATATTCCTCCTCATTTGAATATACATGAAATGTATACCGGATAAGGCCGGTCCGACTCATCAGTTTTCCCCTAGCAACATTCTTTTCTGCCTCTGTTGTGTGTGTGTGTGTGTGTCACCAGGTGAATTATGGGAAAGTGAGCAACGAGAGCCGCAAGGGGTTAAAGTTCACGGTGTCGACCGGCTGCAGCCTGGACTGCGTGTTCGTCCCGTGCGGCAGCTCGGTGGCCGTGTACGGCCTGCACAGCGGGGAGCTGGTGGCCACGCTGAGAGGCCACTACAACAACGTGGACTGCTGTGACTTCCACCCAGACTACCAGGTCGGCAGCACCCCGCCCCACCCGTTAGGGCTGAACCATTGATCCGATTCAAACCAACACCGCTATGTAATACGACTTACAAATCGCAAAGGCTGCGATTGTTACAGTAGCCTGCTGGAGATCAGTAAGATTTGTATTTATTTTTCTTTTAGGATTCAATAGTTAAATAAAGATTTAATAATGTCAATTCATGCATCAATTCATACCAACACATAGGCCAAAAGGAAAGAGCACTTCATATGTTGACTGTTTCCAATGTTGTGTTGGTCATACTATTGAATGATTTATTGCTTGTTTCGTGAAAAAAACAGAACAGAAGGAACTTTAACAAGAAAAATCGCATACTAAATCGCAATTGCAACGTTGGTCGAAATAATCGCATTTTTGAATATTTCCTCAAATCGTTCAGCACTATCATGTGTTGTTTCTCTCTTTCTCCCTTCGTATGGCTTCCACCTTCTGGCCCGCATACTTTTCTTCTTGTTGTTTTAGGTGTTCTGTCTGTCATTTCTGTGACACAACATGTCAACCACCCGTTCGTCACCCCCACCCAATCGTCGTCTCCTATCCCCCTCCTTCCTCCCTTCACTCCAGTCAGACAAGTTTGTCCCAACAGGCATGCAGAGATGTTGTGTTTACACCCTGCTCATGTAGTTATTAATGGATTCTAAGGTGGTATCGATTTCCTATAATGATGCCTTTTATAAATAGCAACACATTTACAAAACAATGTTTTTCATAGATGGAAACACATTGACATGATGTATTGCGTATTTATCGGATTCGGAATTTAGAAGTCCACAGTTCCTTATTATCCTGAATGAAGCATCCGCCAGTCCTCAACTGATTTCCTTAACGTTAAAATAATATTATTGACAGACTTTAAGGAGTGCTGGGTATGATGTGCTTCCGTGGAACACACCTTTTACAAGTCCACTTTATAATACAGCTAAACTTAATCTTAATCTACCTTCCCTGCAGGTTAGGTTTGCTTAGATCCCAGTTTAATTGTTGAACATGTCCACATGTTGTTCTGCCAGGTTTTTCTTTGAACTCAGCCCCTATTGTGTTGTACACTCACTTAGAATTCGGGCACATTGACTAGCCATTGACAACCATTATATTCCAAACCAATGTTTAGCAACTCCCATAGTTGTATCGTTGTTTTCATATGCGCTTACCCAAGTAAGCGCATATGAATTGCCCTGGCTAGGTTGCTCCAATAGGGCCCACAAACAAACAGATCTGCAAGTTTCAGTTCTGTGTTCACACAGAACTGCTTAAATTGCTAGAGTGGGTAAGTAGAACAAAAATCATGGCTGATTTACGTCTGAAAAAAGACAATGTTCGGCGAGTAGCAAAGCGACCTTAACACTTAAAGTCTTTAACAGCAGGTTTTTGCTTTACGCTTTAACCTTCAATTTGAACCAGAATGATAGGTCAGATCTAACTGAGAAAAGGAAGCATGGATACTATTTATGATCAGCAGAGATTCAAACATCAGTGTATCTGCAATAAGAAACCAGAAATAGTTAAACAACATCTACAAAGACTTTAGACACACACTCATACAAAGGACAATGATGATGTCGTTTTCCAACAGGTTCCTCCAGGCTGAGATCTTTCTCTCTCTCCCTCCCCCCCCCACCCCCCCCTCTCCCTCCCTCTCCCTCCCTCTCCCCTACTTGTTGGCCCGCAACAGACTGCCGGGCAACCGGTGTCCCCTGGCTTGTGATGCAACACTAACAGCACAATGCATGTATTCTACACCCCTCTGTGTCGTGTTGTCACAGGAGCTCTACACGGGAGGTAAAGACTGTAACGTCCTGGCCTGGATCCCCGCCCTCAGGGCCCCAGATGTGGAGGAGGAAAGAGAGGTACGCCCTCCTCTTCGACAGCTCCCTCTTGTTTCAAAACCCCACCCTGCTCCACTGGCTGGGGGGAACGCATTCCATGTATGGAATGCGTTCCATGTATGGGACGCATTCCATACATGGAATGCGTTCAACAGCTCTAACAAGACCCAGTCAGTGGTGGTGGTTTTTGGCGGGGGCAAATTAATGACCTTATTCCTCTTTATTGTGGAGATTTGTATTGTGTATAAATCAATGTCTGACTTGTATCACAAACTGATTTGTAGCGTTATTTCTGTGGTGAAAACTAATGCGTGAGGTTCACCTTTTTGTCACAAGTTTGCGGGAAAAAAAAACATAAACACGTCGACTACCAGGCAGAACCAGACTGGGCTGAATTCCAATGATAGCACTGAGATGACAGCAACTAATAATGACTGTGATCCATGACTTCCTATTCACTGAATTGAGTTCAGCGTTTCCAGCGTTGGGAGTTTGTGCGTCTTAGGGTGGTGAAGGTCAAAGGTCGAAGGCTAGTGAGCCTTGTCTCCCGTGTGTTGCAGGAGGGCGTTGGGCCTGTTGCGGTGAACCCTGCCTTTGAAGATGCCTGGAGCAGTGAGGAAGACTGAGACGCACAGGGCGGACACAGAGGACTAAGTGCTCGAGGGCCTGCTGTTCTGGGGGACGGGGCCCCCATTGGAAATAACGCATAGGACGGGAAAATAAAGAAGAATTGACAATGCCTGATTTCTACTTTTGTGATATTGATGTAATAATAATAATTGACGGGACAGAGTGCTCCTCTCTGTCCTGGGGCATTGGGGATGTGACGTAAGAGGGATGAGCACTCGCTTCTGTCCCTCCAACACCTCCACCAGCACCAACCGGCCTCCCATCCAAGGATGGACTAGGACCAGCCCTGCATAGCTTCCAGAGTGGCCCGTTTTGCTATGCAGGTAGCAATGGCTTATGTGATACTTCGCTCCACTAAGGGGTGCATATTATATTTATCCTTTCTTTGCCTCTTCTGTTACGTTGTTATGAGCTCCTTCGCTAAAATAATTAATGTATGTGGGATTCATAATTTTGGGTGATTTTATTTTTTTTTTTATATATAAAATGTTTTTACCAAATAGATTTTTTCTTTTTTGTGTATGCACATAACTTCTTTGGAACTCTGTTACGATTCTGCTCACAAGGAGTGCAGGTCATATGAATGTCTTTGAATGCAGGTGTGGAAGTTGAAAAGCAATTGAATAATCTGTTGAGGGAGCCTTGCATGGGAGTAACACCCCAACATCCGTACAATCTGCACTGCCTCTTGTCTCTTCTTCTCTTGCCTCCCAATTGCATTTTTTTAATGTTTAAAATATTCCTTGTGATCCCCTGGTTAAAACCAGCCAGAAGGTTTGATACTGAAACTACCTTGCACACCCTGCCTGCCTGAACAAACACAAACGTCTACGTAATCTTAACAAAATGTATTTGGTACCATATTCTAATATTATTATTTATAGCATACTATGGTAACGATTAATTCTATTATACTGAATTATTAGCACTGGATTAGGCCTTTTACCCTGATTGGTCTGCCTAAACAACAGGTGCGATATTAAATGAAATTTTTCAATTTCATGATCTCGCAATATATATTTACCTGCACCATGCCTATTTTACAATACAGTAAAGCGAATAAGCTTTGGGTTAGACTATTACATGTCCATTCAAAATGTAATTTACAGAAATAAAGTATTAAAAAAAATAATATCCATGCCACATTCAACACCAAACAAATAAAACTAAAAACTATCAATAAAAAAACTATACATCCACCATAAAATAGGCCTGCCTACCTGTTACTCGACAAAACACAGCTTGTAATGTGATACGATCTGTCACCATTGGCTGACGACAAAGGTACGGCCTCATTCATTAATACGAGAGCGCCGCCCATTTGATCCACCCTATAAGATGGGAGAGAGAACGTTGCTGATGATTACTCGATGTTGACACACCTGTGTCCCTGGTCCTACCGTTGTCGTTGTAACGGTAGGTTTGATTAAAGAAACAAAAAAACCCCCGCATTCTTGGGAATATAAATATCTGCGTCGACCGCACGCGTCATTCAAGTTGTGTAAGTATTTTATATTCAGTTTAGAAATGTCTTTTTGAGAAACTATCGACTTACTGATAAGTTTCCCCAGGAGCCCCTTATTGGGTTGTCCGCCTCTAGGATAACTTTTTAATTGCCCAACTGGATTTTACTTTTGTGTGAACTGTGAACACAAACTTTACGCGCGGTTGCACGGTTATATTATAGCTCCCCTCCGGCTCTCTGGAAAGTTTCTATAAGCACCGTTGTAGCCATCTGCTTATCTGTATTCCTTGAACCTGCCATGCTTCGGATGCTTGCTCATGGGTGTGCCTTCAACACTTCAGGCTACTTCTTTAAGTCGAGTGAATGCACTGACGTAGCGTGCCAAACCCTGGCCGCCTTTCTCTAGAGTGGCCGTTGCGACAGAGGTACACACCCTGGGGAAAACTTTAATAGAGCCCAGTGTGTCCAGTTTCCTGATTGTTGAAAATAAACGGTTCACTTAACGTTATACGGATGTGGCCAATCCCCTTGGATGTAAATGTTCATAATCTATTCTAAAGTAAAGGCTACCTGCCGAGTTGATGAGTGATGTGCTCCTAAACCAGACGAGAGCTTATCATTTCTGCGTGACACACACTATGCTCAGACAGATCTGCATTCAGATCTCTCGTGGAATGCTTGCAGTTTATTTTGATATTTCCCCCCCCCCCCCCAAGAACACCATGTCAAACAGACGTTTGTTGGTTTAAAGTTATGTTGATGTTGGTTGACTTGGTTCGATGAGGAAATGATTTGCCAATGCAAACTATGAAATCGACTCATGTTGAACTTCACAATTTCCCTAATTCTAATGAGAACGACCAGGTGCATATTATGAAATATAATGTTTTGATTGTGCATTTTTGATTTTGTTTTGCAGATAGCCTACTTGGTTCGAGTCTCGAGATGGAGTTTGTAAATGTAAAATCATCCATGGCTCTTCTGTATGACCGGTTTATCCAAAATGCAGGTGGGTGGATGCAGATGGTCTTCTGCATTTGTTGTGTATTTCTGCAGGTTATTGATTTTAAGCCGTTTATAGCATGGCATTAAATGACCTTCAGCTGACAAAACACAGCCATCCCGTTTCATTTAATTCCTTTTCATTTGTAAGTTGACTAAAAGTATGCAATACAACTCAATTACACACGTGCGTCTCAAAGAGGCTCTGTTTTGGTTGACTACTTGAGAATGTTTCTATTGTGTGTTAATATATAAATAAAAAAGATGAAATATTTCCTACGGGAAAATCAATTTAGATATATTTCCGTTAACTTGCCATTCTTCGGTTGCAGACCCACGTACAGGCAACTGGTTGCTTATGTCTTCTCCTCTCCCACAAACCATCATCATCGCTGCATACATCTTCTTCGTCACCTCGTGGGGTCCGCGGCTAATGGCGAACCGGAAGGCCTTCGACCTCAAAGGGGTTCTCGTAGTTTACAACTTTGGAGTGGTCGCCCTCTCGCTATACATGTGCTATGAGGTAAGGCCTCACTTGGTTTTGATGGAAAGTTGGGAGGCATGGCACAGCTGCTGAACTAGATACAATTGTCATTTTCCCCTGAGCCTGAACAAGGTTAAATATGTGACCAAATGGGCTCAGTTGAAATGCCCTCACAGCACAATTGATGCAAATTTCAGCCGTTACTGCTTGGTAGTAAGGTGAGACTATAACTGAAAGGCAAACATTGCGATAAGGGTGTGGTCATTCCAAACTGCTTAATAACAGTTGTCATATTTCCTTCTGATCAGTGTCAAGACACATTTTTATTTGATTAAGGTGAACTTAATAGTCATACCTCCTACATACATCAGCCTTGTGAAATGCGGTTGTGCAAGACTGTGTCCTATTGCCCTGCAATTGCCACCATCAGTTCAGGATCTCAATTTATTATGGCTTCTAATTTCCAAAACTGCGCGACAAAGCATGGTGATGGCATCATGCCAGGACCATTGTCCCTTCTCCACAGCACTTTGATTGGCATGTAGGCCAGTGGGGTCGGAAACTTCTCTTTTTACAAAGTTAAGTTAATGCTGAGTTTTCATCTTTTCGTTTTTCGAAAAGATGAGTTTCTATCTGATTCAGCCTTTTAATAGTTAAAAGTTTCAGTATTGACATTGTGGAGTCTTGAGTCAGAGATACTTGTTCGGCTGCTTTCTTTCCCTGAGCATAAACCTGACTGGCAAGTTTGGCCATCCTACCGTCAACTACTTTTATGACTGTCGGACCTAAATCTGGGAGTTTGATTTGCTGAAAGGGGGGCTTCAAGTTAAAAAAAAAAAAAGTTTAAAAAAAAGCAGTGTAAACATTTTGGATGGTTTTGCCTAGAGTTTTTTTTTTTTTTTTTTTTTGTCTTTCAGTTTTGGATGGCTGGCTGGGGAACAGGCTACACATTTCGCTGTGACTTGGTGGACTACTCGCCCACGGGTAAAAGGGTAAGAATTGCTGTTCTACTACAAAATCTTTAGAGGGCTGATATTATGCCACCAGGTGTGTTGCCCATTATGCCTAAGTGACATCACAAGTGGGAGTGTTCAGCTAGATGTATGGATAGATGAGCAACATTTACTACTGTCCACAGTAGCCGTGTGTACATGGACACTTCTGATCTGATTAGAAGGACAACTCAATCGGAATACAAAAATGATTGTATGTATGCATTTCTCTGCTCGGAATAGAATTCCATGCGGAATAGAAGAGGTGGTGTCGTCCGCTATAATCTACATGTATACACTTATTCCAATTGGTTTGGGGTGGGTGCGGCTACTTTTTAACTTGGATCG
This sequence comes from Gadus morhua, assembly GCF_902167405.1. Lineage (NCBI taxonomy): Eukaryota > Metazoa > Chordata > Actinopteri > Gadiformes > Gadidae > Gadus > Gadus morhua. Next base: position 16,911,692 of record NC_044053.1, read on the forward strand.
ATGGCGTCGGCAGCTGCAGTAGTTCGCATTGGTCCGTCGGTACCTTTTATGCACACCGAACTTGACCGCTGTCTATAGGATTATTTGCCTGATTCACGTCTTTCTTATCAATCCGCTAATATTCTGGTAACTCATCAACCTCAGGGTGTCCGGTTGCTAAGCGACGTCAACGTCTTTGGGAGACTATTTCTCTGCTGATCAACACTACGAATGGTAATTGTAAAAAGACACACCGTGTGAAGATATTGTTTCGTTTTGGCAAGGGCTCGTGTAATAAGCGAGATAATGTATAGGACGTCGCCGGTCATTATCGAAAATATACCCTTCAGGGCGAAGCAAGTCACCTTCACTTCTTGGTCCGATTCTCCCTGTCGGGGCTTATTTTCTCGATAATGACCGGCGTTCTGTACAACATTATGCCTTACATATAACATAAGTCCAGACCAATCAACGGTTTTGCGCGAGAGACATATGAACGTACCCTTACTTTTTTTTTTTTTTTGTAAATACCATTTATACCGTACATTTCGATTGCATGATGAAAATAGATCTATTCAAATTAGAAAACGAATCGGATGAGAAGTGTCTATGTAAACGCGGCCAGTGTAGGCCGGTAGACTGATCTATCCAGCATACAGCTAGGCGGATACTCCAACATATGATTTCACCAAGGCACAGGGAAGGGCAGATTTTCAAACGGCTTGTAATTGCTAAGCATACTCACCCCTGGTTGCATAATGTCACCCCTTTATGCTCCAAAGGCTGATCTACCTGCATGACATTTGTGGTCTAAAATTGTCTTTACCACCCGTCTCCTCTAGATGGTGGCAACGTGCTGGCTCTACTATTTCTCAAAGTTCATAGAGATGTTGGACACAGTAAGCAGACGGTTCAAATATTGAATGGTAATTGCGCTCTCACTTGACTACAAAACTCACAAATGTTTTTATCCTTTGTTAGGTCTTTTTCGTGCTGAGGAAGAGGAACAGCCAGGTCACCTTCCTCCACGTCTACCACCACTCAATCATGCCCTTCACGTGGTGGTTTGGCGTGCGCTTTGCTGGAGGTACAAATCTTGACACCATAACATTTTTCTTCAGCCTTTTTCCAAATTGAGTACCAAAAAATGGCCGTTCTTTGACCCCCTTTTAACTTGTGTCCCATAGGTGGTCTGGGAACGTTCCACGCACTGCTCAACAGCATAGTGCACGTCGTCATGTACACTTACTACGGCCTGACCGCCTTGGGCCCTAGCTTCCAGAAGTACCTGTGGTGGAAGAAGTACCTGACGTCCATCCAGCTGGTAGGCTATGGTGGAGCATGGTGGAGCATGGTGGTTCAGCTGTCTGTGAGGGGTCTTTGTTGAGAAGTGACATGCTCATGTCTCCCCCCTCTCCTCTCTTCAGATACAGTTTGTGATGGTGACCACACACATCTGGCAGTATTTCTTTCTGGAGGACTGCCCCTACCAGTTTCCGGTCTTCATCTACATCATTGGCCTCTACGGACTCATCTTCCTGCTGCTGTTCCTGAACTTCTGGTACCATGCCTACACCAAGGGCAAGAGGCTCCCCAAGTCCATGCAGAACCAGACCTGGGCTCACCACTCCAACGGCGTCATGAACGGCAACGCCAATCACAACGAGAAGGAAGAGTGATGTCGGAAAATCCCCCCCCCCCACCCCACACACTTGCATCAGTAGACCACTGTGAGGTGCTGTAACCCAATCAAAGACATTCACATTGTGTCTTTATATATTTTTATTTTATGCAATCGGTCATGACGGCTCTATTTTAAATTTGGTTCCCTAATGTAGTTAAAGACGACTATCTGCATGAGTTTTAAGAATAGTGGGCTATCTATGCATTTCACAATTGTAATGCTTTGTTCACTCTACCCTTCACAAAAGCACCTTTTCATAATGTTTCCGTCACTGGTGTTGATACTCCTTGCCTAGGCATAGACTTATTCTCCATATGAACTTTGGGAAATGAATGAATGAATTTGAAAGATTAATTTATGAGTGTTCCATGCAACAGAGGAGGAAGCTAACAGTTGGTTTTGGTTTCTGCCTTATTTTACCGTGTAGCCAAGAATTCAAGCCCAAGCTGATTACAAACTCTTTTTTACTATGTATTTTCTGTATGGGTTATGTTATTTATCCGAAAATTGTTTCATTGTTAAAATATGTCTGGCAACTATGATGGCGGGGGAGGGGAATCGACCCTGGCAATGACATTGAATCGATTTTTTTTAAACGATTTTTATCCTGTAATTAATGAAAGTGTGCTGAGAACTACCACCCTGCTCATTCTGTGACTACACTTTTGGCCGCTAGGTACCTTGTCTCTTACCCCTTCCCCCTTCAAAATAAGGGGTAAGGGGTAGGGGCCTTAAACCACTTTGTGTTGAGCTGTGGTCCTGGCTATGCTATTGGTTGCCTCACCACTGCATTTTGTTTAAATATATTCTGTTCTTTTTGAGCCCTCCTTCACGCCAGAGGTTATGTTATGACTGTGCCTCTAAAAAGAAGATGCGACATGAATGCAACATGAAAAACGTAATGTATAGTTTTGTGTATTTATATAAATATTAAATTGTCTTTATACTTTGAGATAGCCTTGTGGTGTTTTTTTATTTGGACTTTGAAGTCGAGTGTTCCTTACTGTTTAGTCAGCACACAGTGTAGGGGCACTTTGTCTGCCAAGACGTGACTAAATTGGAAGCAGGTGGGAGTTCTAAGAAGCACACTATGTAGCTGTATGGTTTGCATTGTTGTAACGAGTGTTACGATCTGAGTCCAGGTGTATGGTAACCTGTTGTGTTGCAATTGTTTGGAAACTACAGTTAAACATATCTGCTACAAACAATACTCCTGTAGTTGGATGGAGGTGACGGCCGTCACATTTGATTTGCACACAAAATTGGCTTCAACCTCCGGGCAGTGGAAACCAACCAGTACACGGTTTATTATTTTGCCGGATTTCAGTGTTATTGGCCTTGCCCAACTCGTGCCTCACCGATGCACCGTGAGCAAGTGCTGCTAGAAAAGAATTCAGAGAGTAATGCATTTCAGCTTGTTCTTTACGAAAGCGAATCTGAATTGCATTTTGTGCCAGAACGTCCAGGGAGTTTACTGAAGTTGCCTTCTCCCCTGCCATGATTCAAAGGTTTTCCAGGGCGGCAGTCTTCAAGATTACAGACCGGCGATAAACGGTGAGATTATATGGAAAGTACTTTGAAATTGCATATATAAACATACGTTTGTTAAAAATGCTACCATGTGTTACCAGTTGGCCAAAATGTGGATGGTGTTGCAAGGTTTGTCACTGGCCTTACTGTTGAAGGTAAATGTTCTTAGCTTTTTCTTGCTTTTGAAACGAGTATCATAACTTGTTTTTCCACGGAAGGCTAATTATAGGTTAAATGCATGTAAAAATATGTATCCATAGTTGAAACAAATGATTCCTCCCTTCCTCAAACTATACCTTTTGAGATTAAGTCCAGTTGTAGATGAAGCCTGTAGGGTCCCACAGTGGCATAGTACATTATATTTCACTATGGAACCTAAACAGTGGAGCACCCTGACCTGTTGATTGGAAGTAATTTAAAGATCCCATATCGTGCTTTTACTACTACTAGGAAGAGTTGCATGGATTCCTGCAATTATTTTTTTAAAATATTTGCAACTAAGGAGCTTCATCCTCTCCAACCAGAGCAATAGTATGAAACTTCCTCCCCGAACTTCCCTGGAAGTCTACACTCTGAAATTTGTACACTCCAGGGGCCAGATATCGTTGTACAAGATGTTTGTAAGTCTAAAGAAGAGTCATCTGAACGCTTGCTTCAAGCATGGCGAACAGACGTGCGGGAGTATTTAACAGAGGAAACAAAATCCATAATAAATAAATGTACAAAAAAAAAAATAGTTACATGCCTGTATGTTTAGAAATACCCCTTATTGGTCTCCCACTGTTCATTTCTGGTAAACCAATTTCAGCATCTTTCAAAAACAGTCTTATTTGCATCATGTTGCATCAAGGCCCCCCTCCCGAGAAGCCCACTGTTGCAATGGGTCAGACGAGTTGCGCATGCTTTGGCATGCGGTTCACACCCCTGAGAAGTTGTAAACATTGCGGGTAGCTGGGAGGCGTGACTTCCGCACTTCAGCGCCTCCAATTGCAGTCTGACGAGGGGTTGAGGGGATTTCACAGTTGGGGTGAATACTCCCCCTGGCTCGGACTTTAGATTTGTCTGGCTTAGCAGACGAGAAACATGTACGCACATCATATAAAGCAAAGGGAAAAGTCGAAGAAGCTGCACATCGCCCCCTTTAAGGCCTTCTGACTTGCGTCGCCTGCTCTTTGTAGTACACCAAAATACGGAGCCCGGTAGGTGTCATGGGAGTCAAATGTGCGTGCGATTTATCTCTCGCCCCCACCTGCGAGAGGCATGAGCACTTGAAGCTGAACAACTTGAAGTGAGAGTAGGAATACAAAGGTCACAAAACCATTTGTGAAATCAGGGATTGTTTCAAACAACCTCACATCAAGTCCTTAGGAAGAGTTGTAAGAGTTTTAAGAGTAGCCTACTAATCCATTAGTAAGTTAGCATTAGTTAATTACTCTCATATCGAGTGTGGCAAACTAATGATGAAACAATAATCCAACATGATGTCGAAGTGCCCTCTGCCCTTTAACCATTTCCAAAATGAGTAGTATGCTGGGTCACTGATTTTAGGCAATATCTCTAAAGTCCAGAACATTGTATTCAGTCATTTGTTAAAATAAACATTTGCTCCAACTTTATTTATTTCTGTTGTGCCTGATTGGAGTCAAAGTATGATTTCCCAGTAGTGAAGCAGTCTGATATTTTAAACCACAATTGTATATACTACGCATATAAACAGCACGTCAAATATGCTTAATGCCTGAATCATTTCTGATATATCTGACTTCATATGGTGCAGATAAAAAATATGTTACCCGTTTGCCTTTTATTTTCAACCAGGATACATAAGTAATATTAAAACAAAAAATAAATGGTCAGATAATTCCAGGAGGCAGCCTTAAACTAATATTTCCAGAGTCAACCCAGTCAGTAGACAAGGTCTCCCCCCAATATTGGTCCATTGTTTCAATACTTAGTTTTCTTTAGTCATGATTTGTATGTCTTCTATTTAGTAGAAGAAAACGAGACCTGAAGAAAGGTCCAAACATCAAAGAAGTGCTAGGAACAGAAACATGACAAGAATAGAACAGAAACACTAGGAAAAGAAAAGCTATGAACAAAACATCACCGAAGAGGAAAAATGGGAACAGAAACATTAGTGGAGAAGAGCTAGAAACAAAAGAACCTTACAGAAGAAGAGATAGGAACAAGAACATCACAGACGAAGAGCTAGGAAGGAGCTATAGAAAGAAGTGGTGGCTCAGGAGGGGTTCCCATCTCATCTGGGGGGGGGGGGTACAGATGGATAGTGCTAGAAGGTAATTACACCCTGGTAGAGACCGTAATTTGGCGGTTAAAGTGCACGATGCTGCCAGCCCTTTGAGGCCGCCACCACAGTGGTCATTGGTTGGCTGATGGAGTCGTACTTTCCTACACTCGTCAGGGGGGTCATTTATCTGTCACTCATTAAGTCGCTGCGTGACTTGAGTCTTGAGACCATCGTTCCTCGACTCCTGTCGGCTGGACGAAAACGATAAACACTTGACAGGGTGAGAGCTTCTGTCTGAGTTTAAAGTGCACCTTGGAGGAGAAATCCGGGTAATGAAAGTTCATTGCAAAGCAAGTGAGATGCATCGACTTGTTTCGGCCTTTTTTAATGTGTGCTTTGATCTACTTTGATCCACTTACATTTAGATATATGATATAGGTGACGTTTAATTGCAGTGTTTGAAGATAGTAATAATTTTAGACAGGACCCTGTGTACTTTATTAATGACAATGTATTTGCTGTGACTTTATAATGCATACTTTTGTGTGTGTGTACGTGGGTTTGTTCAATTGTTGAAACGTACTCTTGTATGATTTCCATCATGTATTATGTTTGACCTAATATAGCCTCCCATTGCTATGGTTGCTCTGGCTCCCCTCCTTTCTCAGTCTATTATAATTCCCACTCACAGCGACACCGCATAAAACAAATACATGTTCCTCCCTGGGTCCAGGAACCAGTCCCTGGCCAAATGCGTTATGTCATATATTTAAACCTTGTAGCATGGATCCCTTGCGTGCTCTATTATTTTTCTTAAACAAATGGAAAAAAGGTCTCCCTCGAGTGTCTGGCTGCCAGCACCTTCCACGAGGGAACAAGCTGCCATGTCTACTTAGATCCTAAGTAGACATGGCAGCTAGTTCCCGCGTGGAAGGCTCTGACAACCACCGACAAGTGTCCTGTGAAATAGCCATTCTGGACAGCGCAGAATTGCTATTTTACAAGCAGCTTCAGATGGTCCCTCAACCTCACACGCAGAAACATTGTCATTCCGAACTCTTGAGTTTTTGCGAGGTTTTGCGGCTAGGAAACAGAAAATTATTTCCACGGCGATGGGATTGGATTAGTATATCACACACACACACACACACACACACACACACACACACACACACACACACACACACACACACACACACACACACACACTTACTTTAGCATAGCATTTACATTAACATCTTCTTCCACTCCTGTGAGTTTCGACAAGCCTTGGGGTTGATGTACAGTACAGTAGCACTCTGCCAGCCTGGCAACATCTCTGTATGCCTTCTTTTTCCTGCGCCACCTTGTGTGTCTCTCACTGATCGTCTTCCTTCCTTCTTCCTTATCCGACACTATTATGTTGTGATGTGTGATCTAAATCCTTCATCTGAGGCTGTGCACTCAGTGTCCTCTGGCCGTTGGTCCCACTGACCGTGTAAGCTTCAGGATGGTTAGCAACGCTCGCTGCTCTTTAAACAATAACACACACACCATATAGAAAAAACACATAGAGGTGTTATGTAAATAATACAAGGCCTTGTTTTTTTCTTTTTAAGGTCACTTCACTCTGTCACATGTGATTTGATGTACATTTGTGGAACGGACAAGCAGGGGCCGTCACATCCAAAGACCCACACTATTAATCCACTGGGAGAAACACAACGGCTGCTGCCACTACCCATCTTCCTGGGGCAGTGTTTGAAAGAGGCGTGCTTTTATTCGGAACAGGGTCTCTTCCCTTCAGAGCAATAAGACATAGGATAGGATAGAATGGGACAAATATTTCAATTTTTTCTCTCCAAGTATATTGGAGCGATGAGAAGCTTCCATAAAATTTGCACAGACATTTTACAAAAGTTATGAGCTTGCTTCATTCTCCCATCAGCAATATCAGCAGCTACTATTAATACTTTAATGTGAACATTGCCAGAGAGTGCTCATGATTTTTTAGGACATGCACGTTGTCATTCGAGTTGGTGTTATAAATAGACAGACCAAGTCTCATTATTTCTCTGGATGGAAGCCACCCACAAGGGTAACAAACTCCAGACATGGCAAGAAGGGATGGCAGGTAGGCACCCCGGCTGCATAAGCTGCACCAGAGCGTAAACTCATTTCTTTATGACTCACTTTTGCCATATAAATTGTCTTTACAAAAGCATCCTGATTTCACTGTGATCCATCTCTATGACCTTCACACCAAAGTCCATAATGTTGGGTTTCAGTCGAGAGTTCCTCATTTGACACGTTCAGCTCAATGCCAGTGCAACACAATGCATTTTGTGTCCGTTGTTCTCCGCTTACATTCAAATGACTCGCTTCAAGGTTTACATCCACTTGACCTCATTATTTAGTGTCCGCTGTGCCTCCTTGCGTGTTGTCATTCAATACGGCAGTGTTTGTTGATGTGTCATTACGGTCACTATAGTGACCACTACAGCGCCGATAAAATGACACTGTCTTGGCAGAATAATGGATGTTCCTTGATTAGTTACGAAGTCTCTAATACACTGCTGCAGTCACATAAGGTGTTTCAACAGCGTGCTCAACCCTGTATCATGGTTTTCCATGCTCATAGTCATAGACACAGAACAAATTGATCTACTTGTCATGTACTGACTTATTGTGTAGTCAAGCGTGCTTTTTCATGTTATGGATCGACTAATGGGTGTCCATTGTTTGTCATCTGCCAATGCCTGCATTGTTTGTTGCTGTTGGTTACATGATTGGAGGGCAAATAATTGTGCTTTATTGTATTCCTCAGGTGTATTGCTCAATAGGCTGGATTATATTATGATAGACACAGCTCGAGGTGACAGACTTTTTGTCTGGGATTTTCTGCAAGGGCATACACAAACAAATGACCGAAGCGTTAAAACAAGACATTGAGCAGGATACTGCTTGTTTTACTGTGTAATGGGACGTCTGTAATTTGATCCCCGTCCCAAAGGATGTTAGTATTCAGAAGCTACTTGTAGGCACACTATTTAAATACATTTAATTAAAGTGTGTCATAAAGAGGTACTATATTTGTTGTCTGGCTGAGCAGCTTCCATTCGTGCACAATGTTCTCATCGTAGTGCTTCTCTTTAGGCATTTCCATAGGTGGTGCATACAATCCTTACATTGTTAACAACAACTATTTCCACTCTTGTACTTCTCTTCTCAAACTACTCTCTGCCCCTTTCCTCTCCTCACCTCTTCTCCTCTCTCTAATCCGCTCCTCTCCCCTCCTCGCCTCTTCTCTTCCCCTTTTCTCTCTACTCTGCCCTTCTGTCCTCTGCCCTCTTCTTCCTTTAATCTTCTCCTCTTCCTCCTCTGCTCCTCTCTCCTCCTCCGGCTGGGGCTACAACCATGGGAACTTTTAGTGGGAGGAGGGGGGAAGGGGAGGAGTAGGATTGAGCGTGAGCGGCTTCTGATTAGTGGAGAAGGAGCAGCCTTTGTGCGACGATTGGCTGTCAGGGTTTGTGAGCAGTGAGTCCCATCCTCGTTCCAGAGAGCCTCTGCGAGCCCTAGAGTGGTATTTGCTCTGTACGGGAAACACTCTGGCTACAACTTGCACAGTTTGTTTTGGTTTTACTCGCTGAGAGTCTTAAGGAGGACTACTAGGAGGAAAATAACAGCCAGCACCCGGGACTTTTAGCCCCATCTGGGTCTCTCTTCATAGCAATAAGGTAAGTTAATTCTTCTCTGTTCCCCTTCACTTTTGTTGGATAAGGTGTTCGGCAAGGAGTACAGCAACTGTTGATGCTGACAAGCCATCACAGAGACGCAGTCGGCGGCTGGGAGGAACCTTGACCACTACAACTAATGCCTCAAGTTTGTCCATACATCTGCGTTTGGCTCCGTGTGTGCCCACACGTGCACATGCAAACACACAGACACACACACACATGCACACACATGCACACACTTGAATTCAGGGTTTCGAGGACGTGTAGATGCATGTCTAAGTGTGGCGAGGAGAGGACCCACGCACGGGCAGTGGATGCAGGCAGGAGCTGTAGCAGCGAGCGGTGCACTGCGACTTCACAGTGACCAACCTCATCAGCAAACTTGTCACTGCAATGCCTCATGTTGACAGAGTCGCTCAAGGACTCCCTCCCGAAATCTCCGGGTGTGACTTTCAGGCTGCAGGGTGCAGGGTCCAGGTTGCAGGGTCCAGGGTGCATTGCCGCTGGTGGTTGTGGTGGTGTTGGCGTTGGCAGCTCGCTATAAATAGGACTGCTCTAAGTTGTGCTGCTGCCAAACACACACACACACACACACACACACACACACACACACACACACACACACACACACACACACACACACACACACTTTTGGAGGAAAAGAGACGCAACCCATTTGACAAAATAAGTTGATAGAGCATGTGATGCCTCTGGTTCCAACAATGATCTGTTCACTAGTTACTCAGCACATCCTGTCATATCATGTGTGTGTGTGTGTCTGCCGGTGTGTGTGCGGGTTTGTGTGCGATTCCTTGCCTTTTTACCCCTAACATATCACAGAGAACATGAAACAATGATTGAGATGCAAGATAGAGTGAGGACGTTTTTTAACAAATATTATCATTATGACCAATATGACGATTAATTGAATAATTGTATAATAATTGATTGCATCGTCATCATAATGACTGAAGTCCATGGAATAACCAGTACTAAATAACGTGCCACAGCATCGGCTATTGATTAGTGGCTAAACTACCATCCTATGTCTCTTTCTTTGACTTGCCCCTGGCGAAACTAGTTCTTAATCATCACTTAGAGCTAGCTTGGCCCTTTGGAGCTGAGCTCTCAATGGGGATTAAGAGCTGATGATCTCACACACCACCATTCTGTGTATATGCTGAAGAAGAGACAAACAGAAACAGTGCGCTGGAACCTATGTGTTTATGTGAGGCAGTGTGTGTGTCTGTGTGTGTGTGTGTGGGGGGGGGGGGGGGGGGTGTATGTGTCAGAGTTTCCCTTGTTAAACTAAACCATATGCATAACAGCAGAGCACAGGGCTTTGCCCTTGTTCCCTTTATGAGGATAATGCTGTTTGCCATCAGTTAGTTAAGGAAATTCTCTCCTCATTTCCAAAGTCACCAAACGCAGGACATGGCACACAGTGAATTGAATATGCATGCCAAGACTTTGAAAGAGACACGGCATTATTTTCCATTGTAGAAAACGTAACATGTTTGAATGATAAAAGTAGCTTTTATTATTTTGAAAACCAATAATGGGGAAAGTTGAAATTAGTATTTCAAAATATAAAAAAAACTAGGGTCCTAGAAATGTGATCCTAGGACTGAAGTCCTGGGACCAATGTCTCCCCTAATGCAGGAACAAACTATTGACCAACAAAGGCACCTATCCCATAACATGAGCATGCACCATTGCATTAAAACACGGTGGGACATCAACTTTACATGCCCTATAGAAGGATTAAACAACAACACAAAAACAACGCAGCAATTGTGATGGCTACCCAATTCACTCATTCAAAACACTATTAACCACAACCTTAACAACAGTAACAACAACAAAACAATCTCTCAGCTCCACAATCTTTGTATCTGGTTCCGACTGCAACATGAGCAGTACTACAGACATAGCATTGTTCTCTCCATACCTGACCTCTCCCATGCGAATGTCCCGCCGCTGGGCGGTTGGCCAACCGGGCCCAGAGAGGAAAAAGATGGAGACACTTGTGCCATTGTTCCACCTGTGCATTACCTGGGCCTGGCTGTGCGTCAGCTGTGCGGCCTGGCAGTATGTCGGCTGCCACCAGCGCCGACCAGTCAGCACCGACACGCTACCATTAATGCAGTGGTATGAGAAGGTCAACGTAATGCTTGTGTTGATCACCTGGGGTGTTGTGTTGGACTAGAGCGATGAGTTTTGGTTTTTTAATGCTGATGGAAGGAGTTCAAGTATGTTTTGTGAATGGTTGCCGGTGTGTGTGAATGAAAACCCAGCAGAGTTAGTCTTACTCTGCTCTCTCTCTCTTTTTCTCTCTCTTTCTCTCTCTCTCTCGCTCTCTCTCTCTCTCTCTCTCTCTATATATATATATCGGTCTCTCGGTCTCTGTCTGTCTCTCTGTCTCTGTCTGTCTGTCTTTGTCTCCCTCTCTCTCTCTCTAACAACCACCTGCACTGCTCCTCGTGTGTAGCATCAGCATTTGTCTTCCAGAAAAATCCCTGCTGGGGCCGTGTGTGTGTGTGTGTGTGTGTGTGTGTGTGTGTGTGTGTGTGTGTGTGTGTGTGTGTGTGTGTGTGTGTGTGTGTGTGTGTGTGTGTGTGTGTGTGTGTGTGTGTGTGTGTGTGTGTGTGTGTGTGTGTGTGTGTGTGAATGTGTGTGCATGCGTGATGAGAGCATGATGCTCTCCCTGTATTTCATAACTACTCCCCTGTGACCTTTTTATGAACCTGCATGCAACAACCAGACGCTTGATACTAATGTATTTATCACCTCTGCACCATTACTTCATTTTTAGAGATTACTGAATCAAGAGTTTTTTCTCTGCTGTTTCTATTGCTATAGTTTTTTCTGTGTATGCGTGAATGTGAATGTGCGTGTGCATGTGTCTGTTCTTGTGCGTGTGTTTGTGTGTGTCTGGCTGGTTGGATATTTCCCATCAGGCCAAAACTATGAGGCTTAGACAAACAACAACAAAAAGGTTACAATGAGGCACAGTGTTGTGAAGGAGAGATGTCGAAGTTTATATGGAGCTCTGGGATTTGGCCAGAGGTTAGACACAGGTCCAATGCAACATCCTCTGTAGCCAACAATATCTAATGTCAAAGATTTCCCTGAGCCATTCTTGCCATTTCATGACAACTAGGTTATTGGAAAAAAAAGACATGGAACTTGCTTCTCAAAGCATATTCATTACTGTAATAAAGGAGTTGTTTGTTTTCTCTGGGCTTTTCTGGCCAGATATACTAAGACAGTCAAAGCCTATTGCACGTAAGGCATCATACATTTCATAAACACACACACACACACACACACACACACACACACACACACACACACACACACACACACACACACACACACACACACACACACACACACACACACACAAAAACAAACATAGTTATGCTATGTAGTTATTGTCTTTGCACTTTTTTCTGCAGTACCCGTTCTCATGAAACAAGAATAAGACGTCCATGTAGTCAAGGCACTTCCTGTCTGTGGAGACTCTGAGGAGAATGATTCAGTCTTAAATGTTGATGATGATCTTTCAAGCTTTAACTTTAGTTGTATTACCCAGTCTCTCATGCCACAAACAATGTCAATACACACACACACACACACACACACACACACACACACACACACACACACACACACACACACACACACACACACACACACATGCATACAAACGGCCAGCATAATCATTTGTTGCTTTTATATAGATGACTTAAACGAACGTGACACGAATGTGTCTTTGGCATGAGGGACTATTTGTTCCTAAGGTAGAAGAGTTCCTCACTCACCAGATGTTTGGCAAAAATAACAGGTCAAATCTGTTGAAGAATGTGAAGTCTGACTTTAACAACTGCTCAGAACAACCGTTACTTTGGAGAATATGTTTTGTCTTTCTGTTGCACATCCTTAGAAGGTTCTGTAATGAGCTGAGCCCTCCCATGACACATCATGAGCTAAACAGCACAGGGTAACGACACAAATGCAATGGGACACTCACTCTCTCTCTCTCTCTCTCTCTCTCCCCCTCTTCCTCTCTGTTTCACTCTCCTCCACCCTGAACCCCCCCCCCCCTTCTCTCTCTCCCTGCAGTATGGTATGAGTGTTTCCCCTAGATTCTTTTGTAGCAGTAGTGCTGTGAGTTGGTAACCTAGCAACGCTAGGGGGGTCCAGGGGCATGCCTCACTTCTGGTGAGATTTTTGGGGAAACATTTACAGATTGAGCTTCAAAATATGATTTCTTTTTTTTTGTTGCAATTTCTTTGCTCTTTTTTTTTGCAGTGGCGCGGACAATCCATGCATTTAGGGAAAACACTGGTAGTATACAACCATAAGAAAGCACAGACCTTCAGAACAGCTGGATAGTATCAGGAAACAACTGTTTTTGTGTGTTATCGAGGTGCACCTTACTTAAAAAATTCTAAAAGAGGTTACAATACAGACACCTTGTCTAACTGCATTGTACCAGACTAAGCAGTGATGACATATCAGTGTATTCACTGCTCTGTCTCCACGACTGAGTAATGACTTCCGGCCGAATTGAGAGAGAGAGAGAGAGAGAGAGAGAGAGAGAGAGAGAGAGAGAGAGAGAGAGAGACAGAGAGAGAGAGAGAGAGAGAGAGAGAGAGAGAGAGAACAGTGTGATAGAGTGTGTAGGAGGAGATTTTAAGTAAAAAGAGGGGAAAGATCGAGGGGAGAAGATAAGGCAAGAGCGAGAGAGAGAGAGAGAGAGAGAGAGAGAGAGAGAGTATAAGTAAAAGAGAAAGAGAAAGAGAGTAAGCGAAAATGAGAACGAGAGGACTTTTAGAAAGGCCTCCCCTCAACACCAGCAGTGTTTCCTTCCTAAGCTGTGTAAACCAAGTGTTACAGCTGACAGAGAGGGTGGTATGTAACCCAATAAACTAATGTGCCATCCCAAATAGGAAGGCCTTTCTAAAAGTCCTTCAAATTAGATTTTCAACTAAAAATAGGTTCATAAATAAAAGTTATGTTTCTGAGACACTCATTTGCTTCCTGGAAGTGAGATAAGAGTTGACTTGACATCATGGGTTACATGTGAGGACTCTGTGAGAACCTCTCACGGCCATGTTCTCCTACCATGGAGGAGTAGAAGCTGTGTAAAAGTGGAGATTCCCTAGATTGGACATTGAAGGGGATAGGGGGAGGTGGGGGTTGAGGTGGTGGGTGGAGATGGGAGGGTTGGGGAGATGAAAGGGTGAGGGACATGGGAGGATGGAGGCACTGGGGGCTGTGGAGGAGGTGGAGAAGATGGAAGGCTGGGTCAGGGAGAGAGGGGACTTCTCTCCTTCTCCCTGTCTCATGGGACAGATGGTATGCACTGATATTTTTTCGGTTATCACAGCCTCACCCTGTGCAACCAAAGCATTGGATAAAACCAAAACCCCATGCTTTGTTTTCCTGCGCTCAGTTTAAACTTTCCATTAACAGTTGTTGACACTTTCTATGTTTAGACCAGGTCATACCATGTCTCACACACACACACGCACACGCACACGCACACACACACACACACACACACACACACACACACACACACACACACACACACACACACACACACACACACACACACAAAACCAGAAACAGTTGTTGATTCCAAATGCTATCTCCTCAGTGATCACTCGCAAACATAATGCCTCATAACCTGTTTAGATAGCTCAAACAAAAACAAGCAAACCAAATAATTTTTCTGTTTCCCCCCTCATATAGCCCAACACGACATAGGTTTAACTCAACAACAATTCTCTAAATTCTTTTCGCATAAACAACCCTGATGCTGAGGAACAATCTGTGCTAATGCGTTTGGACTGCCAGCGTTTTCTTTTGAGAAAGGTTGACTGAACTTGCATCCCTTGCAGCATTAGGGCAAAGGCAACGTAATGTGGTGAAGCCTACGTTGAGATGAAGCCTGGATACCCCTCTCCCTGAGTGATGGTGTGCCCGCTTGTCATTGAAAAAAGCATCTGTCTCCTTCAAGCCCTGACAGAGTAACATGCATGAAGCCTTATTGTCGCACTTAAAATGGTGTATTTTTAATAAACACATGAAACACAGTGCACTTAGCTTAATGTGTGAAATGTGAATCGTGCTATAGGCCTACAAGTGAATGAAAGTCACATAAAAGTAAGTGTGAGATTAGAAATACGCTTATGTTTGATTCGGTTTGGGTGTCTGAAGCTTTAAGACACTGGTTTGAAAGACAGAGCATTGAATAAACAACAAATGTTAATGATTCTATTAACAAAGTCCTATGGCCCGGCCACAAATATTTTTTGCCTGAACTTCCGGGAGAAATGTTACTATTTTGATTAATGGCTATGCCATTTTATCAGATGTAGATCCTACATATGTAGGAGTTCATTTGCATATGTTATTTCCATATTCCCCTCCGTGTACTGCATATAAAATGCTTTCTATTGTAGGCTATTCATGGTTCAAGGGTCACCTCCAAACATAGTTAATTCACACACAAATAAACGTTCTCGATTACCCTTCTTAGCAATACGTTTAACGTAAGCCAATCATACTTTTTAATCCCGGTTGGTGTTGATCTTTTGGCAGAACCACAGATTTGATGATCTTGGTGTTATGAGGCCTTTCAAAGTGTCTAATATTGTGATATCTATACGCTAACCCCATGAAAGCACAGGAGAACTGTATCCTCTGTTGAAGGTTCTGCAGTGAGTCTGGTTACAGACTGAATCTCCCATATTGCACTATGTACTGACACGGTTTGGGTTTAATCTGTTTTAACATGGAATGATTTGTTATTTTATAGTCGTTGCCAAAGAAAATTACTGAAAGCCCATATCGATAATACTGTTCATTTAAGTATAAATATTTATTGGGTACATATGCAATTAAATGGTCTCAATACTGTTCAGGCTGTGAATGATTACGTATAGTGCTTATAATCCAACCTCATTCTTGAATGTGTATTTAAAGACGTTCAACATTAACCTTTTAACAGTGTACAATAAAACAAGGCTTGAATCCCTAACGTGGAGAGCCATGAAAATTATTTATAATTTTTCTTTTCATTTTTATTTCAAGCGATCTGATTAGTCGAAAAACAATATTTTTTTCCGAGCAATCTGATTTGTAGAAAAATATATTTATTCTGAGCAATCTGATTTGTAGAAAATATATATTTCGAGCGATCTGATGGGTCGAATTTTGTTTTATTTCGAGCGATCTGATTGGTCGAAAAACAATATTTATTCCAAGCATTCTGATTTGTAGAAAAATTATATATTTAGAGCAATCTGATTGGTCAAAATAATTAGTGTATTTTGAGCGATCTTATGGGTCGAATTTTCATTTTTATTTCGAGCGGTCTGATTGGTCGAAAAACAATATTTCTTCTGAGTGATCTGATTGTTCGAAAAACAATATTTATTCAGAGCGATGTGATTTGTAGAAAAGAATAATTTATTTTGAGCGTTCAGATAAATTGAAAAAAATATATATATTTCGAGATATCTGAATTGTTGAAAAAAAATAATATTTCGACCAATCAGATTGCTCTCAATAAATTATTTTATTGGTGTCCAAACGTTGAGCTGGATACGATTACGATCCCATGAGAATCCATCTTGCCAGACACAAAGATTATGTCATTGTGTCAAATCAACGTCCTATGAGATACTAACGTGAGTAGACAGTGATGGACACATTATCCCATCACCTGCAAAGACTTTTCTGAAAGTCCCTTTCCCTGTCCAAACAGTTTTGTTGTATGGCTTCCATCTTGCGTGCATGTTTTTGAAAATAGTGGATTTCTATCAATCATTGACGAAACCATGGTTATGACCTGTGAAAAACCTATTTATGAGTACAGTGAGCAGTCCATACCATTACTTAGAATTCAATGGCTTTTTATTTTCAAAATCCAATGGTACAGATTTTACTTCCATACAATATCGAACACTCCAACGCTAGTAACGCTATGCTCCCAGGATGAAGGCAGTCATAGAGTTTGGTGTCTGTGAATCGATTGATTCGCATTCTTGTCATTCCGTGTTAGAAATATCGACTGCAGGTGATCTGATCAGTTTGAGACGGTTTTTACAGCTTAACAGATAAAGGCTTGGTCTCGTAGGAGGCCCGGCCTAGGGGAAGGAGAGAACTAGGTGGCTGAGAAGAATGTTGCATTTTGTGGAATCTATAAATCCTGAGAATGAGGGCTACATTTTTGGTAATATTTTAAATTATTCTTGCTAATTGTTTGTTTAAATATAATAAACGAATAAAGAATATTATAGTGTCAAGGTGAATGAATACTTTTTGAAAAAATAAGGTGACATCATGCATTGCATGAAGTAGAACGTTGTCTTAGTTTATATCATTTGTAAGAATTGAAAGGCCTTATTGGTAATTATTGAATGTTTACAATTTATCTCCTGCAAATCGTATTGTTTCCCATCTGTCAGTTCTACACTAATTCAATCTTGTGTATTAACTATATTTATGTATATTTTTATTGTTCTAAAACACTGCACCGAAGTGGATAAGAGATTAACCAACCATAACTGCCACCACCATTAACAAATGCTCTGGAGGTGCTTACATTTCTTCAGGACAACAGCCTACAAGAACTGTAAACCATTCTCTAGATTGTTCACCGGACTGTCCCAAGTGAGGATCATTTAAACATATATGTGCTCATCAATGCCACAAGAACATTGACGTTGCCTGGCTCTAATTTTACCAAATTGTTGACTTATAGTAAAGGAATTTGGATGTTGACAAAAGTTGGACATAATTGTATTTAGTTGTACTCATAACATAGTGCAGTATTTATGTTCATGCTCTCTGGGTAGATTGGTGTGTGCATACTATTTTGTTAGGACACGAGCGACCTACTACCCTAATTCCTTGTGTATTGCAGGGCAGAAGGGGATGTATTTGGTCTGGCTGTACTTTAAATACCATACTTAACTGTAACAATGTTTTTATCAACTTTAATGCCCTTAGTTCTGTTGATATAAGAATAACATGGTTATTCCATATGCTATGGGATGTTTGGTTTTTTTTGTTCTTGGATTGTCGGTTGACCTTCTGAAGCAGGTATAGCTTTACTCAGGGGAAGGGAGCTCTTTCAATCAAAGAATTGGGGATTCTGAAAGCCTATTGGTCCAAGTCTAGCTGAACACAATCTTTATTTTTAATGTGATGATGTTGATGGTGACGATCACAGATTATATATAGATATATGTACAGTGTATTATATTTCATAATCTAATGGGAAGTAATCTATTTTGATAGGACAATGTGTGAGGATTTGGAGTGATGGAGTATGTGTGTGAGGCTGGGGTTTTTCCACAAATCTCTATATCGATGCTGCACACGCGTGTGAACATGTGCACGTGTGTGTGCGTGTGTGTGTGTGTTTGTCCGCTTGTATGTGTGGGTGCTTACTGCTTGTCCATGTATTTCGTGTTCCAAGACATAATTAACATAATGAATGTGAAAAAAAAAAAATGCACATATGGAATGTATACAATCTCAAATGTCTTGTATATTATAACGTTGACCTCCTTTTGATCTTTAGGGCATCCCTGCAAGACATTTATCATACATTTCCTAATGTTGGCGGCATTACATCTAACAGAGTAATGAAGTGGAGCAGACTTTAAGGCATCTGTTTTATCTGCTTTACTGCTAACTGTATTTCCCAGATCTGTGTTGACCTATAGAATAGGAGCAGCGCGATGGCCCGTTATTAATGAAACTGTCAATCAACCTCTAACTAGCTTCACTATTAGCAGTGTTGTATGAATTCAATAGCGCTGGGTTCAGGACCATGACATTTAACGTTACGTCAGTGCGTTTATTCAGTAATTCGGACTCTGTATTAGATGCATATGGAGGACGAGATGCAGCATGTGAGAGCTGCAGCCGCGTGTGTGATGCGTCTGCTGGCTTGTATGTGACGGTGACTCACTCTGGCTCTATGGGGATTGCAACTGCCTCAGGTCAGAGATGGCATAATGCATCCAGTGGGACGTGAGACACATGGGGAAGGGAGAAGAGGCACTGTGTTCACACACAGATAAGGACAGATTAGACAAACAACAAGAAAATAGGAAAAAGGTAGCCTTCTGTACGACCTTGTAACTAAGTATATGTGTGCATAAAGAACAGCTTGACGCAGTATGTTGAATGATTGAGTAAGACCTACCTAGGGGAAGTGTGGAGATATTTGTATGTAATAGTGCTAGTTTAATTGGAAACATGACAGAGAAACCCAGATCAGAACTACTCTTTGGCGACATCTTTTGGTTATACAAAGAGTTGCATGATATTGTATAATTTACCACATTGAATGCCACCTATTTTGTTACATTGTTTTAAGCAAAATCACAATATATATAAACAATATCTTACATATAATACAAATGAAGAGATATAGTCTGTTCATTCTAAACAAGCCTACAAGGAACATATGTATGTGGGGCAGGAAAACCATGGCATAATAATTGTGATTTATAAATTGATTATTAGATTATATAGTCCTAGCTTATTAGAATCACATTTTAAATTAAGCCTTTTGAGTGTTTTTCTCCATGTTCCGCCCCATTTAGGTACATAAGATAAAGACTTGGTTACAAAAAATAGCTTATCCTTAAGGAGAATGTTGAGTGCATTGCAACTGTTTCTAATCTTAAGGACCTTATTTATTTTCCACTTCCATGCTGTTTATTCCCTTTTATATTTCGTTTTAATTAAAATACAATTGAAACACTTCGGGCCCCAGGGAAAATATATGTTGGACATAAAATGCTCCACGTCAGTGAGCAAGGAGATCCCTCAGGGGACTTACCTATGCAGTTGCATAGTTCAGCTAAAGGCCCTTCATATTTAGTCGAAGTCAAGGTATTTTTAGTTCTCAAATGCATTTGTAAACAAAGTCTTTAAACAGTTAACCTCATCACGGACAAAATAGCAGCATAAGAGGAGAGAGGAAATAGGGAATGTTATTAAAGGGCTTAATAACAGTGACTCACGGCTCTATTCACCCTGACATGAGTTTGGACTTGTGATTCCGTCTTAAGGTTGTATTATAACGTGCTTGGCACTGAGTACAGAACAAAGCTAAAGACGTAGAAGCTGGGAAATATGAAGAAATGACGGTTGCATCTATCATTTATTCGACACATACACAGTGAGTTATTCTGTGTTTGTTTCTGTGTGTGCAACATGTATGTGCCTACTAGGTAGATGGTATAGCGAGTGTGTGTGGGTGTGTTTGCAACATGTATTTGCCCAGGCTGCTGGTATAGTGAGTGTGTGTGGGTGTGCAACATGTATGTGCCCAGGCTGCTGATATAGCGAGTGTGTGTGTGTGTGTGTGCAACATGTATGTGCCTGGGTTGCTGGTATAGCGAGCATTTCTTTGAAGCTAGTTGAATTTGGGCGTGGTGTGGATTGTGCTGTGTGTGTGTGTGTGTGTGTGTGTGTGTGTGTGTCTGTGTACACGTGTTTGATGCCATTGCAGCGGCCGACACCCCCGCTGTGGTTAGATTAATGTGATGCATGGAGAGGAAGATTGTTTTGGCAGCCAGGGGGTGTGAAGGGCGGCGCATGGTCAGCCAAACATCATGAAATCCAAACAAAAACAAGTCTGCTTTGATGACGTCACATCGGAAACAAAGGCCTCAACCATTTTAAACAAGATATCATCATCTGCCGTCAAACCACATATCCATCCCAAATCATGGCTGGATAAATATAGTCAACCTGGTTGTAGGTGTCCAGGTCCAAATGTTAGCCTCCAAACCGTCCTGCTTTGTGTTGTTATACTGGCGCTAAAACGCCACTTGGAGGTGCTACCACTGTATTGTATGTCAGAGGTCCTTGCTTCACATCAGACCACCGTGTCAGGGGACGGCTGGCTGCGTCTGTGTATTCATGCGTACACGTTATCTGACCCACAACGGCTCTGGCAGTTATCACATGACCTCAATCAATGGAGAATTATTGTGGAGTCAATAGAATGATAATTTCCTTTGTGCCACTAAAGTAAAGGAATCCCATGAGTTTGGAGATTCTGTGTGTGGGAAGGGCCATGGGGAAATGAAAGCGAATTGATGAGGACACATTTATTTTAGAGGTTATTGGAGTCATTCACGAAGGAATTACCACCTCATTGCTGTCTAAGCAAGTAGGGTTAGTGGGAAAAAAAAGGTAGATTATAGAGTTTCTTGATTATAATTTGAATCTTAAAATGGATAATTGGATCTGCCTTCAGTCTTGGGGATTGTATATTTGGCGATTGTAATTCATTTTGCCGCGTTTGTTATTTCTGTGCTTCTCATCAAGGCTATGTTAATCCCATCTCTCCAGCTTCTCTCTCTCGAGGACATGTAAACTCCTCTAGACTCAAAATTGCCTTGATTGGCTTGATTCACCACACTACCTGGACAAACAAAGACAAACAAAGACAAACAAAACAAATCTGAAGAAGATGAGCACTCTAACGAGGTGACCATGCTCCTCTCGTCTGATTGGACGGTTATAATAAAGGGGCCCAGACGCTTTCAGCCATTATTCAATAAGGCGGCAGCGTGAGAGCCAGACAACAGGAGCAGAAAGGCGTTATACCAGGGAGATGTAAAGCGCATTATGCTGCCATGACCTACTGCTTCAAGTCTGAGATGGAGCCATATCTCGCCTCCTTCTTGCCCACTTGGCTAATGTGATGAAATGTCATGGTTATCCCTAGCAGGGAGTTGATTGAAAAAAATATGATGAAAGATTAACCTAACAAACAGGACAGAGGCAGGAATAAAAATGAAAGGGGCTAGAGTCTGCAGGTCTCTCTTTTCTTGCTTCATGTTCAGCTGTATTTATGCCAGAGCCTAGGTCTGACAAATCAGCCCCCTGGTGCTGAGCTGGGAGCTCACCTCCACACACACACACACACACACACACACACACACACACACACACACACACACACACACACACACACACACACACACGCACACGCACACGCACAGGCAACCAAACACACACACACACACGCACACAAAAAAAAAATCCCCCCTTCACCACACCATAGCAGCCTGATTCAATCTAATAAGTAAATAGTACTTTGAATAACAAATGTCAGATATGCTTACATTTGAAATGATTTGTGTTTGTTTGTATTCGGGTTATGTGTTTGTGTGTGTGTGTGTGTGTGTGTGTGTGTGTGTGTGTGTGTGTGTGTGTGTGTGCGTGCGTGCGTGCGTGCGTGCGTGCGTGCGTGTGTGTGTGTGCCGTGTGTTTGTGTGTGGCTGGTCATGCTGTGTGTGTGTATGTGGGAGCTCACTAGTTTTTTCTCCCAATGTAATACTGATATGCTCTTGCACAAAAAAAATGAAAGCTCTGTGAGTCACCAGCAAACAAAAACATTGCTGACATAAAGTGCTTTTTTTTGTTGTGGACTCAAATCTGTAGCGAACAGCATGCTCGGTTACATTTCAGAACAAAATCCTCAATACCAATTTAAAGTAAATAGTGAGATCCCAATTTCTTTCCTTTTCCCCTCCTACCACATTTTGCTTTCAGCCATGTTCCTTCCTTACTGAATCAATGAATTTAAATGAATATCTGCCTGTGGGGATATGTGCCGTAGAAATGTCATTTGGATTGTTCTCCATAGGAGATTTCAAACTAACCATAAGCATGAATCCTTACATTCTGCTTGGATCTGCTTAGTTATTCATCTGTCAACATGCTAGGAGCTCAGAGAGATTGTTTTGGTAACACATGGGGCCTTCAGGCTCTAACAGAACCATCAGTCCAGGAAAGGTCACTTAACAACCTTGTGAAGCGAGGTGAGGTACGACAGCTCCCTCCAGACGCCACTCAGTGGCAAAGTGCAGTCAATAAGTAATCAGTGTAGTCCCACTGTGCTGAATACTCTCTAACACCAGAAAAGCTCTACTCACACACCATCTAATTCCTGCTCTGTTTGTTAAAACTACCTCAACTGATGCCTACTCTAGTGCTCCCGTTAGCGTTGTACAATGGGAAAACCCTGTACTGTATTGCACATGCAACGTGAATGCATGGTCAAGTGACTTTTTAGCATCAGATACCAGACGGCCTTTCATTATTTGCAACAGATATGAGACCTTCTGCAAGTTTTGCAATGTATAACAGTGCCATGCATTTGGGTTCATCGTATCTCAATGTTATCATGAATTGTAGTTGGATAACACAAAGTACTATAGCTCCGAGGGTATTGTATGAACTGAGTTGTTGGTGGTTGATGGATGTATTGGAGAAACTGATGCCATTGGATCCCTGGTACTGGCCCATACACATACATTGTACCGACAATTTCCGAGAATTTAAAGATAATATCTATAGCTGTTGCTTATTCCAACAGAAAATAGGTAATATGGCGTCAACAGACTTGCCCACTTGTTTTTATACTTTTCAGTTTCTCATAGCTCTTGATACTGTTGGGTTAGAAAAACAAATAGACTGAGCCTTGTTTGTTTTTTCAAGGAGGGTAAGAGGTGGTGGTGCTTTCAGACCGAGTGGTTGTGTATTTAAAGTATATGCGGTGTATTCCCCCATTCAAAGTTCCCCTGACTTCCGAGAGGGCTCATCAGAGGGGCTGTTTATCTAGCTCACAGTAATAGAACCAGGCCAAGACCCATCATGAACGTTCTTTCTCTCCCATCTCGTTTCCCCTCTCCTCAAGTCCTGTCCACTCCTCACTTCACCTCTCCTTTTCTCTCCCTTTCTCTCTTCTCTCCCCCTATCTCTCTTCCCCTCATCTCCTCTCTTGTTTCATCCTTCCCCCTCTCCTCCTCTACCCCCCCCCTCTCTTCTCCTCTGCTTGGTCCTGTTCTTTTCTCCTCCGCTGTCCATTCCTCCCTTGTCCCGCCCTCTGCTCTCTCCTCTCCCTTCCTCGCCTTTCTCTGTTCTCTCCCCTCCTCTCCACCTCTGCTCTCACCTTCTCTGCTTTCCTTTCCTCTCTTCTCCCCTCCTCTCTCACTGCTTTCCCCTCTTTTCTCCACTCCTCCTCGTCTCTTCTCTAGTCTCCAAACCTCTCCCTTCCTCTCCTCCCTTCTCCTGTCTCCTTTCCTTTCTTCTCTTATCTCCTCCCCTCCCCTCTCCTCACATCCCCTTCTCTCTTTTCCTTTCCTCACATCTCTTCACTCCTCTCAACCTTTCACCCCCTCTCCTTTCCGTTCATCTTCTCCTCTTCTCCTCTCTTATGTGCAGCTTGGGTGCATGCTCTCTCATTCCACCATCCACCATCTGCAGACTGTTTGAAGAGACAGAGAGAGAGAATGGGAGGTACTACGCATGTTTGTAATGCATTAAAGGGGCAGATTTATATAGCTTGATGGCAGCTGGACATTCGGGTTATTTTACAAGGGGCTTATAAAGTGGTTGGCTAGCCAGGGGGTACAGCTAAAGTACAGAGTCCTAAAGCATTACTACCGGCCCAGATTGTGGCTGGACAGCTTCCAGCCACACATCTCTGTGTCCGTCTCTACCTAGATCAAGGGGGAACAGGAGAGAAGTGTTGAGGGAAAGATGGGAACCGGGTGGAGAGGATTATCCGAGCCATCTGCTTACTTTCAGGGTGCATGGTGGATAAAGGTAAAAGCATGTCCGGAACAAAATGACCAGGCTCTCTAACGTAGAACAGAAATGGGCTCCGCACTGTGTGACATCTGTGACAAAAATGTGTGTGTGTGTGTGCGTGTGTGTGGATGAAGTTGTCGAGAGCGGAAAAAAGACAGGAGAGGGGTTGAGGAAGAGAGGGGGGTGTAGAGATGGAGAGAGGGAGAAAGAAGATGGGCGGACTGTGTGTGCAACAGGTGGACACTAGAGGTAATTATTAGGCCAGATAAACGCAGCAGGGCTTTATAACTCTGGTTGATGATTCACTGACCTTTACCTCCTCCTCTAATGCATTCTAATAGCACACAAACAGAGAAACACACGCGTACACACACACACACTCCCTCTGACACCCACACGCACACACACACACACACACACACACACACACACACACACACACACACACACACACACACACACACACACACACACACACACACACACACACACACACACACACACACACAGTGTAGTCAAAGGTTTTAGTTCTTTCAGTAAACTTATGTTTTTTCTGATTACCTAAATTTATCAGATTACATCTCCTATACCGATCAGTGTCGTCTATTAACCACAGATATCATTTGAACACATTTTTAGCACTTCGTCTGAGTCTAGAACTGACAGCCCTAATGTGTGTCTTGTCTTATTGTTTCTATAGCCCTGGTTTTGGTTTACACTGAGTCTGAAGGCCGCCGGTCTGCAAAAGGAAGTGGACCATGCAAAATAATGAGCGGTCTGTGGACGACAGCCAAAGGGACAGTGTAAGTAGATGCCTGTGTCAGCTAGCCCAGAACACCATGTATGTGTCATGTTGTTCCTTAGCTCTGTTCTGTTAGCATGACGCTAAGTTTCTCTGCACTTGTTGTCCTGAAGCTCTGTTCTGTTAGGATGATGATACGTTTGTATGCACTGTTTGTCCTGTAGCTCTGTTCTGTTAGCATTACGTTAAATTTCTACTCTCTTGTTATGCTGTAGCGCTATCCTGTTAGCACAAAGCCAAGTTTCTATTCACTTGTTGTGTTGTGGCACTGTTCTGTTAACACAATGCTGAGGGTATGCATGTCCCCAGCTGGAGATGTCCCCGGAAATGTCCTGCTCTTGTAATAGCATTTTATTTATGAATGTATGTATAGATTTTGAAATGGCAAAGGTACTAGCTTGCTAATGAATATTAATTTCAGTTGGTTATAAGTCTCGTGTCTATCTGTAGGCTGTGAACATCCTTGGTATGGGGTGTTCTGTCTATTGACTTTATACCATACTGGCTGGTAGGCTCAAATGTGATCCGATATATGGGTTGCTAAACTACAAATGCCCCAGTTTTCTTTTGGCCCCCTTAAGCTAGAAACAAACAATAAACAAAAACAAAATGGAACCCACTCAATTCCTACGGCCTTAATGCATTCATATACAGTGGAAGTATGAAACTTGGAAACTTGCAGCACTTAAAGTCATACATGTATAGAATCCCCAATGTGTATTCTATACATGTACCATGTCCAGCCTCCACTGTTGTAAGGTAACACGTAGTAAGAGTGTCTACAATAATAGGGAATGGTTCTCAGACATCTATTATTTTTCGCAAGAAGAAAAGATTGTTGGAACCAAACCAACAGAACACACACACCCAAGCAGCAAGAGATTTAATTGGCTAGAAACCCCCAAAGAAACCCTTAATCCAAGGGAGGTAGTGCATCGATGATGTCACACCGCACACATCACAAATCACAAATTAACAAGTTAGTCTTGTTTGTGCGTGTGAGTCATCAAAGTAAAGCACAGAATACACAGATGCGGCGAATCAATTTATTTATATGCTCAATCTAAACCATAAATCAATTAATTTTATTTAATTAATTGGTTGATTATCTCACCCTGCTTATTGATTCCGTGTTGGATTTCTTATCCTGATGAATAATGTATGAAATGGGAAGGAAAAAAAAGAAGTAATACTTTTGATTACTGCCCAAATCTTCAGCACAGTGATTATGTAGGCTATATCTTCTCACAGCCCACCTGGTTAGTGAATCACAGCCCAATCATATGGTCATCCTCATTTGAATGCCTCAGTGTGATTGCATGTAAAATGTATTGCATGTGTCACTTGGATATAAATAACGGTGCTGATTTACGCCAAAGAAAGGCGGTACTAACAATTATGTACCAAGATGATTTTGGGGCTTGCAAAAAGTATTAAAAAAATCGGTTGACTTATTCATATATTTTTTTTTGTGCATCTTATACAGGGCTAGAATTAGTTGTATCTGCCCGCCCTTAGGACTAAAACCAATCACCTTGAATAGCTTTGCATAACAAGGACGATGGTTCTTTTGGGTGTTACTATTTTACAAAAACCCTATGTGTGGCGGGCTTATCTGCGCTCCGACACGTTTAGTATCGTCGGAAGTTAGCGTGGGTGGCTGTGGCGGCAAACTAGTTAAAATTATCTGGCGCACAACCTTCCTTCGCTGTTGCTGTCAGTGCAATAAACACCATACCAGCAGTAAACAACACTTCGCCTTCCCAGACATCAGTTCCTTATCCTAATTGAATGACAGTTATGGAAGATCAAATAAATATGTACATACAACAACAGTGCATGATTTCATTTTATATCTCTAGCTTCTCTGATGCTTTGAGTAAAGGGTCCTCACGGGCTTGTCCCAAAGCCGGGGACCGAATGCAATGGAGAGTGCTCATTGAAGCCTTATGTCCCATAGGGGATGAAGAGGAATGATGATGTTGATGACAGGCTTGACGCAGGCATGGACTGGAGCCACCATAGGGCTGAAGGGAGGGGGTTCACCCTGGCTCTGGTGTGGGGGATAAGCCTGTCATATCCTGGGCATGGTGTGTCTCTCCTATTGTATAATCGTGTGTAGAGGTCACTTCTATAATAGCACCACTGATATTACATTAGAGATACTGCCACATAGAGCCGTTGGCATCCTGTGCATAGATGTCATGGATTACCATGGTAACTGCTGACCTTGAACCCCAATTCAAATGTATGTGTATCCGTCAAAATGAAGGACAGAGAGGTAATCCCTCTGTAGAATTCACCCGTGTCCTCAAAGATCCATCTGTCTTTTGTTTACAAACTGATTCATAGAATGCTGTTATATGTAAGGCCTCTGTATATTATTCATAGGTTTTCCAGAAGGATGCCACGTGGACAGATGTGAGACAGAACGAAAGAAAGCGAGTACTCACTTTGAATGTCCACATTTATAAATGATCAAATGCAGCCACTGGTCTTGAGTGGATACGACAGTTGGAGAGCAAAGCCACCCTCAAGGGAGGGTGAGCAGAGGATAGAAGGAAGGGGGCGATGAAGGGCAGGTTGCCCATGATGAGGGGGGCAGGTGAGGTATCAAGGGTCACCAGTAATTAGAGAGAAGAGAAGAGGGGGAAATAGACGGGACAAGGTTAAAACAAAGTGAACTGCGAGGGGGGGAAATACAGGAGCCGAAGAACTCCTTAATTATCCTGAGGGGGTCTTATAGAGGTAGAGCGAGGGGACGCAAGTCACCTTGATGAATATGTAATGTGCCGCCCTTGCAGGCTTGCCCAATCAGACCGCAGCGCTGATGAATAGTCATGAGTCACCTTATGAGCGTCGCCATGAGCGTTGCCATGGCGACGCGGATGTGACTGTGGCCAAGCAAATGTGATGAGGGAGAGATTGAAGCATGGCTAGATGCCCGCCTCGTCTCCTTCCGAGAACACATCTTGATCAGCAATTTGGACCCCCTACGGAGAGACGGAGGAACAGGCTGGTAGACCAGCGTCGTGCTAAGGAGGAAGGAGAGAAAGAGCAGGAGGACAACCAGAGACAGGTCTTTCTGTTATAAAAGAACAGGAAAAGGGGTTCCCCCTGGTGATCGGGATGTTTTACTTGTTTGTTGAACTTTAAAAAAAATCTTGTTACAGGACGCCTAAAGGCAGTAAGGTGCTGCAATTTAACTCCCTGTTTCTAAGTAATTGCTTTGCTGCATTCTGTGTAGGTAACCAATAAGATAAAGTCTGCGACAGAATAATTAGAGAGTAGTAAGGGGTGTGAGGTTAAATAGACGCAGGAATAAATACAGATAGAAGGATGGCGTGTGTAAAAGCTTAATGAAGTGTGAAGGAGAGGATAGGTGGGGAGGGCTGGAAGATAAGCGGAACAGACATCATTCTGGGTCGCAGTGATAAGGCACAATAGATATATGGCAGAATGAATGAATACTGTGTCTTGGCTCACTTCCATTACAGATACCTTTCTTTTGAGGACTTCATGCACACAGCCTCTAATAACCATTTATACAGACTGTACTTCATTATGCGCTGTTCAGGGCAATACCAATATTAACCATTACCTTTATATCTGATAAAAGGTATTATATCTGGCTTATTATTTACTATCACGGCAGAGGTCTTCATGCAGTCATAGCAGACGCTTTTATCCAAAGTGACTTCCAGTGATGGATGGAGATAGGACAGATAGAGTACGCCATTAACGTGGCCAGGGTTGGGGGTTTGATTCCCATTGGGTATCTACGACACTATACTGACATCTTCTCCCATCCTTCCAATTCATCTGCCAACCAGTTGGTGGAATTAACTGCAAACATGTCGTACACAGTGAAGTAGGCACTCTGCTCTGCTCACATTCAAAATGCAACGGTTTGAGTCTGTGTTTGTCTATTTGTTTAGTATGTGTAATCAAAGGACAGCAATCTACTGCTTTGTGTTGCATATTATTGGATTAGCAAGGGTGCTTTTGATTATTGGATGTGAGGAAGAACAAAATGGGGGTGTTTAACTGCAGCAACAATATTATAACTTATATCAGTAATAATTATATTCCTTTCAGACTCGCAATATCACAACTGTCTGTCTCATTAATTTCAGAACCCAGTATTACACACACACACAAACACACACACACACGCGCACACACACACACACACGCACGCACACGCACACGCACACACACACACACACACACACACACACACACACACACACACACACACACACACACACACACCAGGTGCAGAGGGAGAGGCAGGATATATATTTCTTCTTCTAAACCCAGTGTAAATAATCATTATCTCCTGTTCAGCAATTCAATTTCACCGCCTAGTGAGTGTGATTAAGCGGTGTGATTAGTCTTGCATCAGGTGTTTGTAGCTGCCCATGATTATAAGGAGCATGGCATGTCACTGGGGGTGAGATCCTTCCAGCTACGTGGCACACATGGATTCTCGGTGTGATATTTCTGTGTCATATCTTATTGAAAATGCCATTAACTCAGACAGAGGCCTCTGACTCCGTGCCACTGTTTAACCTGACATTAAATGGACTCGGCGGCTTCTAATTTGGTCCAATTATACTAAGATGTGCTTTTATCACCTCACAATTATAGAGACGCACTGGCCCTGTTGGTCTGTAGCCTCACATCGATGTTTACGCTGTTGTATCTTGTGTGTGTGTGTGGCGTAAACTAGATAGAATGCACATAGTATTGACTGCAGCATGTATATTTTAATTGACTTACAATCATATTCTGGGTCAATTATGCAAGGATCGGTGCACTGTGGACTTTATCGGGCCTTAGGCGCCCAAACATGTCAAGGTCTATTTCCTGATGGATTTCATCTTTCTACCCCTTAGGTAGGAGGGGAGGGATGGGAGGGAAGGAGGAGCAGAAGAAGGGATGGGCGGTTGTGGGATGGTGGTTTGTGGGGCTCTTAAAATACACAAAGTACATTTGTTCTTCTCCCAATCCCTCACTTAGTAAACCACAGTTATCTCCTCCACACCCACACCAGAGCCAGTTTCCGCTGATCATTTCCTGGATAAAGTAATAACAAATAATGTGTCCCTTTTTATTGCGCTCCAAAGTATTATAGAGTATCATTCAACTTTTGAATGAATACAAAGACAATATTGTAGCATATTGTTCTCGCTCAACCATATGTTTTGAGAAAACAAACCAAAAATCATAGAATAAGATTTAGTGTGCTCACTCATCCAAACAACACTGGAAAATACCCTCTCTCTCTCTAACCCTAGTCAGATTCCAGGTGGATTTCTCCCTTCCTGGCACAGCTCATGTGGTGGTGTACGCAGTAATTTCACGCAGTAAATGTGACACACACACGGCTCCAAGATAGGGGCTATCAGATTCCTGATTGAAACAAAAGAGACATAGTAATATGAAAAAACAAATATATATATGTGGGTTTAAACATTGCATTTTAAGCCCTTTTTCTTTCGCAAGTCATACGTGTACAGTAACAAGTCTAAAGCAATCATTGGGTACAAATTAAAAATCAAACCTAAAATCAATACTTGCATCCATGTGTACACAATACATCACAAGAATTGAGTCATGAGTTCAATGTGGGGGACCACAAACTAAAAAAAGGGCAAGGATCCTTAAACAACGGAGCACTACATTCGACAGACAGCCTTGGCGTTGAACAGGAATACAAACTATGAAGGTCTAGATGCTGGTCACGTAGGCTACCAGATACCACACTGACTGCGGCCACTTTGGTTTCCATCCGTCTAATTTGATTATCTAACACTACCGCTAGTGATGAGCCGAGTTCCCAGAAGCCATGGTTAAGGGGCCACAGTTGAGATTATCAGGGTAAAATTCATCATGTGTAAGAAACCTCTAATTATACTCATAGTTTAAGCATTGCATACGTATTTGTAGTCACATGTGTTATTAAAGCGTTCTGGGAAGAAGATTACACAGTGCAAACAGATAATAATTCTGAAAAGGAAAAAAAACATATGGTGAACGTTTTCCTCTTCTTTAGTACTAAAATGTCTTTCCTATTTGTAGTTTGGAGTCATTCCAATCCAATTTACTTTCTGCCACAGCATACTGTATGTCCTTAGTTACTATCAAAGGCACCAAATTCTAGAGCCATTAAGGTAGGCTACGTATAAGCTAGTCTTTTTTCATTTGAGTGAGCCAACATCTAAAGGTTAGAACTGGAGTAAAACAACCCCAATGCCATAAACATTTATTAATAAAGCATGCCTGTAGATGAAACTTAATCCTTATGCGTTAGCACTCAAATGCACTTTTTGCATATAACATTGATTTCAATGTATAAAATGCAAATGATCGCCGTCAAATCTCTACACTCTGCCTATCATCTTACTTCTTGAATTCACTTTTATCTGCCCAAAGACTTTCTCTGAACCATATATTTGACGGTTAAAAAATACAATAACTCAGAATAACAAAAAGTTAAAAATGAAAAAAAAGAAAGCTACATTAATTAATTAATATTTTTTAACATTTAAGGAAACTACTTCATCCTTATGGAAAAAAAATAAATAAAATTGTTTGAAAGTAAACCGCAACAATTGACTTTGAGAAAAGAAGACTTTGTGAGGTATTTTAATGTAGGCCTATGTGTGTGTGTGTGTGTGTGTGTGTGTGTGTGTGTGTGTGTGTGTGTGTGTGTGTGTGTGTGTGTGTGTGTGTGTGTGTGTGTGTGTGTGTGTGTGTGTGAGTGTTTACCTCTGTTTCGGTTCCTTGGACGGCAATTGCTAACAACAATGCAATCCAATATATGCATAATTATGCAGGAATCACTGGCGAGTGACTGGTTGATTGATGATTGGCATTTTGATAAGCAGCGGTGTAGCGGGTCCGTCGAGAAACGGCCTCCAAAAGGAAAACGGTACCGACGAGATCCGCAGCGGGAATATATTTGTGGGCGCTCTGGGTATTACTGGGTCGGCTCCTACTGGTAAATGGCAAATGGATTGCATTTATATTGCGTTTTTATCCACAGCGCTTTACAATATTGCCTGACATTCACCCATTCATGCACAAATTCACACACCGACGGCGGAGTCAACCATGCAAGGCGACAGCCAGCTCGTCGGGAGCAGTTAGGGCTAGGTGCCTTGCCCAGGGACACCTCGACACTCCCCGGCTAGGAGAAGCATGGGATCGAACTAGCAAACTTGCGGTTACCTACCTCCGGAACTACTGCCGCCCGGACTGCCCCCTGTTGGTGGCAGCGGCGGGTCAGAGGAACGGACACGTCTCCAGTGGACAACCTCTGCCTATGGCGACACATTAGTGCCATAATTCACTAATGTGATAAAAGATGCATTCGGGCATATTATATTATTCCACACGCGTAGATATTAACTGCGAGCGCGCAAATGATCTCTGCGCGCGCGCATATTACCTCTGCGCGCGCAAAACAGCCTCTCGCGCGCGCAAAACAGCCTCTCGCGTGCGCAAATTACCTCTGCGCACGCGCAAATTACCTCTGCGTACGCAAAACAGCCTCTCGCGCGTAACAGCCTCTCGCGAATGATGTTCTGCTCTCGCGCGCGAATTTAGTTTTGGCTCTATGGGGGAGGGAACCAAGGCAGGGCGGGCTTTCCTATGATTGGCCGTTTCTGAAGCGCGATATTTGATTGACAGCCCTCCTCAGCCCTCTCATTCAATTGTGAATTGTACAGGAAATGGCTGAAACGATAGTTACGTATTGTAACTCCAGATTCTATCAGTATAGGCGCAGCCTTTTAAGTGTCGGCCTCATTGTCCTTTAAATAGCTGAAGAAAAGCTGTTTATTGGGAGCAGAACGTCCGCCGGCGCTCGACTATATCTGCGAAATGCGGACGTCGTTGAGGCACGCCGCACGCAGACGTAATTGAGGATCACGCTGTTGGTGGTCGGGGATTACAAATCTTTCAGTGCTACGGCTCACGCCTAGGGATAACCCAATAGTGATAGCCTTAAAAGGCTGCGCCTATACTCATAGAATCTAGAGTTACAATACGTAACTATCGTTTCAGCCATTTACTGTACAATTCAGAATGGAATGTGAGGAGGGCTGTCAATCAACTATCGCGCCCCAGCATTAAAGTTTGGCGAGCCTCTGGCAGCAGAACGCCGGTGGACATTGCTAGCCGCGCACTAGCACTAGCTGCCGACCTAATTCATGTGTTTTGGACTGTTGCGGAATTGGTTATTTTTAAGTGCCCCAGGCCCAAATCCTCGCCTGAACACTTTAGCCAGATGAGACGCATACATTATAAAAACTCCACACACAAAATCTTGGCCTTCCGTTGTTCGGAAGCAGATTAGCGCATCAACCTTAGCTCTTGCTGTTGTACACAGTTGAGTTTAATGCAAGTCTATCTGCACCATTGAATGTCACACTACAGGTTGAGTTGGTGGGGGAAAAGCTGTACCCAACCTAACGTGCCATAATACAGGCCTATAACTTTTAAAATGATGCAGTGCAGGTTTTGACGGTTAATCCCTATTTATGAGGGGGGAAATGGAATAACCATGTGGAACAAATGCGAAATCTCCTCACGTTAAGGTAGAAGATTAATTGCACGGAATGAGCCTTCATTAATCACGCTTTCTCAGCACCCCACTTTGGGAGTATGTTTGTGTATTCATCCGTATCCCAGGTCGAAGGTACTTCCAGAAGTGTTCGATAAAGGAGGGAGCTGCAAGATTCTTTTCGGTTATTTGAAAAGAAATTACGCAGGTTTAGTGAGTGGAGTCGCTCACTCAATGAGCCGTGTGCCGTTAGAACGCAATTGGGTGCGTGAACCGATGCATGGTGTCTTATCATGTAAAGGCTTCCTCTTCACTGCCGTCCAAGCAGATAACTGATAGCCCAACATTGGTCTCGCGGGATGCCGGTCCACCTTCAGAGTAACATATGGCTGTGGGGAATGAGGTCCCCATTCGCCCCTCTCCCTTTCTTATTATTACTTTCTAACCCAAGGTGCACCGTTTCCCCTGCTTTCATAGTGGGGTTGGGCACCACTATTCTCTCTCTCCCCAAAATTCTTTCCCTTTTCGACCTGCATGCGTGGGTCTTTTATCTTCCCCATTCCTCAGCCGATGTCATCCTCAACAGTGAACGATGTTCATCCTTTATCCCACGTGGCGTCTCGGTCCCGAGGACAAATTCATCTTATCTTTTCTTTCTTTTTTTTTTATCGCCGAGAGGTTCGGTGTTGACATGTGGTTGTCTCCTTTACGGTCTGACTCATACCTCTAGTAAATAGTGTTTCCTTGTAACACAATGATTTAATACAGCATTTACCTTGCTGGACCCAGCCTTCCGGCAATGACCGTCACCTTGCTTTACATTCATAAGATGTCTACTTTAATGTGTCTCCTATCATTTAAAGATGTTATTGTCTGCCTTGTTCACCATACGTACACCATTTAAGGGAAAATGGTGTAACGGATACTTGAAAATGACCTGTTCATATTCAATATACTGTTTGAATGCTACTATACTATAGACACTGTATTTTCCTCATAAGATTGTAAAGCCCTGTCAAACATAAATCCTTCACTTTTTTACTTTCACCTTTGCTTTCTGACACTTGTCGGTGCGCTACCCTTTCTCTTTTCTGATGTGCCTGGCTTCCTCTCCTGACTCCTTTGTTGCGATAACTTGCCCTTTCCAATCGCTTCTCACTCTCATACTTATTCTCTTATCTTGTCTCCTTCTGTCCTCTCCTTTCTCATCCTTCTCCTGTCCAATCTTCCCTCTCCCTCCCCTGACCTCTCTCTTTTCCTCCTCTCCCTCTTCTCCTTCCCCTGTCCTCTCCACTCCTTTCCTCCTCTACCCTCCTCCAACCATCCTCTCCTGTCCTCCCCTTTCCTCTCCTATCTGTCTCCTCTACGCTCTCTCTCCTGCCCTGTCCATCCACTCCTCTCCCCCCTCGACTCCTCTACTCCCTCCTCTCCTCTTCACTCCCTCCTCCTCTTCTCCATCCAACTCCCCCCTTCTCTCCTCTCCTGTTCTTGCCCCCACTCACCCACTCCTCCTCTCTCTCCTCCCCTCCTCCGCCACTTCCTCCCCCCCTCCCCTCCAATCCTCCACCTCCTCCTCCCTCCTCTCCTCTCCTTTCCTCCCTCCTCTCTCCTCTTCCCTCCTCTCCCCTCTTCCCTCCTCTCCTCCCCTTTCTTCCCTCCTCTCCTCTCTTCCCTCCTCTCCTCTCCTTTCCTCCCTCCTCTCCTCTCTTCCCTCCTCTCCTTTCCTCCCTCCTCTCCCCTCCTCTCTTCCCTCCTCTCCTCTCCCCTCCTCTCTTCTCTTCCCTCCTCTCCTCTCCTTTCTTCCCTCCTCTCCTCTTCCCTCCTCTCCTCTCCCCTCTCCCCTTTCTTCGCTCCTCTACACTCCTTTCCTCCCTCCTCTCCCCTCCTCCCTTCCCTCCTCTCCTCTCCTCTCCCCTCCTCTCTTCTCTCCTCTCCCCTCCTCTCTTCTCTTCCCTCCTCTCCTCTCCCCTCCTCTCTTCCCTCCTCTCCTCTCCCCTCCTCTCTTCTCTTCCCTCCTCTCCTCTCCCCTCCTCTCTTCCCTCCTCTCCTCTCCTCTCCCCTCCTCTCTTCCCTCCTCTTTTCTCCCCTCCTCTCTTCTCTTCCCTCCTCTTTTCTCCTTTCTTCCCTCCTCTCTCTTCCCTCCTCTCCTCTCCCCTCTCCCCTTTCCTCCCTCCTCTCCCCTCCTCCCTTCCCTCCTCTCCTCTCCTTTCCTCCCTCCTCTCTCCTCTTCCCTCCTCTCCCCTCTTCCCTCCTCTCCTCCCCTTTCTTCCCTCCTCTCCTCTCTTCCCTCCTCTCCTCTCCTTTCCTCCCTCCTCTCCTCTCTTCCCTCCTCTCCTTTCCTCCCTCCTCTCCCCTCCTCTCTTCCCTCCTCTCCTCTCCTCTCCTTTCTTCCCTCCTCTCCTCTTCCCTCCTCTCCTCTCCCCTCTCCCCTTTCTTCGCTCCTCTACACTCCTTTCCTCCCTCCTCTCCCCTCCTCCCTTCCCTCCTCTCCTCTCCCCTCCTCTCTTCTCTCCTCTCCCCTCCTCTCTTCTCTTCCCTCCTCTCCTCTCCCCTCCTCTCTTCCCTCCTCTCCTCTCCCCTCCTCTCTTCTCTTCCCTCCTCTCCTCTCCCCTCCTCTCTTCCCTCCTCTCCTCTCCTCTCCCCTCCTCTCTTCCCTCCTCTTTTCTCCCCTCCTCTCTTCTCTTCCCTCCTCTTTTCTCCTTTCTTCCCTCCTCTCTCTTCCCTCCTCTCCTCTCCCCTCTCCCCTTTCTTCGCTCCTCTACACTCCTTTCTTCCCTCCTCTCCTCTCTTCCCTCCTCTCCTCTCCTCTCCCCTCTTCGCTCCTCTCCTCTCTCCCCTCCTCTCCCCTCTCCTCTCCTCTCTCCTCCTCCCCCTCCTCCTCCAGGATGACTCCTCAGATTCTCCCGAGCCGGAGCCCTTCCTGTGCATGGAGCCCCTCCTGGTGCGGAGGCTGTCCTGCAGGACCCTGCAGCTCCCCCCCCTGGCCTTCAGACAGGCCGAGCAGTACTACTACGCCCACAGGCCGGAGGCGGAAACGGCCCTCCCCAAGCCCCCACGGCCCACCACCCTGCCGCTACGCACCCCGCCACTCATCGCCATCACCGCTGCCGACACTGAAAGGTAGGGAGGGATCTGTGCATGTCTGATGCGTGTCTTTGCGTGTGAGTGTGTAATTCATCTGTGCTTAGGTCTGTCATGGTTACTTTTGTAAGAAGATATATTATCCCAGAGATAATCTGGATAAATAACATTATTGTCATTTAAGGAAACTTTATGACACTGGATTTTTTATAATTGAATAGCATAATAATGCGGGTATCCCTTTCAAAGAGCATTTCACTATTAGTTTTTTAGAATATTCAGATATTGGAATTGGAAAAGTCAAATTTCGAATATCAACGCTATAAGATTTGTAAACGTTTTGACTGGATGCAGTCGCCAGGAAAAACACCCATTTGAAACCCTATTAGCCTTGAGTCACAGGTTATCTTCACCTTTGGTGTGTGTAGGAGCTGCCTGAGCACACGTCTTACACACAGAGCATAGAGGACAGACGCAGAGCGACTTCTTACGCTCCTTGTGCATCAGGCACGTAACAAATAAACAACGCCTCAAAGCTAGTAAAAAACAATCTGTCAAACTAAAATGCAGCAACTATCGTGCCATTGAAATATACCTTAAATCCTCGACCTCACATAGTGTGTGTGTGTGTGTGAGGGGATCTGTGTGTTTTAACCGGCTTGATGGACTAGAGTGTAGCCCGGTTGATCAATAGTGCTGTGTTCTGCCACTATTTACAGTGACAGGCCAAATTACTTGTAGCTGTCAAGGCACAGACTCTCTTTTGAGGGTTGAGATAAGTGCAGTATCTTTTATTCCCTTTTGATTGCCCCTTCCTTTCTGTGTCGTTGACACAGACAGAGTACTGGGTAAAACAAAGTCAAACAGTGTCAAAAGAATAGGTTAGAACTGGAAGATGATGGGCCATAAATCCATCTGAAAGATTTAAAATGGTGTTCTGTATACAGTACATTTGTCATTTTGGTCCATTGTTGTTAAAGTCTTTAGGGTACGTTACCGCTGAGTCATTGGATACAAAAAATGAGCATGATTCACAAAGACATATATTAATCTGTAACTCAAACTAAATCGCTGGTGCACCCAGGTGTCTGACTCAAAAGCAAGATTCAGAAGCAAAGAGTCTGGATAACAATAGTTGTCCTTACTGTTAGAACAAGGGTTGGTACACAGGTTATCATTTTGATGATCGGGCACAACAAATCCAGCAGGGAGAAGGCAAAAGGAACGGTAAATATAGCTTGTAGGAACGCTGGAACGTTTGACACAGAGGATCAATGATGAACTGGCACATAGAAGAAGGGAAACAAACTGACTTAATACACTAGGAGGAAAGAGGTAATGAGGGACAGGTGAAAACAATTAACTCAACAGGGTACCATCACAGGCTAGAAATACAGGAGCGTGGCAAGATGTGACACTAAAAAATAAAAATAAAAATTAAAACAATGCCTTTTTACACCTACCATAACCCTTAGACACATGATTAAGGCCCCGTTTACACGAGGACGCTTGCGGGTGAAAACTACGAAATATTTTAGCGGAAGTGCCTTTCGTTTCGACGGTGACGGCGTTTTTAGGGCATGAAAACGCATAAATCTGAAACCACCCTCCAGAGTGGAAAAGTTGAATACGCTCCGCCGTAGCGTTTCCGTCTACACTGCCAAGACGCAAAACACTGCTCAGATCTGCTCACGTCGCGTACGCGTTTACGTCACATACATGTGCCAGTACAAGGAAATAAACAAACATGTCGGATTATTTCCATGCGTCGGACCTTCAAGCTGCTCTGGCAGCTCTAACAAGCGTACAGGAGTCTTTCCACGAAATGTACAGGATATGTACAGATAGTGTTACTGAACAGAGAAGGATCTTTTTGTTTTTTGCGGCACGGATAAGAGAAGAAGGAAGATT
Source organism: Gadus morhua (assembly GCF_902167405.1). Lineage (NCBI taxonomy): Eukaryota > Metazoa > Chordata > Actinopteri > Gadiformes > Gadidae > Gadus > Gadus morhua. The sequence goes on from NC_044053.1 coordinate 16,950,875, forward strand.
CTACGCATGCGCTCAGACATGGCGGTGTTGTGTGATAGTGTATCACAGCACCACCTAGCCGCCTGGCATGCATACCCAATCGAATTCCACACACTTTTGCACACCGTATGCACGCATCGAATTCCACACACTTTTGCACATCGTAGGCCTATGCACGCAGATTTCCTCCCAAAAACGCTCGTCTAAACGCGGAATAAAAAGTGAAGACGCGACGCCACTTTTGCGTCTTCTGGTCAGACCGTCCTCGTGTAAACGTAGCCTAAATATCCCCATTGGTCAACATCTGAAACAGTATCCAGAAGCCTGAGAGCCGGGGTTTATCTGGCCAGTTCTCAGTAGTCAGGGGGTGCAAGTGTTTTATTCCTGGCTATATTGAGCATCTGCTGACATTCAGCTGTACAGCACATGTAGGCAACTTAAGCAGAAACAGAGACAGAGACAGAAACAGAGTGATTATCTGATCGGAAGTCATGGGTTGGGAGATCCCAAACAGCGAAGGTTGCTAGGAACATATCTCCCTACAATAGAGTGTGGGACAGCACAGGGCACTGCAACCGCAGGGAAACAAACAAAAAATCCCTTGAACACCTGCATGAGGAACAGAAAGTGCTTCCATCAGGCCTGAGATTGAAATCCTGGGAAACCAGCAGGACCACTTACAACTTTGTACCTGGAGCTGCAATTTGACGTGTTGGACTGCACACCAAAATGTGATATGTTTAGGAATGTGAATAACTCAAATTTTTCATGGTCGAACAATCAGTGGGCAGTATGAACGAATAATCGATTATTCGATGTGTGCCGACATTCACAAAGTATTTCCAGTCAAATTGTCTGTTGTAAAAAAAATCATTAAACTGTCATCAGAAAACAGGTTAAATGCTGTATAGACCCTGTAGCATCTGTGGTATAAAGGCTGGGATGAATTTCAAATTATAAATATGTTTACTTTATGTTGAAAGTATAGACCGTCGCGAATCCCATTGAAACGAATGTGATTCGGTCTTCAAAAAAGAGCTGGTAAATTGTGAAAAATGAATTAAACTGTAATCAGACAACGCAGTTATGCTATAGACCATGGTTTCTCAACGGGGGCGGTACCGCCCCCCTGGGGGGCGTTCGCACAACCTAGGGGGGCGCTGGGAACGTGATTCCATTTTTTTTGGGGGGGGGGGTTTAATTATTATTATTTATTTGATTTTTTTCTATGCGCAATGGAACAGTGATAATACAGCGCGGTTCGGTCCTGCACACGCCCGGACTCCCGTTACATCAGCTATCGTCATGATCTCTATATTAACGCTGATAAACATAACCCAAATAAAACATAACCCAACATGGCCGATAGCAAGAAAAGAATATCAAATTTTGTTTCATAGCCCGTTTTCCTTCTTCCTCTTGTTCAGTTCCAGCTGCTCTGAGCGTAGTCTCCACAAAAAGGCTGTTGCATTTCAAATACAAAATATATAGGCCTTATTAGGCCTCTGCGTGCGATCTGTTTTCGTGGTGTCCGCGTTGCCCGGGCCGCGGTGCCCGTGGTTCCCGGCCATTCATTCACCAGAGGATCAGGGTAAAGTCAAAGGGTGCGTTTGCTCAAAAAAGGTTGAGAACCACTGCTATAAACCCTAGAGTAGGCCTACCTGTTGTATAAAGGCTGGGTCGAATTTCGAATTATAAATATGTACAATGCACAACGTTAGCTCTCTGGCTCATAGTTGAGCGGACCTGAATACCTTCCATTGCCAAGTCGTAGCAAAGGTCCATCCTATTTACTGGAGGAGTGAACAACGTTTCCGTTGCATAAGAACGTTACGGGAAGGTAATGATACTATAATGAGTACTAAAGTGTGACGTCACGTTTCCATAGCAACCGATTTTCAGTTCTACCAAATTAACAAGGGGAAATCCTATGCCACACAAATGTTTTATAGAAAATGAACGATTCTTTGCAAAATGATTTGCGAGTTTACTTTACCAAATGATGTAAGTAATATTGAGAATAGATTGTCTTCATATAAAAAAAAAACTAATGTAACGTCGTCGAACATTTCCAACGACAATGGTCACGTTAAAATTGTACCGGGGGCGAAAATTGTACCGGCCTACGTCATCAGTTGTTTACATCTTGACAACCTGCCTGGAAACAAACGACGCGATCGTCTGTTGCCGGGCAGGTTGCAAAAAACATTCGGCTCATGTTTCCAAAAGACGAAATAACATAATACAGATAACGGATCGCCAGATAACACTTGTTTTTACTTTATATTTGTATTGTATTTAATTGTTTAATCGAATAGTAACAGACGACGCGATCGTCTGTTGCCGGGAAACGGGCGATCGCGTCAAATGACGTAGGAAGGTTCTTGAACATTCGCGTCCTACGTCATTTGACGCGATCGCACAAACTTTTTGCATATATTTACTCATTTTGAATTGATGCCCGCAACGTGTTCCAAAAAAACTGGGACAGGGGCAACAAAAGACTGGGAAAGTGGAGGAACTCTCAAAAAACTGTTTGGAACATTCCACAGGTGAACATGTTAATTGGAAACAGGACAGTGTCATGATTGGGTTGTTGTTAAAAGGAAAGGTGATGTAACACAGTGGTAAACATGCCCCTGTCCCAGCTTTTTTGGAACGTGTTGCAGGCATCAAATTCCAACTGAATGAATATTTGCAGAAAAAACAATGATCATTTTGAACATTAAATATCGTCTTTTTAGTGTATTCAATTGAATATAGGTTGAAAAGGATTTGCAAATCATTGTATTCGGTTTTTATTTACGTTTTACACAACGTCCCAACTTCATTGGAATTGGGGTTGTACAGCACTATTATAAAAGGGGCATTGACCCTTACAGTATTACGTCATGTTGTGTGAGGAAGTATAGAGCTCCATCTGACAAGCGGTCTTATTTATGTCTCAGACTCCGAGGGTTAAACGTCTCGGACACGCAATGGCATGTGTGGAGCTCCATCTGGCCAGTGGGTTGTTTTGATGTCTGGGTCAGAGAAAGGGTATCAGGCTTCTTCAGACAGACTTATTTTAACGCCATTGTATGGCCCATTTCATACACAACATTGTTCATTATAGTGCTTTACGCAACTTTTTAAATTTGAAATCAAACCAGGTTCTCTCTCTCTCTCGAGCTTTGTCCGTTCTGTGCTACTGTAGAAACATGGTGGTGCAACATTTCAGCCACAATGGAAAAGGACCCGCTCCGCTCCCAATGTAGATGTAAAGGTCTCATTCTAAGGTAACAGAAACGTGATTTATTTTTTCATGGGAATATACACTTATTAAAACACACGCAATTTCCGCCAAGCCAGTTCTGGTAGATGCTAAATTCTACACACTACACCTTTAATTCAAACTGAGAAGTTTGGCAAAAGACAAACCAAACAATATATACAGGGCAGGCTCATTGATTTGTACCATGTGGCAAAATAATTACAGATAATTATATATTTATAACTCAAAATAACAAAATTGTACTACACAAGACAAAGGATCCATGCATTTCCTAACCGGTAGGGTTAGCCCAGTGCAAAAGAGATGTGGCTCGATGGTCCTATTATCCCAAAACTAGTATTCCAAGAAGACAAAAATGAGGGAGAAGTATTGTATATGAAATTGCTAGCTGTTTTAATGAAAGGAAGCTTCTGAAACAGGGACCCACCTAGATCATAACATGGTGGGGTTAGATTACAGTAGATTATAGACGTTTAATAAAAAGGCAGAAAGTCTCTCTGTTTGCTCCAACCCTGTTTGAGTGGGACTTAAATGTCCTCATCCACCACAAAACCATGCTGCTCCTTGCCTCGCATTTCACTGTGCAATCCCAAACTCTTTAAGATCCGGCTTCATGCCAGCCATCAAGGGCCAGCGCAGCGTCTCAGTCTCTGAATAAACAATGTAGAGCGGGGGGGGGACAGATGCCCATCTCATTAATACGAACGTCCTAGCAGCTCCTATCTGGCAACATGCTACAATTGGAGCTAAACTAGAAAAAATAAAGTGAGCGAATCATGTCATCCTACATCCAGGATGATGATAGTAACGGGGAATCTGAGTCAAAGGGGCGTCATCACACATGCATTTATTAATACAGATTTCCCACAGAGCAGCTTTCTTCCAGCATGTTGGAAACAAAAGGTGTTATAATTTAAACTGGGCACTGCTCTGAGTACAGGTGTATCGTGCAAGCAAGCATGGGAACATCTGTGTGTATTTTTGGATTTGTTCTTGACGCTGCAATGCAGGTACTCACTGTCGATCTAATAATGATCATGATATGGATCCTGTCATTCGTACTTTGTGCAGGAAACTCAGTGGGACAAGCTGGTGTGTACGAAGTGTCTTGATTACAATACTATTTACTTTTAACTCCTCGATATATCAGCACAATGCTGTGGGCAAAGCATTTTGTTGAATATGTGAATAAAGCTATTATAAATGTAATCTGTTTTAGGAAAAAGCCTAATATCCATGATGTGTCTCATATCTATTTCGCTTGCCTCCATTATTTACGGCATACAAGATAAAATTCAGATTCATTGGGTTTTTGTGTTGGTTTTATTTCTGTTTGATATATAACAACATGCAAAAATATACCTTTTTAGATTGATAATTCAGCCCAAATATCATTTTTGGGAAAAAAAAAGCTTTTGTATGGATTAGAGGAATTCTGGAGGTCAAATAAAATAGTGTGTTGAGACCTGTGTGTGTGCGTGTAGTTGTTTTTGTGTGTGAGTGTGTTTGATCCTCAGCAGTTCCATTACAAAGACATTTTTTGCACATCTCATATGAGCCAACAAAATGGGTAATTTCAAAGTCAAAATATACGTCATCGAAAGAAAATGAGGGCTGGGGGGCTACGCTAACAATGGCCATTCATCTTCCCTCGGCTTCAAGCCTTCATTCATCTATAATTCAAGGCAAAAGAAAATGAATAGAATCTGGTGTTGTGGAACAATAAGAGTGGGAAAACCTGAACCACTCATGTGCTCCAACTCTTGATATGATGAATCATCAACCCTCCTTTTTTAAATGAAGGTACGTCACTTGCATCTTCATGTGACCTTTACATTATATGAAATTGTATAGTGTCGTCAGCGCCCAGCATATTTCCAGCACACATAGTAACTTGCTTTTGGCGTTTTTCAAAAGATAATATTCGTTAGATAGAAACTATATCTGCATCAGACGATGAACTCAAACCTAATGTGACATGACTATGAATCTATCTAGATATATAATATTACACCATAAGTGGAAAAGGTTATATCACATGAATCTTCACATTTGACCTACTATTAAAAAGCTTAAACATTTAGAAACGTCGTCATTACAATGGTATAATTTATGAAAGATGCGCTATGACTCACTCCATCAGGAACCAAAAATATCTAAACCAATAGGGGGAATTGGGATTCACAATACCTTTTAGCACTTGGTAAAATATAATAATGGCTTTTTGTTTTTACTGTTCAGTAAACAGCCAGTCAAAGGTAGAAGCTAGACGGAAATGGTAATATGATTTGGCAAAGCTGGGTAAAATATGAAACAGGCCAAATGTATGGTATGTTAGACGGTTACATGAGCAACAGAAGGATGGACTGCAGACATAGTTTACAGTGTACTGTTCCTCATCGGCCACATGGTAGATACTGTACAGCACTTAACTCAGCCACCTGGCACTTTTATGCTGCATACTATCGAAACGATGGTTACAATCCACTTGATAGATTTCCAGAAACAGGCGTCTTAGAGCTAGAGTGAGGGGGAAATTTGGACTTCCAGGACACCTTCCACTGGAAATGTTTTTTTTTTTTTTTTTTATAATCCGAATGGTATTTGATGTGTTTTTTTTTGATAAGAGTTAATATTTATTTAATGGTTTGCGTTAAGGTTGTGGCTGCAACCTTTTTGTCATAAAATACAAACACTGCGAACCTCAAGTGTTTTTAGAAATGGCCACAGGATAATCTGAATTATTATTATTTTTCTCTTCCACAGATTTTGCTACACCATGACGAGCAAGTTTATTAAGAGGATCAAATTGAACACATAAAAAAATGTCTACGGTGAGAGCTAATACACGAGACGTGCTAACACAGAGCTCTTCATTAAATTGTTGTGGGAAGCTGGCAAATTGAAGGACGGTCCATATAGGACAGTGGAAAGCTGGCAACTTTGGTAGGGGGAGCGTTGGGCTGCTCTGTGTTTGTGTGTGCGTGTGTCTTCAGTTCCACATCGCTCAGTGGTGCTGCCCCCCCCTTCCCCATTGTTCTTAGCTGCCATCTCTGTTTCAAGGCAGCCTACCTCTCCCAGGGAAAGATTGCATTCCTGATGTTGAAGTCGGAGAAATTGGATTCCCCATCTAGTTAGGTTCCAGCGTAATGGGCTTGAACTAGAAGGAAAGTGAGGGAAGGCGGAGGAAAAAGAGAGACACACACACACACACGCACGCACGCACGCACGCACGCACGCACGCACGCACGCACGCACGCACGCACGCACGCACGCACGCACGCACGCACACACACACACACACACACACACACACACACACACACACACGCGCACACACACACACACACACACACACACACACACACACACCCCTTCCATGGTGAAGCAGAAACAATATTTACTAATGGGATTATAAGGTATGGCAGGATATTTCAACTATCCTACAAGGTTTGTTCCACCCATACAACACCACACATTTCACAATCCTTCCACAATGCACCCGGAAAGGATATAACGTAGAACCCATCAAAATATACATATGATGCACTCTTAATAAAAAATACAATATTTTGCTGCTGACTTTTGATCATCATAGCTACATACAATATAAAGCGCAGATAAAAAACCTTCTGAAGCCAAACTCTGAAATGTGTTTGTTTCTTTATGTGGTAAATAGTATGGCACTGTAATATGGACAGTACTGCTTCCCATCGTATGCAACCTGGCCCTCGTCCGTCCACACCTCCTTTTTACACATTGGGCATTCAGAGGAGGTGCTTAGGTAGGTTCCTCATGTTTATGGATTATCCTGTTTGCCATATTCCTTGCCTGCTGGCTCCTGCAGAGGTACTGGAAAGCAGGGAGGACGGGATTAACTGATTTCTTTCTCCCTAAACCCATGGATATTTACGCATAGCGTGCGTCAGATTAATTCTAGTGTATACGCTCTTTAGAAGTTAAGGCTACATTGTTGTTTATGACGCTCGTTCTGTGGTCTGTCCCGTGGATGAATAAACTGGCATCTGTGGAACTGCGGCAACCCCACATACCTTGTTGAAATGGGCGTGAAATTGGAGAGAGAAGGGGCATATGGAAATCATCTGTAGTCAGGTCCTGTTCGACGCAATACTGTGCTTAATGTTCCTGCAATCTCGTTTTGCAGTTCAGTTAAAAGTATGCGTGGACTTATTTTTTCTGTTTCTGCGTTAATGGAATGTAATTTGTTTCCAAACCGAATGGAACGTGAACCACTCGGGGACCAACTTTTGAAGTTAGTTGCCCACCGCTACTTTTAATAGTGAACTTGGTCGTCTTGTGCACTGAGTGACTATTCTCCATAGACACGGGTGGACGTTACAATTTTTTTATCCTTACTCACTATTTATAAACAAACCCGCTCCCGGGGATGGATTCCACCTGCGGGAAAGTAGCGACAGCATCTCTCAGCGGCGGAGCCGGCGGTGGAAGTGCCAAAGCACCCAAACATTTGTGGCGGCAGCAAAACCAGGGGACGCTCTCTCCTCTCCACCACGCGCTCGTAGTGCGAAAGAAGCACCGCGTGAGACAAAGGGGCTTCTCAGATACGGAGAAATACCTCAGCTCAGTCAACATGGACCGGACTTACGCGGTGGACACGGGCCACCGGCCCGGCTTGAAGAAATCTCGCATGTCGTGGCCGTCGTCGTTTCAAGGTCTTCGACGGTAATGAGATGTTTTTTTTTGTCTTTATCCATCTTCCCCTCTCTCCTCGTTAAAGATGGGCGTGTTTGGAGGCTTAAGACAGACAGAAAGCAGGAACCAAAGGATTAAAGTAAAGCAAGTAAAGACTGAGTGTTGAACTTTGTAGAGCGCGTAACGGATTTGGTTATGGCGTTATGGGATTCATTTCAGCGTACGTCACTTTACTTGTATTCGTTCGGAAGTCACGCCGGAGCATGGGGGCTTTGTTTGATTCAGCGACAGTATGAAGTCGGGAGTAAAGAGGTTTTTTTAAAGCCAATTATATGCTTTTTTTTATGATGTCTTTAGTGCATCGTTGAACGCACGGTTTATTTAAAGTGACTAAAATTACATTACAGTGGTTTGCTCGTCCTTCAGCGAGGAACTGACAAGAAGGGAGGCGTTGAGAAAACCAAGAGTAGCTTTCTAATATTTCCCAATAGTATTAGACAAGGCAGGTGAACTCTGTGAAACCGATGTATTGTCTTTGTCACGGGGTGTGGAGAAGGTCTAAATGAGATCCGCTTAGTACTCAAATTGTAACAGTTCTAATAATATAATAACCAAATATCAATAACGTCCAGTTTAAAACGCTGTGTGTTAATGAGAGGTGACGATACTTATGTTTACTCTCACGTCTGCGAGTGAATGACGACCACTTCGATCATCCAAAGGGAATAAACAGTCGTTACTTTTCATAAAGTCTGCAAAGAGGGTTTATTGTAGGTGATCCAAAAAACAAATGACAAATATTAGCGTTTGTAGCCACTCATTTGAAACCGTCTTCTTGCATATGGATAGCATACGCCCTAAATCAGTCATAGTTAGACATCCAACACCGCCCATACACATGGGAATTGTTGATAGCCTCCCGCTATTGGGCAAAACAAAACGACATCTGAGTAGGTCACCGCCATCTCTCTGTTAAACAGACGTTGCACCCGTAATGGAAAGCTCGTTCCCCTTTCCTTGTGTCACTTCTACTTCCCCACTTAAATCTCAGGATCCAAGTTATCCTTTGATAACTGACAAACATTCTGTCTATGCCACAGAATACTCGTAATATCATTATCATAGTCGTAATAATAGTATTGGCCGGACGTCCACACAGTTTAAGAGGCTCAGCAGCATTGAGTGTAGTAGTCATACTCCTTGGGTCGACTGTGGTAGGATGACCAGCTGAGACTCACCAGAGTTGACAAGGTGGTAAGACCCACAATCCCCACTCATATCCTATCTCTTGCTCTGAAAATGTGGGATGCATATTACAGAGGCGATTGGATTTTGTTTTGCCATTTCTCAATGCACATATTTAGTGAAAGGACATTTTTGGGGCACTTAAGAATTTTAACTGACTTCGGTACCTCACAACCGTTTATACATTCAACCTTTTCTCCAGAGGCTAGTTAAAAGGCACCTGTCCAATTGATGATCAAAGCCACTAAGGCAGTTTATTCATGAATGTCAAGAGGATCACGTTCCACCTGATGCTGGTGCTAATTACAAAAGCCAATACCACAGTAGACTACCCTATACTTTTTGGACACTGCAGTGTATTCATTAGCATTTTAGGTATATGCCCATTACACATGTTCTATGAAAGGCCTAGAGGTTACACTAAACAAAAAGGGGGACAATATACTTTTTGTGCAGGCAATAAATGTATAATAACATTCCCAATAGCTCGTGTCTCTTGTGTGTGATGTCGGGGGGCGCCAGTGCCGCCACCCATTCCTTTTTGCTTTTGTTGTCTGGGTTTTATGCTCTTCATCTCAGAGAGCTTCTCTTGTGAGTGTGTTGGCTTCGTTAGACAACGCGGAACATAGCCCAACAGCCCCAAGGTAAAACACATCATCTCAATGTGTCATAGCCCGAACGGAGCCCGTTCCTGCCGGCGGGTCCCTGGGAGACCTCGGCAAGAATCGGAGGCCTTAAGCAAAGATGAGATGGCATTTCTCCCATTCCTCCCCTCCTGCAAGCTTCTCTCTGTCGTATGGATGCGACCAGGAATGCGTTTGTTTAAGGGATGTTTTATTGGGATATCTCCCCCTCTCCGTCTGGATTCTCTCCGTGGCTGGAATGTCTGTGATTAGAAAAGCGCCCCTTTCCCCCATTCCATACATCTTTCTTTCCTTTCCTCCCTTCTCGCCTTATGCGGTTTAGGGTGACCATAAAGTCCTTGATTTTCCCTATCCCAGCCTTCCGGATTTACTCACTGTGGCTGGCGAGGGTAAGGCCATAGAAAGCTTTCCAGCCATCATCAAGTGCAACCCACTGCTACGTCATTATATTCGATGGGTGATGGTGAGTGGGGTATGGCTATTGGTTATGTTTCTATATATAACCACAGCCGTATAGCCTGCAAACAGGACCGGCATGACAAGCGACTCTGGCAGTACAAGCAGAAGATGACTTAAATAAAGTGCATTTATTGCATTAAATTAAATATGAATTTCTAAGTCTATAATCATTCGAATATTATTCCTAATTATTTTTAATATTCAAATTATAATAGAATTGTTAATGCTCAAAATGTGCGTATTAATAAAGGGGTGATATTATGCCACCAGGTGTGAGTTTGTGATTAGTCATTACAAGCCGTTGAAAAATTTGTGTGACATCACAAGTGGTAGTGTCCCCTTAGATGAATGCTGGATAGATCAGTCTACCGAATGGACTGTAGCAAATGTTGCTCATTATTATCTAGGTGGACACGTCCACTTGTGATGTCACTAAAACACGAGAAGAGGCTGATTTACAAGCAGCTTTTCATGGCTAATCAGATTCACACCTGGTGGCATAAAATCACCCCTCAATACTTACTATGTACTTTTACACTGTATACATTATGCATGGCCAATACCACTATTAAATGTCCTGCACACTAGAGGGCATTCTACGAATATACATTTCTCTCTTGCCATTAAATATTAGGCACAAGGATATTACATTACCGCCGCCTATCGACCGCGTTTAATAAGCCGCGTTGTCCATGGTAATATAGAGCACTGACTCACGACCCGCGTTGGAAGGTCTTTTACATTGAACGCAATTGTTGGTTGCGAACAAATCATTGTTGAATGGGACTGCACACATACAACGTGATTTTAATTTTGCGAAAAGACGGCATCAATTTTATTCGCACCAAGGTTGTTGCCTTTTTTTACTGCTCGCCATTTATAAATCAGTTTAACCAATCACATTCGGGTATGTTCAACATAGTCAACATGGATACTGTACAAGTCGGAAAACAAGGCGGAGGCAGCAGCCTATTTATGTTTTTTAACAGTGTTCTTACTGCATCCACAGTGGTAAACTACCATTGTAGACCTATCATTTTCGGAATCTGTTATAGGTATTAATTATTCATCTCGATGGAGGTCTGCACTATACCAATGTTTACTTGCAATGCGGTATGTGAATATAGGTTGCTTTTTAAACCTGAAGGTGTGCAGTTGTATTACAACAATTTTGTTTTGGATACTATAACTTTCTATGAAAAGGGTGATAGCCGGTTTCAATTATTAGAACAGGGAAACTAATGTCTTCAAAGCACACCCACTTATCATAATCCCCCTCATCCGTGGACAGCCATTCTCTGCACTATTTAACTCTTGGATTAAGAAGTAAAACTGCAAAATACTTGAATCCTCTAAATACATAGCATATATTGGTGAAGGGACGAGCATAGGCATGTCTTCACTAGGCTATAGATTGAGTATTCCATTCCTATTTTTATCCTCACGCTTATTAGATGCAGTGTTTTGCCCACACTTCACAAGAGAGAGCTCAAAGTTCAGTTTATACCGAATAAAATAAATAGTTCACATTCGTCCACAGTCCAAGAAAATTAACTGTTAAATTTAATTTTATGCTATTCTATTATATTTCAGTAGAAACTCTTCCTACCAATCCACCCACCCCCCCAATCATTGCCGCTGTTCACTGCCTAAACTAAACAAATTACTTTAATTGTAAATGTTTTACCACCTAAACAATAGGTCATTATATGCAGAAAGTGAAAAACAAGCTAACCGCAGCCGCTGCTCCTTTAAAAAATGCGGTCATTTTGACTTGGGTGGAGGAACTCTGCGGAGCTGGCTCAAGGACTTACGTACCTTTCTTACCCTTCTTACCCTTCTCACCCTTTTTACCCTTCTCTTTCAGGTATAGTTACCAATAACTCCCTCTACCTATGAACCCAAATTTGTGGTACTGCACCCAAAGGTGGCGCTATTGTAAGAAATCATGAATTCTTTCAGAGTATTAATCTCTAGAATCGGACGCATTTATAATACCCAGGTCTTATGCCCTAAAAATGTATACTTCTCCCCCAATTTCATATTAAAGCTAAACGGGATTAAAAGATTCACAGGCTACAAAAATATTCAAAAATTCCCCAAAATCGCCACATAAAATCTTTAGACCAAGCCTCACAAAAATCATCGAACAGAATTTGTTTTACTTCTATCTGCTTAACCATTTCAGAAATATTTGCCAATAAATTTGGAGCAGTTAGCCGATTTTTTCTTATATGACCATTTTGTTATTGTATAAAAAAACATAAGACTATTATTAGGTGGATACCAAAACCCCCCACTACTAATAAACCCAAATTCTGGTACTGCAACCAAAGGTGGCGTTATTTAAAAAATTATGAACTAGCCTTATTTCTCCTTACGAGATTGACCTGGACTCAAAATTCTTTCATCATATTAATCTCTAAAATCAGATGCATCTTTTTCACCCTGGTCTTCTGCTCTAAAAATGTTTACTTTTCCCACAATTCATAGAAAAGCCAAACGTCCACAGTCTCAACCCATTTTGCCTATATGACCATTTTGTTATTGTATAACAAATACCATACGGCTATCATTGAGTGGATACCATTAACAGTGCAAATTTTCAGATCTGTACTCTTTTAAGAAGGCCCTTAATTCTCTTGTTAAATTTGTGCTTGGAGTTTTCTTGATGGTGTGTGCCATCAACCGACATTTACACCATGTGAATGAGGCTTCATGCAGTTCAGGAATGTCAGTGGCTCAACGGGATAATGGATAATAGGTTGAGAGTTCGAATCCTGATTTGAGTATTATGAACAAGCTGAACATGACATTCTGTCTTTGCCACTCATTTAAGAAACACAATATTGTACAGCACCTGAAATTCATCAGGCAATCAACATTCTGGCTCATTAGTTTCCAAGAATCGGACTGCCAAGACACAGTATGGCATTAAGGGGAACTTCTTCATTAACCACTTTTCCTTCATAATTAACTCTGTCATATTTATATTTCTTCCGTTAGTGTTCTTGACTCCAAATGTTTAATTTCCCCAGAATTTTTAAGATTTTTCATGTATATGCTTTGAAGAAAGCCCTTAATTCACTTGAGAAATGTGTGCTTTGAGTTTTCTGGATGTTGTGTGCTTATCAATAGACATTTTGACCATGTGAATGAGGCTGAAGTTCAGGTTTATAAGTGGAACATCTTTCCTTAAATATGAAAATTATATGTTACATTTATATATCTTCCATTAGTTTGTTCTTGACTTTTAATTTTGCTCGGACCCCGTTAATCACCACTTGCGGTTATATTTATCTTTTAATTTTATTATTTTCAACTTGTACAATTATGGGGGACACACTTGTGTGGCTCTCTTGTGGTCTCTCACATTCGCTGAAGGGTATGGGATGGACACACACACTGAAGGGAGCATACAATTCCCCTTGAGAGAAAGTTACAACCCATGAGAGGGTTAATAGCATTTCCCCACAAGCACCACTTTCACAGGGACACATTGGCAGCGGTTGTGTTGGACGAACTGCAAATGCACTTATTAGATTTTCTGGTCTCCTGGAGTTCTTGAGGGTAATGAGAGGCCCTATGTTAGGCTTTCTGTTAGAGACCGAAGAGATGTAGCTCGGGGACCCATGGATAACAGTTCCATAACTTGCATGCACTTTAATATGGTGATTACAATATTAATCTTTTACTGGATTGGTTCAGAGAACCAATCATGCCTGTCTATCAAAGGTGCATGAAATGCAACACTTCTCAATGTCGGAGAAATGGGGGGAGGGAACGTTTAGTTCCACAATCATGTTCTCTATGCAACCATTGAATCTTCATACAGCACTGTTGAATAGAACTGTATGAAAACCTGTACATTTATTTGCATACCATTTTTGAGATGCCTCATTATGGCAAAACATCAGAAAATCTGGTGTTGGATGGGGATTCATGTGTCAGATTCTTACATCCGGGAGATTTTCTGGTACCAATTCATGTATTAGCCTAGCAAAGCACATTTTGTTTGCCCATTTGCAATACTGGTAGCAGTATCGCTGCATCCCTAAATATAGCTGTCATCTGCATCCTCATAGCATTGTTAAGAACCGGAATTTAAATCACTTAGAATAATCCACTTAGCAATGATCCACTTTTGGTAAGATAAGATAGATATTACAGTGTATTGACAAAGCCAGAAACAATGTTTGAAATATAAATGCTAAACACAATTTATAATATAGATGTTTTATACATGAACAACACTGCACAGCATGACAGCTGAACAAACCTTGGAGAAAAAGCATTGGAAGCAATTGCATGGCAATTTTCTCCAAGGAAATATGTCTGTATGTAAAAAGGTTGTGCTGTGATGGTGATATCCAAGTCAGAAACTAGGTCACCCCCACAGCTCAGCACTGCGTTGAATAAGGGATATTTTCAGGCCAGTCTGTCTTCTCCACTCTTCTCATCAGGTGCGGCTTAGCCAACATTGGCTTTTACCTTCATCCACCGTACCTATCGCTACGCTCTGGCTGACGGACATCTTCTAAAGAACAGGCAATATTTGACGGACTGACTGCCAAGTCCTCTTGCCTGCCCGCATGCAGAGGGTTGAAGAATAAATGTACGAGAGCCAGTGAATTAATGAGTAGCTCTGGCTTCTAAATGCACCCTCATAAAGTGTTACAGTTTTATGTGAATGGCTTCATGAAGGCTCCTCTAACCCCCCCCCCCCCCAAAAGGGTTTATATCTTGTGTGATACACAGGTAATAGGATGCAGCAGAGAAGCTTCTAATGAGCCACAGGTTAAGCTGCTGACAGCAGGGAGAGACCCCCCAGAGTATATACTGTGAGGGTTAATGGTTCCTCTCAATCTGTGTCTATAATATAGATATACTCCACGCTATATACTGTATATATTCGTGTTTATTCGTGTATAGATATTTATATACATATGTTAGGGTGGGGTTTGTCCTTGTTTTTCTCCAACGTCCCACACTATTAATTGTTCTTGGATAGTCTTCGCCACAGCTCCTCTTGATCACTGCCACTTTCACACAGCGATGTGAACGGCTGTGACATGTGCATGTGGCCGTAATGCTGAATGTGCTATCCCTTTCCATCACTTTCGCACTTTCTCTTTGTCTTTCACACACACACACACGCTGATGCACGCACGCAATTCACATACCGCACAATCGCACACATATAGATTGCACAGGCACAAGTGATCCGTCCATATCTATTGATTTCCCCCATCCTCCAGCCCCTTAGAACCTCGGCCCTGAGTGATGAGCCCCTTTAGCCCACTTGTCTCTGGTGGCTCCTTTGTCAGCCCTCATCTTCAGACCTGCCACACATCTCCAGCACTGCTACCCTTCCTCCTCCTCCTCCTCCTCCTCCTCCACCTCCTGCTCCTACCGTCTGTTGGTGAATATAGGCTAGATGGATCAGCGGGCCGAATCATTGTCTTGTGTTATCTTGGAATATGTGTTGCTCTGTCTGACTTTTGTCTGTCTTGTGTGGAGTTAATCTCTGATCTCTATCCATCTCTCTCCAACGGATATACATGTCTTCTCTCTCTTGACAATCCTTTGAGCCAATCTTGATTTGTAATAATATACCTAATGATGATGAACTGATGATTTGCAAACTCATATTTTATTTGCTGCATACTGGCATATGCGTCTGGCCCAGCTCCCGTTCAGACAGGTATCCAGGAGCCCTGTTCGGTGTTGGGCCAATCACATCATTTATCTAATATTGGGCCGGTTTAATACGATGACTCTACAGAGAAGCGCCATTATGGCATTTCCATAAACATCCACAACGGTTTCTGCTAATGTGCCACACGTTATTGGTTGCTCTGATTGGTTCTGGGCATTTTGGTCTGTGCCCATGTATACCGTTCCTTGTAATTCGAAAATGAACTGAGATGTTCCAGACAAATATGCATTTGCAAATTGGTCTGGCGATGTCAGGCTAACTCATGATATAATTGGCGAAGAAACAAGACTGACGCTTTTTTTCTTGGGTTTTCCTTTCTGCAGTTATACAAACTCAGCCATTGTTGCTGGATGCAAATGACTAATATGGATGTTACCCTTCGACATATAGGCGCTGTCACGTCTATAGACAATGCATGCTTTAAGCATTGTGCACTGCATTCCAAGTCCTATGAAGTAACAAGTTTAAATTATAGCGAGGAGGAGATGCATCAAGATGCATTCCACCGTCTATCTGAAATATCTGCCTGATTCGCTGCTTTCACTTGGGGGAAATGCAATGAGTCAGAATGCCATTGTAGGAAACAAAAGAAAAAAGGGTCTATTTGGATGCTGTCAGTGATATGCTTGGTGAAATAAGCTATGGCTATCATCATGAAGGTTCTATTTTTCCGCTTCTTCTGTTCCTTCCTGTTTAGGATTGTGTTGAATGGTCAAAGCGTCCCTGCTGAACTTGTTGTGTGCATCACTTGCACACGACATTGTTAGAGACCTTGGATGTGAGGGATCTTTTCTTATAAGCTCTGTTGTTTACACAGAAGGGGCTGATGATAATTGGGAAATATTGTCCTATTTCTCCCCCATCAGCCGATACTGTTTAGAAAATACATTATGAGTTGATTTCATGTCAAATCTAATTGTCCAATAAATGCATGCAGCCATTTTCTCATTAAAAAGAGATTGATTTGGTCGGCAGGCCTTTGGGACAGAAGGGAGAGACCCGTGGCCCAATGGCTCCTATTTCAGGGCCATTAGTAGATCCCTCTCGATGTAGGCACTTCCAATGGGGTTATATCACAAGACATGGTGATGTGCATTATCCGTGCATCTAATGTGGCCAATACTAAATACTTCAATGATGTGTTATGTCTGGCAATTCTTTTTCCAGTTGTTTCTGATTAAGTTTTAACCAATATCGTGAAAAAAATAAATCCACATTTCAGTTGTACAGCGTTCATTTTGGTATCGCTATTAAGCGAGGTACATTATTGTTTTGCACTCATTTTCTAAACGCATTGCCAGAAGGGCACCTTGCTCATTTAAGAAATAGTCGCCATGACTACGTTCGTTAGCGGGCGCTCTGTCTACATTAGTGATGATGATCTCATGAGGATGCCATACGGACACGGAGACGAGTCAAGCAAGAGGGGGAGAAAGCTGTGAACGGGAGAGGAGGGAAGAGGCTGGAGTAAATTGCAATGTCTGTCGATTCTGACATCCCCTCCCAACATTATTTAATTAATCCAGCACACATTTGCAGAGCGAGGCAGAATGAGGGGTTGCAGGTTGTTTCGCAGCCAGGGGCGATTCTAGGGAGTGTGGGGGCCCTAGGCAGAGGATTGTTCACGGGGGGGGGTATGGAGCGATTGTTGACGGGGGGGGGTATGGAGCGATTCTAGGGGGCCCCCTAGTAGTGGCCCGGGGCCCCAAGCAATTGCGGGGCCCCAGGCAATTGCCTGGTATGCCTAATGGGATGCAGCGCCTCTGTTCGCAGCCCCGGATAGGCTGTAAGGCACAGTATTCTCTGTGTCTCTGGACTTTCCAGTGCATCTTCTGTGACGCAAAGTGGCAAAGTGTTGGAAGGCACAAATGGTCCATGAGTGCCCCCCACCCTTGGCGTCGACGCACAATTACTGTCGCTAGGTTTCCGTAATTTGGTTGAGTTTTAGACAAACAACAGAGTCGATACTAATAAAATAATTTCTGCAGATGGTGCAAGGAAGCCTATACTGCAAGCAGACCCAACAGTTAACAAGCCAAGCGTACAGCATAGATGAGCGTTCACACATTTTCTTTGGTTTGTGCCATCCTCTTTTCATACTTTGCTCTCGTACAAACCAGCACTATTAAACGCTGATATTGCATAGGAAACATACCGGTAATGGTTTTTAGAATGAATTCTTAATTGTTTTGCATGTGGAAATCAATTAATATTCAGATTTAACCATTCGAAAGATGAGTTGTCAGAGCACCAAGAGCTAAATAATAATTTGATAAATATCAAAACACCTATTCATTCTGCAATGTATTCTCTCAAATGTCTTGCCTGGCAGAACTTTCAAAATAATAAGCTGTCACATGAGGTGTCAACAAACTTGTTATCAGCGATCCCATCTAGAAGAGCAAGCAGTGTGCGTCACAGCTACCCATACACTTCCCTAGGCACTCAAAAACGTTCCTATCCAGGCGCAAACTTTCCCAGGAGTTTTTTCTGTGTTTCTGTTGCTTAGAACCAATAAAATAGCCTGGGTATTTCCCATGTCCAACTCATCCAACAAATGGAGAAGAGGAATGGCAACACATGTAATGTCCTTCGAAATTTGTCTTCAAAATAACCACCTGCGTCCCTGAATGCTGATTTCCTCTAAGGCTGGTTACGGAACCATGCCATCCCCGAAACCCCCCCCCCCCCCCAAGGACATTGCTATGCATCTGTCTGCGTTCTCCCTTCAGGCCTCCCGGAATGCATCAGAATCCCCCTATTGGTTTGAAGAGACAGGTTTTTTTGGTTTGTGATGTCCCTGTATAATACAGGAGACGGTACATATGATGTGAACGATAATAATTCCCAGCAGTACTTCTGCTGATTCAGCATGCGAAGAGACTTGTTGTCCGGTCCATCGTATTGAATCATTGTTTGCCCTCTGGTCTGATGCCAGGTACAGCAACAGCTCTGAAGTCAATCCACTCACATCTGAGCAGTGAAGGCTCTGCTCTCCCCTAAATATATAATAATTGTCCGGTTTATTTAAAGTGAAGGAAGGAAGAATTGGTTTAATAAATGAGCTTCAATTCATCATTGATTTGGTTCATTCGGTTCCACATGCGTGACTCCTTCCATAATAGTTTTGGATTGGACCGTCTCTTGGTAGACTTGCATTCCATAAAAAGAGACTTTTGTGAAGCAGGAAGTCACAGCTGCTAACGGTATTGGTCAAACTTATCTTTGAGCTGCTCATAATTGCTTCTGTATTTCTCTTTTGGTGCTGGAGTTCCCACCCTTGGCCTACTTTCAGTCACTTGCCTGACAGATATTGATGATGGCTTTACTTTTAGATTACCTCTCTCTACCCATTCGCTGCCTTTTATTCTGTATCCGTGTGTTTCCTCACTCTCTGGTGTATTGAGTGAGTTCTCTGGTGGGCACGCTAAGCTCTACAGAGCACAGCTGAAACACACACACACCCAAAAACACACACATCACCAACACAGATATATATAAAGCTACCAAATAAAGGAAGCTGGGCTGGGCTTCGCTTTTGTGATTTTATTGTAAATAAAAGATGTATGTGATTGAGATATATGAAATCTGATATCTTTCCATACTATTGCACATATTACATTATTCCTCAGTTTGGATAGAAGAGAAGCTAAAGTATTAATAGGCCTACTGACTAATAAATAACCTCACTGGCTAGTGGAAACTGGTGAGGAAATCTGCATTTAAATAGCCAGTGAGCCCATGCACTGATTCCGATTGAATTTAAGCACTAATGGATTTAAAAAAAAATGTTTTGGGCAGAGAGTTATAGGAAAGAGGGCGGTGTGTTATACCCATGGTTACGACATGGTTAGTACCGTTGTTGTGTAATTGTTATGAGTGTTAAAATAAGCAATGCAGCATCTAAAATCTGCTACACAGAGTAGCATTATACTATAGATATTCGGGAAACCAAACTCTCACTCGGACGCGGACATTAAGTAAATCACTGCTCAGACAGAGATTCACCATCCACACAAACCAAAAAGGTATAGATTACAATGTTTCCGGTCATATAAGACAAATTACCATGTTTAAAACCATGTTTGGTTTTGGGTTGAGTGGCTCTTCAAGCTTTGAAGCCATAACTCAATGAACATTTGTCAATATTCTCGAAATGTAATGACAAATGTCTCCTCATTTATTTGGACGGCTAAGTAGATGGCGATGTATGAAAAATAAATAAGCCCCATGGGACAACATTTATTGATCAGTGTGTCTCAGGAGTGATACACTGATTTTCACTGACAGCACTGTGAGACCTCTTGTCATTCTCTGCTGCCTCCGTTTACCACAGAGATTCTCCACCTTGATTCTGATTGGATCCCTGTTGTGAGCAGAAACAGCTAGAGACTCTTGGCATGACAGCAAAACCCAGCTGAAATAAAAGGGTAACACCCGCCATTAAAAAAAAACACCTGACGACCTCCTGTCAAGCTGGCAAGATCTTAGAAAATGTTTTTTTTTGTGTGAAAGAAACATCGATTGAAATGTTCCTTTGAAATAAAAGGGCAGCGATGTTGTTGCAAGTCTGAGAATGACAGGCCACATATGGTTGGAACGTGGAGGTAGCTTGTTAAAAATGTTTACTCCAGAACTGTTGAATATTAAGGGATTTCTGTATTTTTCATTCACCTTTCAGATTAGTCAATGCAATAAACTGTCAGATAGCAATGATACGATATTAAGATTCACAATTGCAAGTTGAGAATCAAAGCAACAGCACCGATTGCATTGGCCCATTGCTTGGCCAGTTTTTCCAGCCAATGCTCAACATATTTGAGCATTTCAAAGGGGTCTCAGAGGGACACATTTAGCCTGTACCATCTGGTGTGGGTACTGGAAGTGCTGTCCACTGCAGATGTTTGCTATGATTGGAATCGGCTAATGAGAGAGCTAGCCAGATAATGCAGCATCTTTGGTCCTCCTAAGTGTTGTGGCGGAAACACACAACAAAACCCCACTACGTGTCTTTTGCTTTCAGAAAATATGGATGGAGTTCAAAATTCAATTGAACAAATCGTTTTCCCCATAGACTACAGTTATAACCGAGGCAGAGAAACATTGACATTACATTATTGCGTTTGGCCTCTGAAAACAAATCATAGAAAGATTGTACAAAAACGTGCCCGGTCAATCGTGCATCTGGGTTGCGGCAGTCACTTGACAATACCAATCCAGATAAAAGCCATTACAACAGGATTGCTATAAATAAAGAAATCTAAGTTGTTGTCATGATTCATAATTGCATTTAGTTAGGGTTAACATAGCCGACTTATTAAGTGAAAAAATAATATGAGCAACAACATTTATTTGACATCATTTCACACCTGTATTCGATTGGCTGAAACATCTCTAGCTGAATCTACAGTATTTAGATTTTCTTCAATATTAAAAACAATAAAGCTTAATAACAAGACACAGCCGCAGGTCATTTCAAAATCAATTTGTGAGTTTGTTTACAGTCCCGCTTGGTAATGCCTGTTGAAACCGTTACCAAACTAATATTATTAGTAGTAGTATTGCAAAAATGGCCAACGATGTATTATCTCTTTTGACCAATTTTTCCAGTCCAGCGATTTTAACCACTTTTCTTTCTAACCATGATTAGGAGCGATTGTCTTAATTGTAAACATACTTTTCGTCAAGGACAGAGTAGTTGTGTTTCAAAGAGATGCCATCCTTTTGACAACGTCAGCTGTGCTTCTTTTCGCTCTTCTCTGTTTTTGTTGGCACTGATGCTTCTGGCAACCCTCATTGTCATTGGCTGTCATGGTTTTGTAACAGATTGTCATTGCTTTCGATCCGTTGTAGTGCCGATTTATCATTTTTTATTAAATAAAAGGCCCCCTGGGAATTTTTAGTTAAATGTTGTTGTCACAAGAGGCAGCTGTGTAGGCTTGGGGTAGCTGTGGATGGGGGATGGACATTTTGTTTTTTAAAAGACATACGCCATAGAGTTTATAATACGTTCTCTCTTTTTCACAAACTAATTCAATATTTGTGCCATTCTGTCTGCCATTACAGGTGAGGTGTGTGGAATTGAAGGACTTATATTTTTTTCTACATAAGAATGAGCCCATTATATCTACATACACAAAACGGCTTTAGAGAGAACACCTTTTTAATTTGTAACAATAATCTGTAATATACTTACAAATCATGTTCTTACATTTTACAGAATAAATTAGAAAAAAACAATTGATAATTCTATCAAGGAACCACATTACTTGACTCTCATCCACGTTTGAATAGGCTGCTGCTGGAGTTGAAAACAAAAACACAATTTATCCCACATGAACCAGAAGTGACACCTCCCAACCCCCCAGTTCTCACACGGATAATACCAGCGGTTGGGGACTCGATTCTCATGACTTTACTCAAGTCAGACTTGAGTCGCAAATTTAAAGGCTTGAGACTAGCTTGACCAAAATTGATAAAGACATTACATAAAGTCATGAATACCAAGTCATGACTTTGGTATTCATGACTTGACACGGATGACTCGAAACCTGAGCGCACGTCTGAAGGCATCTCCAACTCCTGCTTATTATTTCTCAATTCATTGGACATTCAGTGGTAGATATGATAAAAGAAATGTCCAGGCGGGTAGGTAGGTTTTAACGTCATTAATGTGTAACACCGGATATTTCCAATGTCCTGCTTTGCCCCATGTGCACGTGCACATGGGGCACGTGCAAAACACACATGTTTGCTAGCTTATATTCCTTAAACACATATTCATATATTTGTATATCATATATATTCTTACGACATACTCAGGTGCACAATTGACAAAGCGCTACATTGAGATTGTTCCGTGTTTTTAAGTCAAACGTGTCTTAAAAGTTTTTGTAAATAATCAGTGTACCCCCCTTGACTACTTTGGATTATAGCAAACAAAAAACACAGTGACTTCAATGAGGGGTGAATGCTGTTTTCAGATGTCTTGTTCAGCTCAATGTTCTGTGAATGGTGGAATAAAAGCCAGGAGGCGGAGCTATGTTCAGGGCAGGCTATGTACGCTTTGTTTATAAAGTAAGAGGATTTCAAGTAGCCTGACAATAATCAGACCGATTTTCAAATGTGTATTGTATGTGCATCCTGTCCGATCAAACATGATCAGACAGGATGCACTAGTTCTCAGGCTTCATTCCTCGGGCATTTCATGAAAATCTGGCAACCTACTACGATTCAGAAGACTTCTGCGTCATAGACGCAGAAATTAACATCAATATCAAATTATTTGAAAATATCTGGTTTGCAATACGTGCGGTTGGTTTTGAAAAATAAAGAACTGTTTAGATGGAAGGGACACAGAAATAAGGCAATGATAATAGACGTGTGATATTTAGTATGCTTGAAGATACAGATCCTAATGAGGCATCTGTCTTCTGACACTGAAGTGAGAAAAATACATTATGTAAAAGAGGCCAAGATAGAGAAGATTCTCTCAACCCATGCATGCAACTTGGAATAAATCAATTGTATTTAAAGAAAAACACAAAATAACAAATTCATTAATGTATTGTGCATACATACTGAACACAATGGAAAACCAGACTCATAGAAATGTTGCGGTAACAATGATCTTGAGTCGATGTGAATGTGGGGTTTGGGGTAGCAGTATCTGACAGAGAGGACATTATATAAACAGCATTGCGATGGCAGAGGGACTCAAGGACTCAAAGAAACAGAACATCTTTGGTTGCTAACAGAGGGCCCACAGGGGAGGGAAAAACTTCCATGACCTATACTGTGTAGACATCTCTCACACACACACACACACACACACACACACACACACACACACACACACACACACACACACACACACACACACACACACACACACACACACACACACACACACACACACACACACACACACACACCACACTGTGCCATTGTAGCACATGCACAACTTTTCAAGAGGAGAAGATATTGATGTCAGTTGAGGTTATTCCCTATAGGGTTGCACTAGTCCTTTCTCCAGGGGTCATTTCTATTAATCCTGCATCGGCCAAGCTGTAAACTATCCCGATGTATTTTACAACACAAATCAATTCTTGCCCTTGATTGTCCCTGGGCCTGCTTATAGTATATCCAATTTATTCTTTAAAAATCTCCTATTATACTACTTTTCTGGTCTTAATTTCTTATTAATGACTCCTATAGAGCAACCTGACACGAATCACAGCACAAAAAACTATGTCGATTTTCAGGAAACTCTTGCTCTCATCTGGGCGCTTTCAGCATTCTCTGTCAACACTTGGCTTCGTCCTTCTCTGCCCCCTCGCCCCCCTCCTGCCCACCCAACTCCGTTGTGATTGGTTACCTTCCGGAAGAGCATGTTGCAGCATTACCATACATGGAAAATCCGGATTGTTCTACGTAGATAAATCCCGGAAATTTGAACAAGTGAATCGCGACCGGCGTCCCTAGTGTTTAGCGCTCTGCACAGCCAACCCAGACGGTCAGCAGGGAATACGTCTAAATGCATGTACGTCATTATTTGACGCTTTAGTATGGTTAAACATGACTATAAATCATTATACCAGCGTTACAATGAAAGCGTTTCTGCGGGTCCTTAAAAAGTGTAAAGTCCAATCATATGAATTTTAGGCCTTAGTCACATTAAACGTTTATAGGTCATAAAAGTCGAAAAAGCATAATAGGTGCTCTTTAACAATGCAACATCGCGTTACTCACATTGTCTCCTCTGCCAAAAATATTAAATAATGAGACCTGTTTTGGGTCTGAAATTGTCTTGGTAAGGAATGCTAATTCTGACTTTTTTTTGTGGCTGATAACCGACACTCTTTTAAAGGTCATTAACCTTTACCTATAGAAATGTGATCCAGCTTCAATGTGACCCAGCCTCACCTGACCCGGGTCAGTTTGATTGGACTGGATTAAATCAGCCATAAAGCACACACCTCCACAGCATTGGAGGTTACGTCCTTTGGCGATGGCCATGTGAAACCTGTGTGCATGTTTAAATAAAACAGATTATTACGAAGGCTTTTATTTCAACCATATTATCAGCTATGAAAGCACAAGTTTTATATTCGCATATTGCAAGCTAACAGGCAATTGGTTAGTTTCAAGTGCTCCCAGGGACAACAAATTTTGACAGATTGCCATTTCTCTAATTGGTTAAATTGACTCGAAATGGTTGTTAAAAGACATTAAGGGTGTTTAGAATTGATACCCTGGATTCCGACTAGGATCCCCGAGTTGGGCTGATGCGCCGTTTTATTAGATTTTTCCGAGAAGGAACTAGGAAGTCAGAATATCCATTTTTAAAGTTTAATGGGATGCAGCATTACATCAGAACGCCTTCAGAGTACGTAATCTCTGACGAACTCACTGATTAAACACCAATGCGATCTTAAAGGCAAAGTAACAAAACAATGAAGAATTACTAAACTACAACAAAAGTTATAATGTTTGAATACAAAACTTAAAACTCATTATTAATCCCCCGTGGAGCAGATGTATACCCAAGAGAGCAGTTAAGGAAGTGTGTGTTTGTGTGTGTGTGTGTGTGTGTGTGTGTGTGTGTGTGTGTGTGTGTGTGTGTGTGTGTGTGTGTGTGTGTGTGTGTGTGTGTGTGTGTGTGTGTGTGTGTGTGTGTGCATGTTCTCCTGCGTACCTGTGTGTGTGTGTGTGTGTTTGTCCTCTTGGTAACAGAAGGTATGCTCCCCGCTCGGCAGCATGTAAAAGGACACCACTCTGTTACCCAGGACCACACTGTTATCCAGCCATCCATTCAACCGCATTAAAACCACCCAGAAATCATTAGCACTGCACCTGGTTAGCCACCTAGCCAAGCAGCTAATAGCAAGGTGACACGGCTAGTCTGTCACCCGGTCAACATTACAGAATATAAACAATTTATTTTAATATTTAGCTTATCTATCATGAGGAGCCAAAAGATCAGCTTGATCAGTCAGCCGACTACTCCAGATAGTAGCCAGTAGTTAGTAGTAGTTAGATTCCAGTCGATACAACACACTGCACCTTCAATGCACATGTGTTTATTGTGCATTGTAAGTAAAAGTAAGCTTCTAACCAGAATAATCGAAGAATTCATCAGAAATTCACAACGCCAAGTTTGGTTGTAAGGTGCTAGCTCAAATCTATCATTCACACCTTATAACCCTGTATTGGCTGTTGCCAATTACCAGCATTTCAGCATCACTGTGGATGATCATAAGAATACTTTTTTTTTGCATGTAGCATATTTTTCTAATTCCTATTTAAAGTTTTTGAGACAAACAGCAGCCTTAAATAGTCGCCTATTTGTTGAGACACCTAATAGCATTACCATGATTCAGAATGTAGGTTTAAATGCTCTCCTACTGTGAAAATGTTAACGCAGTCGCTAACACTGCATTTAATGCTGTTTTCGAGCCTACTGGAAAAGCCTTGGAGGATTTTTTTCTCTTGATTAATTATATTTGATTAAGAGTTGTTTGTGTTGCTAATGCCTCGCTCAAGGCTAACCACAGCGAGGAAACGCCAGCAATTGGTATGTGTGCGAGCGAGGCTAGTTAGCAACGCAGCCATCGAGAAGTCATATGAATAAATAATAACCCTGCCAAATCCCTGACACTGTACATCTGTGCACTGATCGGCTTAATGGGGGAAAACAGAGCGGAATCCTGTCGAGAAATGCTTCAGTTTGAAGTGGTGTGGGACTGCTAAATGGCTGAGAGCTGTACACCAGAAGGAGATGAAAGCAACACGGAGCTCAGAGAGCCTCTTAAATAAGTGACTCTTAAATAACGAGCTGCAGTCGGTGACTGGCGTATCACAGGGGAGAGAGAATGACTCGCGGGGGCTTCATCGCGTAACCTCTCCTGTCTCGGCAGATCCACACTTTGACGTCTCCTCTTGCCTCTTGTTGTCACTGTGCCCCTCACTGTCTGCTTGCGTTGCAGCCCTCGCACAGCCATTGTGTGTTGGGTGTTTTTGTTGGGTGATTTTGTTTTTCAAGTGTGTTATTGAGAGCAGATGGGACGATAAGACCCATAGAAAACCATAATTAGTTTGACAGCGTCCCGCCCATCCCAGCCTGAAGAAGAAATGGCCTTGTACTCCTTATTACTTTGTAATGGATAGAGGCGTTATTTCCGTTACTCAACATTCAGTGACCACACCAGCCTCAATTTATAGTATTCTCTGCTGTAGTATAAGAGGTTCAAACGTATTATTTGGCTGGTGTATTCCTTTAAGACTTTGGTGTTTGCTATCTCTCCCCACAAACTGTTTCTAATCAGAAGTTTTCTCAAAGAAAATAGTACACACTAAACACGATCATTAAGGGGACATGGGAGACCTCTGTGTGTTGGTGTGTGTGCATGCTTTTGTGTGTGGTTGCCTGTGATGCACTGACACGCGCCTCACGTGCGTGTGTGTTCTTTCGAGGTGATTGTCCTTGGGAGGGCTCTTAATTTGGCAAGCAAGCCCCGAGCAACGGGAGGGGTTTATAAAAATAAAAGTGCACCGAGACTAGGATTGGAGCATTTCCTAGGAACCACTCCAGGGGAGGGGAGAGGAAGGTGGAGGCAGGGGGAGGCCGTCAGTGGGAGGTGTGGTGGAAGGGGTGGAATGTTAGGGGTCTGGAGGCTACATGGACGCTGAAGGCTAAAGTAGACATTTTTGGTACTCTGTGAGAGAGCCAGCCGGTGGCGGTGCACTGCTATCTGAAAGTGCAACACGATGACAGCCATTTGCATTGCAATTACTGCACCGGCTAGCCCCCCCGTTGTATTATAATATTTCGATTTATGGATATTATTTAATCTCTTCCTCTCCTCCTAGGTCTTCCTTAATCTTGTGCAATCAGAGTGGCTGAACACTCATAATGCAACATAGAAGGCATTCAGTCCAATGCACTGCTTTTGCCAATGTCTTCATTTATTATTATATTTTGCTATGAGCCAGTGGGACCCGCAGTTCCATTCTGAATGCAGTCATACCTAGGAGAACAGTATCGTTTTTCACTAAATATTTTTCAATTAGACTGAAGGATCTCATGTTGGTGCAGTGCCGTGATATTTGTCCCTCTATCGAATAAATAGGCTTTCATTGTTATATTTTTCACTTATTATAGTGCTGAGTTAGATATTTTCCTGAAATACAAAATAAATAAAAAGAAAGAAAAAAAAAAGAGAACATTCTGTGCATTAGCAGGTTGGCAAAAATGATTATATCTGAAAGGTTACTGGCTACATCAATACCTCCGCTATTTAATCACACATTTATTATGACTCATTGATATGAGTCATAAATAGGTGTTATATGTGGACAGCTCAAGCGGTAAAACTCACCTTGTTCCTTAACTAGAACTGGCACAGTAGATTAAAAACACACGCATTGGGTGGATGGAGTTCAGAATGAACAGTCTTTATGGTGGGGCAATCTAGACTGCACTATACTGAAGTGACATTCATGTTCTATTTGCATGTGTAAAGCAGGGTCGAGCAGTGCTATACACAAACTAAATTTGTCTGTTTGCACATCGGCCGACGGCCGTACAGGCAGACATTTCTATTTCATGTTATTTAATCTCTATTGTTCAAGGGTTGTGACATTACATTAGCAGATAAAAAGCTCTTTGTATCTGGGCTTGCAATTTTTTTTAATAATCCAATCTACATAAGCAATATCTAAGAATTGCACTGTATTGGAAAGCTTCTCGCTGACAACGAAGACAACAAAAAAAATAAAAAATATATCAAACAGCTGCAAATGCTAAGTCAACTGGATCATTTCAATAAGTCTTGTTATAATGATGTATGAAAAGCATTTTTTTTAGGCAGGGTTCTTCCCCGGAAGTGTAATAGTGGCACGTCATCGTTTTTTCGGAAACAGTTCAGTTGGTTAAATCACACGCTTTTATTTGGGCTTTGCTTCAAAAGCAAAACTACAGTATGATGAGTCAAGTCTTGCTCCTTAAATTATGTATTATTTATTTACTTCATTCTGTGTTACCTTGCATTACTTGCTTTTCCTCTTGTTAACGTCTCTCCTTGCTCCTGTGTTTCCTGCCTTGAATCGTCCCCTGTTGCATTGATTGTTTTCACCTGTCCCTCACAACCTCTTCCATCCAAGTGTATTTAGTTTGTTTCCCTCCTTCTCTGCCAGTTCGTTTTAGTAACTCTGTGTCTAGTGTCCCAGCATTATTTTCCTGTTGGTCTATTGAATATCTTGTCGACCCCCTCAACCCTTCTTTTGCCTCACGTTCCAGTACCTTTGCCCTAAATAATATTGCTTAAAGGTACACTGTGTAAAAATTACTCCCATCTAGTGGTACAATTGTATATTGCATTCAAACTAATAGTGCTCGCTTGTTCAAAAACTACGGTGGGCAGTATATGCCAAGAAGCTGTGTCATGACATCCAATACTACCTCATCGAGTCATTCGAGTGATGATGAGGTTCGTTATTTCAAACAAATTTCAAACTGCATTGAATCATTAGTGTAAGCCAGTGATTTTCAACCTTTTTTGAGCCGCGGCACACTTTTTACATTTACAAAATCCTGGGGCACACCATCAACCAAAATGAACCAAAATGACACTCTAACACAGTACATATAATACATATTGTAGTGGCGATTTGTCCTCAATAAAACAATAACTTAAAAATTAAGAAATCAAACAAAGCAACGTAATCAAAATCGCCACTGAGGCACCAGGGGGGACGAATCTTACCCAGGGCAGGGGAAAGAGTCAACTGTCCAGTCGTGAATTTAGATTTCTGCAGGTTTATTTTCCGATCTTCAAAGCAAACAAAACAAATGTGCAACAGTGTGAACCAGCAGCCTCACTCCTTTGTCTCTCTCGTACAGCTGGTAAAAAACCATGACCCTTCCCAGTGCCTGTCTTACCTATGCCCGCCACCTCTATATATAGGCTAGTAATAACTTCAAAACAAAAGCATAAACAAACTCAAATTAACTTATTTATAATACAAACGAGAAAATAAACATAAAAGTCATATTATTTTATATTAAGCAAACAAACTAAATAAATGTTTTACAATTAAATATAAGAACTGCATAGCTCCAACACATAGTTAATAATATAGTTTCTAAATGTATTTATACTGTGTACCGAACTGTTGCCTCTATTAAAGACAACTCTATCTGTTTCTACCGGCCTGTCGTC
>NC_044053.1:16986090-17021090 GCF_902167405.1 Gadus morhua
CAAGTATTTGTCTCTGTTGCTACATAACTAATGAGGAATATGCTGAGAAATATTGAATCATGCCAAAATAAGTTTGACGTTCTAAATAAAATGCTTGCATAAAGATTAACATATTTATATCCTAGCACAATATGAGACCAAATACAATTTTGTTTTTCTTATTATTCACCACTGTACTAGTTTGATTGATTATTTTGTTTAACAACGTGAGATTTATTATGTTATCATGCTTTGCAGTGATATTTGTCCACCATGCATTATCCAAATATTCTGTTATCATGCACTATTAAAAGACGTCCACTTGAGGGAGACACACGTTCGGACAATGCTTGCTTGCTAACTGCCTTGCTACAACACAGCAGGTTGTAAATACAAAATGTCTTACCTTCCTTTCGTCCTTCCTTCCCCTTCTCACCCCTTCCTATATCTGTATCTGATTATGTGTTTCCGTAAATTAAGAAGGTCCATAATGGGCCTAAAATCAACCCCTACAACCCATACATAGTACGTCTTTAAGGATGTGAAATACTGGAGGTTGATGGTACCAGTTGAGTAGCCGGTGATATCAGGTTATGATGACTCAGACCGGGTATATGTCTTGACCCCCGCTACATAATGAATAGATAGGACACACAGATGTTTGGCTAAGTTAAGGTAATGTTGTTCAAGAGCGGTTCATTAGCTGCAAAGCGTTGGGCGCGCACACACACACACACACACACACACACACACACACACACACAGACACACACACACACACACACACACACACACACACACACACACACACACACACACACACACACACACACACACTCTCTCTCTCTATTTGCTTACTTCCTTTCTTTTGCATCTTTTAATGCTCAAAAGGTCCACTTGTGTCTCTCCATCTCATGGTTGCCCCTAGTAACAGAGGTGTAGCACACAAATAGGTCTTCCAGCGCGGCAGCCGAGGCTGGCTGGGGCTCCAACTGAAAGGCATAAAAATAGAAAAAAAGGCTTTCATCCTGGCTTAGGGTTGAGAGAGTAAAGTTTAGGAATATAGAAAACAAGTAAATGGTTGTGGAAGAAGGGGGAAAATGGGTTTTCGCGAGGCAAACCTGTCTGTATTTGAAGAAGGCCATTCGGCAGCCTTTTCGTATGCCTCCTGTGACACTTGCAAGGTGATGATAAATTACACGCTGTCCAATGAAGGCTAATGGTTCTCCGTCGCTCTGTTCACCCTTCTTTGAGGCCTCTGTGTTTAAACGCGTTCAAATTTGAAGGATGTTCTTCTGATGTAAATTTGCAGCTGCATATTAATTGCCGTTGTGGTTCAGGTCCCTCTAAGGCAGCATGCTCTTCAGGGGGGCCGATCTCTCTCATATGCCAGCAGAACAATGACAAAGTGCAGCCGAGGCCGGTGGGTCCTAATGACTGATCATTGAGATGTAAAGGGAGCCGGCTCATTCATTTCCTCTTGCAAAAACAGGCGGTTGTTGACTTGGCCTGTAGTTGGAGGTAGAGTTACAGTTCCTGTTGATCTGGGAATTTCCAAACAAAAGCTTTTTCCTTGGTCATTTTTTTTTATCGTGGGTGTGATGAGTCTCTTCCTTGACGGTAACTGTCATAGTCTGTGAGACAGAGTAGTGAGACAGGGTAGCTAAGTCTAATTTTGGAAAACTGATTTTAGAGTTGCCTGGATAAACAGATGAACGTTAAACATGTAGTAAAAATGATTTCAATTTAGTGACTGTGGCACATTCAAAGGTGCTGTAGGTTAGATTAAAGAGGTATAATTTGAGAGTAATTTGTTAGAAATTCCATAGCCATCAGTCTTCTAATAGTGCATGAAATGCTCTATGAGAATATTCTCCGGTTGACTGCGTCTGTGGGACATTTTAGATTAAAGACCGCTGCCGGCTCATTTCTGACCAATCAGCACATTCCTTTCCTGATTGGTTCAGGGAATGCATTTTTCTGGCAAATACAAATTCAAGGCAATAATAAGGGAAATGTTGAGAGATGACTACTGGTTGCTATATTTTTTTTCGCCTTCCTCAGACACCTTATCAGACCACCTATCTTTTTTATTGCCATCTTGTATTGCTGCCACCTTCCCATTTAAACCGTTCTTAAAGGGGTTGTTCTGATATCAAAAGCCTGAGGAATATCCAGTCAGAAAATGGCAACCTCTGTATTCTGTAAAAAATGAATGGTTGCTGGGCAGAGTAGAGATGGAATAGGGGGGAACCTTATTGCATGATGGATTGAAATATTTATGGAGCTTCTCAAAAATGGATGAAGAGCAAATGGTCTCCCTGATTGTCTGTGCGGCTCACTCTGTCTGTCCTACTTCCTGCAGCCTCTTTCCTCTTGACCACACACTGAATGCAGAAGCCCCTCTGTTCCATACTGCTCTGAGGCACACCCATTATGTTGCACTGCTCTCCGGGACACTGTAGGCATGTGTGTGTGGGTGTGTGTGTGTGTGTGTGTGTGTTTGTGTGTGTTCGGTGTGGACTCTGGGTTACCCAATAACAATTGTAAGCTTCCGAATACACACACACACACAAACGCATCATGCAAACATGACATTACACTCTGTCACGCTTGCTTCCAAATTCTTGTTTCTTGTTCCTCGTGAGCCATGCCTGCTTTACACACTCAAATATCCATCAGCCTCTTCTCACTCTTTTTCTCTCCTCAGGCACTGGGCTTCATAAGGAGAGCCGCGGTGTAGTGCTGCACTAAGATAAAGGGTGGGGGGGTTGTATGTTTGTGTGTGCTTGGGAGATGGGCAGTGGGGGGTAGTTGGTAGGGAGAACGGAGGACCGAGCAAGGGAGGGTGGGGAGGAGGAGGTGAGAAGGAGGACCTATGAACACTGTTCAAGGGGCAATTCCGTCGAGGAGTCTTTTTACGCTGAACACGCACACTCACAAACACACACAGAGGCAGGCGTGCTCTCGCTCTCTCGCTCTCTCTCGCTCTCTTTCTGTGTCTCTATTTCTCTCTCTCTCTCTCTCTCTCTCTCTCTCTCTCTCTCTCTCTCTCTCTCTCTCTCTCTCCCGCGCTGCTCTCCGAGGTGCTCTAAAGGATCTGTAGCTGGGAAACTAACTGCAGTCAGCAATCAGTCTGTGAGTGTGCATGGAACGGCAGTCAGAGCCAGCGTGCTGGGACTGAATGGGAAGCGACCCGGGCGCATCGTGACGGCAAGCCGGTCTGACTTTTGGGGAGGGGGGGGGGGATCTTCTGCGTCCCTGCACCCAAGCCTTTATCCCTCGTCCTATTATCATCAGTACTATTCTCATTATCTTCCACCGGGACTCCGGTGGATTAGTTCAGTGTAAAGGTCTCCTGCAGGGCTGGACCACAGTGGCCTGGCAGGGGGGGGGGGGTGGGGGTTTGAGTGCTGGGGAAAGAGAAGGACTGCGTTGGAAGGAATTCCCCTTTTTGCTATTTTTCCTCCTCTGTGTGCTGCAAGCCGGAGCGCTGTGCCTCGGTCCACCTGTCAGCCTGTCTCCACCTCCACAGTGGCCGCAGCCACAGCAGCATTCACATCATTCCTGAGGGCTTCCGTCCGCCTCCGGGTGGGAAAGGCAAGGAGTCGGAAGGCAGAGAATGGGATTTTTCGAAGCATCCTCTGGTTTCTAATCCAGATGGGACCATTTGTTCGTGTTTTTTTGGACCTATAAAGATTACAATTACCGTGTAAAAAACTTGAATCCTTAATTCTTTTTGGGGCGGTCCCATCCGACTTCTAGAGCGGAGTGCAGCGGGAGTTTTTATTGTGTTTATGGTGGCCGTCCCCTGGTGCTCTTAAGGTCTTCGTTGCCTCCGGGTCGCAGCCATGGCCCAGCCGGCCGGCGTGGGGGTGGCGCTGGCCCAGCAGGACACGCTGGCGGTGCCGCCCATGCCGAAGCACGCGGGCCTGAACGAGGACCTGGTGAAGATCCTGCGGGAGAACCTGCTGCAGCCCGACAGGCCCCGTGGCCACCGGCGCTCGCCGTCCTCCATCTCCCCGCGCCTCTCGCCGCGCAACTCGCCGCGTCTGCTGCGACGCATGCTCCTCAACAACAACAACACCCACAAGCAGCGGCGCTTCACCGTGGCACACACATGGTGAGACTCCCCCCAACCTACCCCCACCCTGGGGTGCAGCAGAAGAACGCCTACAGAGAGGCGATCAATAACCAGATAAAGCGGGGTTGAAATATTAATAGTTGGGTTTTTTCACAATCTGTGTGTGTGTAGGTTGTGTGTGCTAAATTAATTCACAATCTGTGTGTGTGTGTGGAGGTTGTGTGGATTCACAATCTGTGTGTGTGTGTGTGTATGTGTGTGTGTGTGTGTGTGTAACTGCGATTTCTGTCCTTTGCACGTGTGTGCATTTTTGTGTACGCTTTTTTCGGCGTGTGTGCTTTTTTCGTGCATGAACATGCAAGTGTGTATACCTGGGCTGGGGTACCTGTTTTTGTATGTGTGCATTGGCATCTGCTCAGAAGAGTTTGAATTTTGTGCTGCACTAAAGGCAAGCTTTCAAGGTCAGCTCAGATTGTGTGCGTGGACCATAGTTTGTTTGCCCGGAGACGAGGTGGCGTGATGAGCTTTCAGACTGATTAAACGGCTTCTGTTTGCTATTCACTCTGAATGCTCTAGTAAAATGGCTCAAGTGTGTCTGTGTGCGTGCGGGCTAAATCTCCTTTTCTAGGTGTTTCACATACAATCCCCTGGTGGACACGGGATGACATTTCAGGCTTCCCCGACCTTGTTGCTCTTCCCCTTTGTTTCTGCTTGTGTCGGTATGTGCTTCTGCACAGGCTTATAAGTGAAGATCAGATTGCACGGACTGTCCTCCCCTCGTCTCCTTCTCTCCTGCTGTTGTTCCCAGTCAACTCCTGCCTGCCTGCAGTTTTTGCCTATTAATTAGTCTTCTATTCCTGGCCATCCATCCCAGCTCACTGGCACACACCCACGCTGCTCCCCCATCCCCCCTTTCCTCCCTCCTTCGCTCACCTAATCCCCACATCCCTGCCGCATCCATCTTCCCACTCTCACCAAATCCCTTCCCTCCACCCTCAAGCCTATACCGAAACATACACACACATGCACACATTCTCTCCCTCTCTCTCTCTCTCTCTCTCTCTCTCTCTCTCTCTCTCTCTCTCTCTCTCTCTCTCTCTCTCTCTCTCTCTCTCTCTCCCTCTCTCTCTCTCTCTCTCTCTCTCTCTCTCTCTCTCTCTCTCTCTCTCTCCCTCTCTCTCTCTCTCTCTCTCTCTCTCTCTCTCTCTCTCTCTCTCTCTCTCTCTCTCTCTGTGTCTCTGTGTCTGTCTTTCCTTTTCTTGCATGTATTCTGCGCCCCACCCATCAATTATACTGCCCTGACTATAACCACTGCCATTTATATTCCATTATCTCCCTTTCCCCTTCTTTTATTGTTTTTGATTATTTATTAATTTGACTATTTACTCCCCCTCCCCCCCCTTCAAAGCACACACGGTCACATCAATTGTGAAGCCAATTTCCCCATCTTTGTACTGTAAAGAGTAATTAAAGTCATTCATCTGTAAAAATAATAATATATTTTATTGGAATGTAGGGCTGGTCCAAATAGCCGAACAGATTTCGGACAAAGTTTATTTGAATAGACGGGTCACAGAGGATATCTTGCGTTTTGGAACCTTATAGAAAATAGATAAAGAAATAAACGTTTAATAAAGAAAACGACTGAACTATTTGAGTAAGTAATATATCAAAATTGCTAGAATTATCAAATTAACCAAAGGCTTTTATTTACAGCCAGCTAATCATATCAGCCATGGAAGCACTTGTTTACATTTAGCTTGTAGGAGGTCAACAGGCTATTTTTGCCGGTCTTTCAGTTTTGACAATGTAGTACTATGTAGAGAGCGATTGTAAGGAATTATAAATACTTATATTTATATATTTTTAATAAATATATTTTTACATGAGCAACGATAAAAAAACAGGTTATTGGATGTTAGTGGTTAACTCCACACACACACACACACACACACACACACACACACACACGCACGCACGCACGCACGCACGCACGCACGCACGCACGCACGCACGCACGCACGCACGCACGCACGCACGCACGCACGCACGCACGCACGCACGCACGCACGCACACACACACACACACACACACACACACACACACACACACACACACACACACACACACACACACACACACACACACACACACACTGCTTCATGTAGTGTGTGTAGTCCCTTTACCAAAACATATTTCCTCATCCTTATTTCCCTGGTTGCCATGCCTACACACCCGCTCACTAATCCCTACCAAATTCCCTCCATATTTTCCTCCAGTGTGTCACTCGACCGCAAATATTTATATTTGCTTTTATCAACATGGTTGAAGAAAAACTTCAGAGTGGATCTCAGGACTCAAGTGACATTCCTATGGTTTTGATTGGTGGTCAGTTACATTGCCTTCGTAATCTCCCCCGGATCCCGGAACATTAGGGTAAGACTCCCACAATCTGATTGCAGCATGCAAACGTAGCATATGTTCTTCGGCTTTTGCTATGCATTAATTGGTCGTATGAACTTGCATTTAGCCTTTTCAAATCTGTACAGGGCTTGCATGTTAAAAATGTCACCTTTTAGATTAACGGCAGTCAATCACAAACCCTCATCATCTTAACAACCGTGCTGAAAGATCAAGTAGTTCTGATGTCAGTCATCTGCCAAGCAGCATCAATCATCACGCTCCTAAAGTGGCTGACAAGACGTCGAGCATAACCGCTGCCCTAGTCTTGCATTAACATCCATCTGTGGATCCCCATGTGTTCATTCTCGCCTTGCTGACATCCACTAATCAAACGGCCTTCACTTCAACATGTCTCTAAAGGATAGGAGGGAAAGGTACGGTATTAAAGCAACACTAAAAGGATAAGAAAATAAACCATAGTCCAAGTTAATATTTATATTGCTGATATGATATTTCAATGAATCAGATGCTCACAAGAAATGATTTGCAAGTTTAAGGCAACTCACAAGTCACGTATGATTGTATAAAAAGTTGGTATTAACCTCAGAATATAATTAGCCTGCTATGATACTTTCTGCCCCTATCCATATGCGCAGGCAGAGAGAAGGACAGCTACAGTGTTCTTGTTCTCTACCGGAAAGCCAAGGCTTTGGTTGCTAAGCTTTGGATAGATAATGAGTTATATTTCTATTACAGTTCTATTGTCATTATTATATTGTGTATGTGTGTGTGTGTATATTTATTACATGGCTAATAATGCCTTATAACTGGTGAGAGATGATTTGTGTAGAATGAACACCAAGGGCATAAAGCTGCACATGATAATGAGGGAGGGAATGACAACCATCTTTTTTGAGAAAGGGTCCCAAGTCAAAACTCTTTTGAGGAAGGGTCTATAGTCGAGTCTCAGCTTTTTTGAGGGAGGGTCTCAAGTCGAGTCTCAAGTCTTTTAAGGAAGTGTCTCAAATCAAGTCTCAAGTCTTTTAAGGAAGTGTCTAATGTTAAGTCTCAGGTCACTTTCCGTGCGACTCGAGTCCATGTCGCTAACTCAAGTCCATATCTCTGCAATTTACCAATTTAATATAACTCTGTTACCAGAGCAGCACTAATAGTTTGCACAAGTGATGCTTTGTTGCTGTCCTTGTGTACCCAATTTAGTCTGGGACGCTAATATCGGACCATGGTCTTCCTGTTAAATGCCTTGACTAAGGACAGGAACGCAAATGTCTTGTTTCGAAGAGTATGCCCATACAAAGCATACTTTGTGATTATTAAATACTCAACTTTCACACACAGGGACAGATACGTTTATAAAGCGTGTGTCGTGTGTCTTTGTGTTTGTGTGTGTGTGTGCGTGTAAATGTGTGAGGAAGCAGAGTATAAGGAAGCGATACTTTACCCCCGCAGTGTCCTGAAATCTGTCCCACTAAAACTATTTTTGGAGATGAGTAGTTATGTGTTTGCGTGTGGGCTGCGTGTTTTTGTTGATCTGTCTGTGCGTGCGTGTGTGTGTGTGTGTGTGTGTATGTTTGTACCCATGTGGGTGTGTGTTTTTACTCTTTCCCTCTCTGAGAACGAGGTGATGGTGTATTGCGATGAATGCCATCTTAATGTACTCCAATCGCCTTCTTATTGTTTGGCTGCTGCAGGGAGGCACGCAAAGCTGCCGTGCTGTAAATTGAATGACACACACACACACACACACGCACACGCGCGCCCGAGCGGGCCGCCCCCAGTGGCTGTACTCAACACTTGATTAACAAGACAATCCTCCTCCACAGAGCTATTGGCTCTAATGTAGCACTCGCACTGTTGCGACCGGCGGACTCCCAGTCGGGACGCAGTAGACAGCTCCGGCTCCGGCTAGCGCCTGGCCCTCAGTAGACATCAATGGGTCTACAATCTACATCAATGGCGGCGGCAGCAGATTGTCTGGCAACTCTCCAGGGGGGGCTACTGGTTTGATCCCGGAGCACGGGTGTCTTACCCCAACAGACGGTTGTTGTTGATGCATTGTGGTGTCGTGGTCACGCTAATTGTATGCTAATTGTGAAGGGGTGAAAATGGGGTAATTGGCTTCAGAGAGCTGGAGTGGACTGGTCATTATGCTGCAATATGAAAAGCAACCTTCGTCCATACATTTATATCACGTTGAATTATCAGGTTCGATTTTTCTTATGAAATGGAAAAAATCATTCTGTAAAATCCAAAAAGACACATTGTAACGTTTACCATCTGTTGAGTGAGAAGAATATTTCTTTGTTTTACTAGGAACCCTGACTAAACAGTGAATATTGCTATTGATATTTAATAATAGTGAGTAAACGTGTTGCGCACACACACAAACATAGCACACATCATTTTATGAGGGTGTGTGGTGATGCAGCTGTGTGGGCTAAGATTTGTGTAACATTTTATTTAACATTTCCACAAGGCGTGCTTTTATGTCTCTGCCACGTTGAAAGAACGTTAAAATACGAACACTTGTTGTCCCTCTCGGACTCATAAAAATGACCCTCCACTCCATCCCGGGTGACCTCAAATCAATCTGATTCCTTACTGTTTGGTGTGTCATGGTAACAGCGGCTGGCATAGCATGTAGCGGTGCAGTGTCTCTTTGTTAGCAGGCAAGAATTTGCTGAAGCAGAGCAGGTGGTTCATGTGTGCTCATGCTGATTTTTTTCTCACACAAGGCCCTTCTGGCCGTGTTGATTTCATGCTGCAGAGCTGGCTCTGGAGGGATGGGAGGGAGTGTGGCACGCGGATGGATGGAGATCCTCAATGCTAGCATGTGGGTGGAGGGGGAAGATGGATGCCAAATCAATCGGTGAATGGATCGGTGGATCAACGGGACGGAGGGGGAGATGGAGGAACGAACGAACGATGGATGATGAATACACAAATGGTTGATTGGCTTTCATTAGTTGTGTGGGTGGATGGTGAATTACAAAATCAGTTAGATGAAGATTTGATTCATGGATGGATGGAGATTTACACACAAACGATTAATCGATTAGCTCTGAATGCACTGACTACTGATTAGTGGAGTGGGTTGGGAAGGGAAGATGCCATCTGTTTAATAAACTGTGACTTGATCAATAGTTGGAATACGTGATGAGCACCAAATCCATTGTGATGATATATGCGTTGTAGTGAAACGCTATATCAACCAAAGGAGGAAAAAACATTATAGTTATTTTAATTAAACCTATAGCTATACAGTATGGCTAAAGATCAATGCCTGGCAGGTTATATGGGAAAACAAGTCAAAGAATGCATTCAAACCCGGCACTAAATCAACCGATGACAACATAAAAAGCTATATATCAGCTGGGACAGGGGAGGTTGGCAAAAAAAACAACGGGATCGGATTAGGGCAAGAGGTGGCCTGTAGAGAGTGTTGACGTGGGAGGAAAAGCCCTCCTGGTATCTAACTGTAGCTCTTGTCCCTGTTATATCATCGCATTCTGCCACTTCTATCTCTCCCTGTCTCGTTCTCACTCTCTCTCTCTGTCTCGTTCTCACTCTCTCTGTCTCGTTCTTACTCTCTCTCTCTCTCTCTCTCTCTCTCTCTCTCTCTCTCTCTCTCTCTCTCTCTCTCTCTCTCTCTCTCTCTATCTTGTTCTCTGTCTCTTTTTGTCTCTATCTCTAGCTCTGTCTCTGTCTGGTTTTCTCTGTCGCTATCTATCGCTCTCTCTCTCTCTGTTTTTCGGTCTGGATCTCTCTCTCTCTCGCTCTCGCTCTCTCTCTCTCTCTCAGACATGAAGTACAGAGGTTATGACTGTCAGGCTTGTTACACTAATGGCTGTTGTATTTCTGCAACTCTCCTATAATTGAAGGAGCTTCTTATATAAGTAGCACAGATTTCTCAGAGAGGCTCATTGGTTCCTCATAGAGTCTCGTCGTATTCTCCGATTTTTAATTGGTTAATCAGGGATCTCTCATGGAGTAATTAGAATCGCCATTGAGATTCATTCATCATATTTTTTTGTGCGTCCCATTCAAGACATCATAATCATAATCATTCATCATTGTATTTTTGCAGTGAAATGTTTGTGCAGTTTGCAAATGTATTTTCAAAGCCAGACATGTCTATCCATATATTGTCTGACTTACTTTATACCTCAATGAGGCGGAAAAGAAGAAATGTGAATGGATTTTCATCCTCTTTAGTTTTCCCTTGTTTCTAATTGCAGGCATAATGTGCTACTTCATGCTTGACGGTTTGCATATTGTATTGCACTACAAAAAATATATAGTCTTAATGTATTCCCCGATGACAATGAAAGCCTTGTGTGCCTTTACATTTTGCCTAAATCTGTAATAATGGCATTACATGTGCATGACAAAGCATTTGGTTGGCGAAGAAGCTTGATTTTTAACCAACATACTTGAAAATGATGGCTGCATATTCTCGTGGCCAGCAGCATTCAATGGGGGTCAAAATCAACTCAAAAAGCTGATGATTCGTTATGTCCATCTCTTTTAAAAGATGAAATGGAAGTAAACATACAATAATGTCTTAAATCATACTGTAGTTTTGTTCTGGTATTGTGGTGGTATTACATTCAGGATAACAGCCATATCAACAGGTTAAGTATATCATGAAGGCATTTAATTTCAAACAAATTCATTTCATATTAATTTTGAATGAGTATTAATGTTAAAGTACAGGTGAAGTTGCATGGCGTAATCAGTGTTTCCCACAGAATTTTTGGAGACTATGGGGGGGGTGGGGATGGGGGGGGGGGGGTGGTATGGAGCGATTGTTGACGGGGGGGGGTGTAGCGATTTTATTTTATTTATTTATTTTTGGCTCTAGGGGGCCCCCTAGTAGTGGCCCGGGGCCCCAAGCAATTGCGGGGCCCAAGGCAATTGCCTGGTATGCCTAATGGGATGCAGCGCCTCTGCTCTCATGCAATCCCAATGAGAGCGACACGAACTTCGTCTGAGCAAAAAAAAAATAATAATAATAATAATAATAATAACAATAATTCATGTGCACGCAGAGACTATGGCGGCCGAAATTAGACTATGGCAGGGCGCCATAGTCTCGTCAATGTGTGGGAAACACTGGCGTAATCCGTCCTCAGCTGAACATATATAATTATCCGTACACAATCCCTGCTTATGGTTTTAATATAGTTGTCTCTAATGGAGGATATATAGTTTGTTGTTTGTTGATCAAATATGGTGTTAATGAGGGTCATGGGGGGGTCAATAGGCCAGCTGGTGAAGATTGGAGTTTTGAAAACCCTTGCTGACAGCGATCTGGGCTCCTGTCCAAAATGAGTAGCAGTGATAGCCTCGGGACCTGAGCTTCCTGCCTTTAAAGACATTGGGAATGTCTCACCTTGCAAGTTACTTTCCATAGTCTCCTTCAAATGGTAACACACAGCTGCCTAGTTGCTGCTTTCATCATGTTTGCACCATCAAATCCTTGCAGAAGGGATTACATCACATCGTAAAGTTTGTTCCGTCCATGTTAAGGACCTCTTTGACTTGGATGTCACGTAACTCAAGTAAGATGAGAGCTGTCTGTCATTTCACCTTGCCTACACCAAGCAAAGTCTTGAAGCGGACATTGTTTTGGCAGATGTGCATTGACTGTTTTGTATTGAATCAGTTGCCTGACAAAAAAAAATAGTACTCTGCTTATTACCAAATTCAAGCTAACCAGGATTTGTCTTGGTAATTAATGTTGAAAGCAAACCATTCTTAAATAATTCATGCCATTGGTCTATCCTGTAAACATCCAGTCAATGATATCTGGCATCGTAGGGACCATTAGTACTGATTTGAAGGCAAAGCCATGTTTAGTCGTTCTTGGAAATTGCCTTTCAGTGTCATTTTTCAGGTTCCGGTTTTGCTGAAGTTACCATTTCAAATGCTCCGCTCCATGCAATATTAACCAGCACAGTTATTTGGAGTTAGGAAAGCTTTGTAGTATCACTGCTGCTGATGGAGCACTACATCGCAGTCTCCCAAAGCAGGCAAATGACCACTAAATCAATCCGATCAGGCATACACACACACACACACACACACACACACACACACACACACACACACACACACACACACACACACACACACACACACACACACACACACACACACACACACACACGTACACACACACACACACACACACACACACACACACACACACACACACACACACACACACACACACACACACACACACACTAAGACACAACGTATCCTTGTATCATCATTTCAGAGATATATCTTCTGCAATATGACTCAGCATTGACTTTGCATTTCAAGCTTGTGTCTGATCCAGTGTTAGGATGAATAGAACACAATTTAGTGTGTTATAACTGTGTGAGAGAGAGAGAGAGAGAGAGAGAGAGAGAGAGAGAGAGAGAGAGAGAGAGAGAGAGAGAGAGAGAGAGAGGGAGAGGGAGAGAGAGAGAAAGAGACTTGTATGTTGGAGCTATAACACAGATAGCTTTATATTCACTTCCGAGCCGAGGTATGAGTTCTCCTGGAATGACTGCTGTAATCCAATCGACTGATATGAAAAAATAGAGCACACTTGAATGACAATAAGGATTATTTTGACATGGGCATAATCCGATTTTTCTCTTTAACTGTCACGCAACATATTTACTTTCTTCATTAGCACCTCTACGATGTAAACCGCATTACGTTGCCAAGACAATAGCAGAGCTTTATGGATAGGTAGCAACAAGACCATACCCAGATTGGTGCTATGTTGCTACAGTCATTTAAGATTCTAAAAATAGCATTAGAGGAAAAAAAACGCTTCCCGCTTCTTGTGACATGCCTGCGGCTTACTTAATGTAGGTCAGGTTTGTTTGTTTAATTTAAGAATGATCCTTGCGACAAAGGTTTTCCAGTGTAATGTGCGGCCATGTTTGTCAGGGCGTGGTTGAATTCATGGCCAATATAATCAATACTTCTCTGAGCATGGCCGGCGCTTATGGAGATCGAGGTTTTCAACAAATTGAACGTGTTTCTCTGCTTTCCTCATCCCAATCTTGTCGCTTTTAGATGGATTAATCTGTATAACTGTGCATGCCGTAGATGGCCTTTAAGCAATTTCTAACGTGCCTGACATTTCAAAAAACATTCGCAGCTGGTTCGTGACTCGTAGCAGATCAATAAAGTCTTTCTGCTTCTGTGGATTTCAACTCTGTTCAGAGGGTCCCTCTTCCCTGTACAACCAACTAAATCACTCTCAAGTGTAGTAATTGAACTGTCATCGGACTATTCACGGATGTCCATATGTGTGTCTCTTGAAGTCCCTGTGATTGCTACTATTGTAAACTCAAAGCAGCAATCACTGCTATGACAGACATGGAACAAATCCAGAGTTCCTGGATCTGATCCATGTAACTAAAATGTAATG
Organism: Gadus morhua; assembly: GCF_902167405.1. NCBI lineage: Eukaryota > Metazoa > Chordata > Actinopteri > Gadiformes > Gadidae > Gadus > Gadus morhua. The sequence continues at coordinate 17,000,017 of NC_044053.1, forward strand.
ACACCTATTGTGTAAAACTGATTTCCAAGGCATTTCTCCAAGAATCTGCCAAAATACGGAGGCTCGTAGATTACATTTCACTAGTTGGAGCTAGTATAACAATTCTGTAACAACGATTATTTCTTATTAGATCTTAATTACTTCCTTGTTCCCTTCCATTCCATTCCACTAACGAGAAATTCTGTTTGGTTATTATTACATCTGTCTGTCAACTGATGTAAACCAGCCATGCTTTAGATGGAGAGACCATTATGCAAAACCTAATGTTCACAGAGTCCAGAGCAGTCTGGGTGTGTGTGTTGCGTGGTCGCCGAGGTAACTGAATTATGATCTAACCGCAGAGAATAGGGATAGGGAGGGCCACAGCTGAAACCACGGGCTTCCCAATGGTGTCTCTTTCTTTAGACTTCACTGAAACTGAAAGTAACGGAAAGCTCCATTCCACCTGAAACTGGGTTTTTCAATGTTTTTATTACATTCATGCAACAAGGATTGTCCATTGAAACATTGGAAGCCCAATTAATGTGAGATGATTTACTTGTAGTTGTTTAGTTGTAATAACAAAGTGCTAATTCGACCCGAAAGCAGTGGCCTACAAATACAAACTATGTTGAATAGGAGTCTTATTGGGTCAAATTCATCTTAGCCTTGTTTATTTCCGCTGTTGTTTCAAACGTTATCCATTGATAAGTGGGCCTGATAGGTGAAATCCCTAGTCCCGGCTAAATGTTTACAGATGAACAATTGCGTCACCAAGTGAAGCTTGGGTAGACATTCACAAATGCCTGCAAGGCACCATCTGGGACACCCAAAGTTTGTCAACTGTGCTTCTCATTCACGATGCACGTGTTCCTTCTCCGAAGCACTCTGACTCCTTTCTGAGTCCGTCGCTATAAATAGCATAGGGGTTCAACCGTTCATTATCCCCTACTCCTGCTTACTCATCGATACAATAGCTTATTTCGATTCTGCAGCATCACAACTCTGATTGGATGAATGCAGTGATGAGCTCCCAACCAGTGCTAGGAGAATTAAATGGTTCCAAAAGTGCTCACTTTTGGAACCAAAAGGGAGCATGGTTCTGCCTCAGCACCTCCATGGCGGAGAGGGGATTAACCAGAGTCAGAGCAAGGGGAAGTTCTGCGTGGACGGGTAGAGGATCTGTGCGTAAAGCGGCAACGACTGGAAACAGGCTTTTAACAGTACACCAAACCAGTCCACTGCGGAAGCTAGCGAATGTCTCGAGCTAAATGTAGACACATTCCCACCTCCCACTTGGACCGCTTCACACTCTCACCACCGTGGAGGAAATAAGATGAAAATAAATAAGAAGGAGGGGTCAGGGACGGAGGAGCAGAGGGGGCTGGGAGGACATGCAGCGAGAGAGGGAGATAAGAGAAAATGGGCCCTAAAGCGTCCATTCTCCTTTCAGAGAGTCTTATTAGCTTGAGGTGAGCCTCCTTTGCGGTGCACCAGTCAGTCTGAATCCATTGGTCATGGTTGATTATCATTGGTACACTGAGCTCATTAAAGAACAATGCCAAGTATAACACTTTCAAATCATTTGAATGCCAAATATTCTCCCAGCTGGGAACTATTCCATTTAGGTTTTCATCCCTTCGCTTTGTGAAAAGGAAGAAGCATAACCTCTAATGGTATTTTCTAATTGGTTTTTTGCTCTTCTTTTTCCCAACTCAAATGATTCAAATGAGGGTGTGTTACAACCATGCAGTTTGGAAGCTTGTGTATTCATGTATCAGTTAAACGTTTGAGGCAATCAGTGACATTGTTTGTCTCCTCACTGCTCGTTCGAAACAATATGTTCCTTTCATCAAACATACCAAAATACAAACCTCGTCCCCACAATGAATGACTAATGCCTATGATCTCAGACATAAACGTGGAAATATGCACACTACAAAGGTATTATAATAGTTATATAATATCCTATTGCTCATTTCCTTTCATCTCACCCCGATCAGCCCACGGGTGAAGCTTTCATTTGCATACATTTTCCACACCATCCTTCCCTTCTATCCATCTCCCCGGACTGAGCGTCGCTCTACCTGCCGCCCCCACCTCCCCCGTCCATTTTCTTATCTGTTGTTTGCAGACCATGCTCTCATACTTAGGATCAGGAGCTCTCTGTGAGACCCCATCATCTCGTCCGGTCCGGCTCCATCACCTCAGCCTACACCCAACGCACACTTGTGGTTTCAGAGCTCAGTGAAGCAGAGCACAGCGAATGACAAGCATCCATTGCTCAAGGACTTCACTCAAAAATGTGTGTGTGTCTGTGTGTGTGTGTGTGTGTGTGTGTGTTTGCGTGGGACTGTGTGTGTGTGTGTGTGTGTGTGTGTGTGTGTGTGCTTGGGTGTGTGCAGGTTTGTGAGTGCGTGGGATTGGGCGTGGCTGGGTGGTTTTTGGAAACAGATGACGGTTGTGTTATGATTTTTAATGAGGCAATAGCCCAATTAGGATGCAGCTGCCGCCCGCGTAGCGAAAGCCGTCCCTGTGGCTATTGATGTCATCCCTTGATCATATTTTACTGCTGCTCCCAATATCCGCCGCTTTATGACGCTGTGTTTTCATCTTGTGTCTAGTTGTGTGTGTGTGTGTGTTTGTGCACAACCCTGGATGAGCTTGCATGTGCAAATATAGACAGTTCAAATATATTCCGCTGTTGTTGCGTTTTTTCTTTGTACATGTCCATTATTGGCTGTGGGGTGTTTATTTGTGTGTGTGTGTTTGTGTGTGTGTGTGTGTGTGTGTGTGTAGCCTGGGGTCTCCTTTGTTGCACATCTGTGTCATCTTGTTTGAGTCTCATTCTTATTATGTGTGTCCTCTGCCGCTGGTCTGGTCACCGGGGCCATCGGCTCCAATCGCAGGATTCAATCGGGGCTGCATGGAGTAATGAAAGACCCAGGACAGATTGAGCAGCGTGCTCTTTGTGTGAGAGCTAATTGGTTTGCACCACATCCCTCCTGAAGCAGTAGAGAGGTGGCGAGGGAAGGAAGGGCAAGACGCATTACAGACTGGCAGAGAGAGAGTGAGAATAGGGACGGGAAACGAAAGAGAGAGAGAGAGAGAGAGAGACTTTTAATTTGTGCACAGGGGTGTCTGATTTGAGTGACGTATAGTTTATACCCGGTAGAAGTATAAGAAGAAATGCATTTTGGAAGTTTCAGACGAGTGGTCGATTATTAACGTTGATATTGTATATGTTGTGTCAAGGTAGAAGTTGAGTTCTAATCAATCTTGTTGATTTAATTTCTCTGCCGTACTCGATATTTTTCCATTTAATCATATCAAATACACTGCATAGTTGTAATGCTCCATGATTTGACCACATTTTCCAAAAGAAGAGACCGACCAAATAGATTTTGCTCAATGATACCAAGTATCACAACAAAAAAAGTTCTACCTATCGATAACATATGAACAGTACAAAAGTATATATATTTAATCCATTATGATTATATTCATCCATGTACTGCAGATATAAAGCACCAATGCATGCATGGTTAATAAGACAGGGGCTATTGAGACACAGCTTCTCCAAGATGGTGGACGGAATGACAAACGACCAATGAGGGTGCACAGCGGGAGTAAGAGGGGGCTGTGGGGGTCTGTAATGGCACTGGGAACAGGGTTGAGTGGAAATAGAGAGCGTTGTGATTGGTGGAGTAATTTTATGTCAAGCCACACGGCAGCGGGTACATTGGGAGTGGCACGGAGAGAATTAGTTCCCAATTGAATTGCGGAACACTGTGACAAGCCAGCATTGATTAGGTTCATGGGCTATAGGGCAGGTTCAAAAACATGAACTGTACACAGAATTCGAAACCATAATAGTTTTCTTCTCAATTTTGTGTCTGGGGAAAGGAGAGTTATTACAATATTTATGCTTTCATTGAACCAACATTTTAGAGTCTTCAGACTTTTGCAAAATTCTGACTGTAGTATTTTGGGATTTCAGCTAAGACTCTATGTTCTGAAATGCGTTTGACTTTGGCTTATTTGATTATGCTTTCTGATGTTTATTCAGTCTCTTTCACTCTTTCACCGCTCTCCTTCCTTTCAATATGTAGCAGTGGTCTTTTTCCATGGCACCTCGGACCATTCTGAACGTCTATTCATTGAACCGTTTATTTTCCTGAGTGTGCGTGCGTGCATGAGTGCGTGTGTGTGTGTGTATCTGTTTTATGCAGGGGTATTGGTATTAATTTTTTCGATTGCTTTGCATTTCTATTTTTAGGCCGTTTATTATTGCAGCTAAAAAGGATTCTGGGTGGCCTGGGAGGGGGGGCTGGATTATTTCATGCACTGATAACAGATACATTTCACTGCTTCCCCGCCTGTCAAAAAGTATCACACTGATCCTGGTAACACAGGTTGACACTCCAAAAGAGGAAAGGGACAGAGCATGCATGATGGGTTTAGGAAGGAGAAGTAGATCAAAGAATGCAGAGGCTGTCCTAGTGTCGCTTCTCTTTCACCCATCCAAAATAACCTACTGCCTTTCGATCCCCCACCAAGCACTTCTTTCATAGATCCATGTGATGTTAATGCTATAAGATCAATCACAAGCCAGACGACCGGTCTCAATGTTAACCTCAGCCTCTACCTTGACAGCAAAATGCTTCTTAATTGGATTCCTACACAGGGACAGGCATCGAGTGCAGGCGGCCACTGTAGCTGTGACAGTGTGTTTGTTCGCGCTTCAGGGTCACTATCCACAATGGTATTATTTTTCAAATTTGTCATTATTTTTATGTTGATTTGAATATTGTTTGCTATGAATGTGCACAACACACATACACACACACACACACACACACTGATGCAGGCTGCAAATGGCTGCTCTTGACAAGGGAACTGATTCCCCTATGGGACTACGATAAGCGGATTGAAAGTCAGCTATTAAATGGATGCTCCAGCTAGTGGGCCCAGCCATAGCAGTGTGTCATTACAGATAAATTGTTTATTGTTCTAGGTTATCGTCAGCCAGAGCTCCGGGGACTATACCATTTCATTTAACTGTTTTCATGCGCCAGACATTCCAGCACTTGGCGTTTTTTCCACATATAGTCCAAATGTGGGAAAAAGGATTCCAAGATGGTGTGTTGTAAGATGGTTTTGTTAATATATGTGTTTTTTGTCCATCTTGTTCTGTCTGGTAATTTCCCGCTTGCATTGCTTAGATCATGCCATTTCTAGATTTGTGTGGTTCTGAATACATTCACATTTCTTTCTTAATCTAAGGATTTAGGGGTTTGGGTTATTGTGAGATCAAATGTTAACATATTTAAATGTCTTATTGAGATTTCTTTCTCTTTTATTTACAAACTCATTGATACTGGAACTGAATACTATTCATCCATACCCCTTACTTCTATACAGTCAGTACAGTAGAGTTAAAAAGACAACAAGTCATGTTTGATGCATGCACATTGTTGCATGCTTTTGAACTGTGCGACCCACATTATAATGATTGCTTAAACTGAAAAGTGTCAAACTGGCAACAGTTCTTAGAGGGATCTACATAAGAAACAACGCACATTATTTCCCCTTCTCTAACCTCACAAGGCGGGCTGTTTGATATTGCGCATCCCTTTGATCTCGGAGAGCCCTTCCTGGTGATTTAGTGGCAGTCCGTAGACCCTTTCCCATTTGGGTTCTTCATCGATTTCTAAGAAAAGACGCATTCGCACCATTGTCCTTTACAGAACATGTACTCTGGTTTCCGTGGCAACGGGCAACGGAGCTGGACGTGAACCCTTGGCGGGGGGATCCTTTGTTGCCGCGCACGGTGGCGTGCTGGTTTTGATCCTTCCCTGGTGTAGGAGCAGAGTGTAGTAGGGCACAGGGTTGGTAAAGCTAAGCTTAGTTTCCTTCCTCTGTACTAGTCTGTTTTCATGCCAGGGGTTTTGGTGTTAACGGTCCTCCTGTCATCAAATGAAGAACAAAACAGAGAAATATTGCACATATTTAACACCTTATCAGTTCTGGTATCCATTGTTGCGTAACATGCCACACCTGCCTGGCTCTGCAGAGGAGGAAAGGCAAAATAAATACCAGCCTCAGACTCTGGTTCTACAATCTATTTGTGTTTGTTTGTCTGGCTGTCCTTGTTTCATAAATAAACATGCCTTGATATTTGACAAAGCAAATCTCACAACCAGCTCCTCTTAATTAATTGCTCTGTTTTTTATAAAGCAACAAAATCTGCAATGTGTGTGTGTGTGTGTGTGTGTGTGTGTGTGTGTTTGTGTGTGTGTGTGTGTGTGTGTGTGTGTGTGTATGCGCGTGTGTGTGTGTGTGTGTGTGTGTGTGTGTGTGTGTGTGTGTGTGCGTTTATGTCTGCGTGTTTGTGTGTGTTCCCATGTAGCTGTGAGGGTGTAAGATTGATTCCAGAGTCAGCAATGCTTAATCTCCCTTTAAAATTGGGTATTGGACAGAAAGCTTATCTCAGCAGCCAGAGAGAGAGAGAGAGGCGCCGTGGCGGAGGAGGGAGCGGACAGGAGGGGGAAGAGGCAGAAAGCATTGAAATGGAAAAGGTTGAAGGCAAATGCGTCAGTTTTTCGCCCTGCACATCCACTCTTTATTTAGATGGTTTTTCTGGAAGACAGAGAAAGCGCCTCTGTGTGCAACGTTTAGGAGCCGCTGCGGGGGGAAATTATATCAGCTGCTTCTTTTAATTATCGTTATGCCTTCTTGGGCGTATTGCCACCATAGTGATCATGAGGCAGAGTTAAACGGCCCGGTTGACGTGATGGAGTGCCAGTGACTTCCAGTGGAGTGTTTGCTCTCCATGCTGGCTAGCGGCTGTGCAGGTCGTGGTGTGCTACGCCTTAGAACTATTGGAACAGTGTTTGATTGCCCGTATGTTGTGTTATGTTTTCCTTATGATGAGACAATAATCAACCATGTGGTGGAGTTGGAGTGATAGTCACACTGATCCGATCTTCCACGTTGAACATACACTCAAGCCGCGACGTAACCCGTCTTGTCGGTCCACAAAATGATGGCCTCGTTATTCCCGGGAGCCAGTTAAAATGTTGCAACTTCATAGGTGAAGCAGTCCTCACTTGCATCGATCCCCTGGATGACTTCTCCCAGTGCTGCGGTATTCAAGCTCCCTGAGTGCTGATCATTCAGGTTGAGATTGTTTTGTGAAGCTTATCTTAAGTTATTGGTGGCCATTTTTCAAACCACTTGAATGTATCAATGGAAAAAACCCTTTATCGTCGAAGGCGTCATATCCAAAATCAAAGGTGTTACCATCCAAGATTGAATACACGGTCCACTGACAAATAAACATTGACTTTTCCACAGAAAACGAGGAAGCACCTTGAGTTTCTCACCGTCAGTTCAGGGCAAAAGGAAAATAAAATACTGGTCCAACCTGTCGAACAAAGGAGCTTTGAAAAGAGGCGATAATTGCAGTACTCTTAAGACCCATCCCAGAGCCTCTTCAAATACACCACATGATTCGAGCTGATCCAAACGCTGGCCAATTACGGGCATGAAATAGGGAGAATTGTGCGTGAACTGTCCTTCATTATTCAGTCTAAACCAAGCTTAGCGCTGTGGTTCGGCAGAAACCAGATTGACTACCTGCTGCTATGTTATTGCAGGTCTTGGTTGACGCACACAGAGGATTTAGCCGTCTTGCACACACGTCTGCCTGTCTATGAGCAGCCAACGCATCCGCGTCGGCCGCTCATATTGTGCGTATGTTGGGAGGGAGCAGATGCACATTTGCGAGAGAAGCCTGTGTGTGCAGTGTCCTGTCTAGATAGACACAGGAGACAATGGAATTATTCTGAAGCAATTAGCAGGTAATTTCTAAAACCGGTTGGTTCGATGACAGACTAAGATAGGGTTATATAGGTGCAATGTCAAGGTCCTTTTTGATGTTGTGAGGTAGAACACGCTTATCGACGTGTGACCTATTTCATGCAAAGGTTAATGTTCCTAAAGGAAATTATTGTTCATGTGCAAATGTTTATTCATAAATGAAAAAACAAGATTCATGAAATAAATCCTACCTTGACTCTTATTGCCTGTGTCCGGATTTCTATTGAACCGGGCGGTTTTGCTGGGAGAATTAAGAAGGTGACGTTGTAGGGTGGATAATGGCAATTATGCCTGTTCTTTCATAACTTTTAAATTTGTACGTGGTTTACATATGATCCTAACTAACATTCTCTGCATTCCAGTGCTCTGAATGCCAAATCTTGAGCAGGCTGCAGTTCACGTACCAGCCAAAGGGGCCAGTAATGAGAAGGAATTTCAGATTCTTACGCATAACATTTTAAACGGTTTCAGGCCATAGTGGCTGGGCTGTGAATACCAGTCAAAAAAGGTTAGATTAGTTTCCCAATATCTTCATCCTACCTGTGGGCATACTTGAGGTTATGAAAAGCATATTCTGAATAGTGAAAGTAGATGGTGTCTATACATTAGGAAAAGCCAATGGATCAGATTAGTATTCAGTATTTTTATCGTACTTTCAAATTGTAGCTCTCTGTAAGAAGCTGTATCTTGACGTCCTGTTGCAATTTTCTACAGGCTTCCGGTGAACTGAACAGCTTCTTGAACTACACACACACAACACCCCAAGAGCTAACTATCTCCTCTCCCCGGTTTTTATTTGTCTTTCAGCTTCTCTTGTTCTTCTCCAGGCTGTTGGCAGGTTGGAAAACGGCTAAGAGGCTGTTATTCCGCAGTCGTAAACAAAGGGAGGAGGGGAAGAGACAGAGGGCCGCTGGGCTTGTGTGGTGGTGCTTGGGAGCCAATGCGAGCTCTACTGACGTCAACGCTGCCCTGTTTGGTGCATTCATCGTGGAATAGCCTGAAAACACATGTGCATGCCAAGCCAACAGATAGAGAGACACACTCACACTCACTCCCTCACTCCCTCACTCCCATACACACGCATACTCAAACTCAGAAACACACACCACCAAACTAACCAAAATCTACCAGGGCATTTGGGTTTGAAGTTTGTAATTCTCTAGGCTGGGCTGTAATGAGAAGAACCCACCTGTCCCCCCCCCCCCCCCCCCCCCCCCCCCCCGCTTCAGTGCCCTTTAACAAGCTGTTGTCCTCCGCTCTTGCATCACGCCCTTTGTAGGTGATGACCTGTTTGATGTTAATAAATCACTAGCAGGGAATCCATTCCCCCCACACAGACCGGGCTCATTAGACACAGCCAACCAGTGGGAGAGCCGTCCTAGGCGAGCGTGCACACATCCACAGCAGAACAAGGGTTTAATCATGCAGCATTTCAGACTCTGCCGACGGGGCCGAGGGGATAGCAGACAGATAGACGGACAGACAGACAGATAGACGGCGACACACACGCGCGAAGACAAACGCACGCACACAAACACACACACACACACACACACACACACACACACACACACGCAAATGCACGCACACACACGCACACACACACACACACACACACAGACCCTCACACACAGACGCACACACACATACGCACACACAGCTCTCTGTGCCATCAGCGTCCCCCGGTGGAGCTGCGCTGACTGTGACTCAATGTGTTCATGGAGGGGTCATATGAGGGCCAAAAGCCGGGTGAGTTACAACACCTTATAATGGGGTTTTCCCGCTCAACGCGAGATTGAGGTTTCACAATTTCACACAACCTCGGATAAGGATTTGGCATAAATCTCCCAAACACATATCTAAGAATCTCTTGAATGGTGACGAAAGATATGCCCTAGTATCCCATCATGTCCTACTATGCTTATCCTGATATGAGGTATTTAACTTTGCATGGCAATGATCCCGAGAAGGAATACAATGGAATAAAGATGACCAGACATTTCAAATTACATTGACTCTCAAATGTACAGCTGCCATAAAGGTGGCTGGATACTAGGCTGGATACTAGTGTAGTGCCACAGAGGTGTCTCCCAGCCAAAAGGTACCGACTTCTATCCCCTTTTGCCCGCAGCCTACCTGTAGGCCTACTGCTCCATCATCAAAGTTGTTTGGGCTATCTGTAAGTGTGGATTACAGTGTCGGACAAATGACTCCATTGTAACATAAGGAGAAAACGCAAGGTTGGGTAGCTTTTGAAAGATTTAACGGTGCGGCCCTGGGAACTGGACTCCGCATTAAGGTTATGGGCCGCTCCAGATATTAAGGCCCTCCTCTGGTGAACAACAACAACTACTCTACCCCACAGAGACCTCGCCGGCCACATGAATGGTGAAATGGCACCGTGTTTTCACTATGTACGATATATGCTATTACTATTTTTGGACATTTTTTTTGTTGATCACTCACAAAGTGCACACAAATGACCAATAGACGCCTGCAGGGAGAGCACTTGGGTGGATGATGGCTAAAGACTTTTTTCCATTTTTTTCCATGTATGCTGCATTCGGCACTCAGGATCTCATCCCCGTTGAGATTCCACTCGCTTGATCGATAGAGAACCTGATGGATGATACAGAACAGAGCATGACAGAATATCGCTTGTGCAATTAAATTCCTGTTTAACTGAGCGCATAAGAGTTTTCATAATGATTACAACATTTGTTAAAGTTTGTTGAACACTTATTGTCACCAGCACACCATCTGCACTGTTTAGCGGTGTTAAGGCACTTGAATCTGTGAGGCTTTTTTTTGTTGTTAAGTTTGGGGAAATATGTGTGGTTCAGTTGATCATTTATTCCCGTGTCTGGCTGCCTGCCTGCCCGCTCTGAACATTTATTTTCTATCCATCTGTCTACGAATGTCTCGTCCTTGTGTATCTATATTCATGTTGACCTGTTTGCATCTGTTAATCAAAGGGCTTCACTCTCTCTCTCACTCTCTCTCTTTCTCTTTCTCTCCGTCTCTTTTTAAAATGTTCCTCTCTTTTTTGTCTTACAATTTGACCCCCACCTTGTGTGAGCCCCTGCACGATAGCCTGTGCCTCCCCCTCTTCCCCTGGCGGCGGCTGGTGGGCCGACCTCTACCAATGCCCTCGCCAGCCCGCCAAAGGGAGACAAGGGTGGGCAGCGTCAGGGCCTATTTCTCAGATCAGTTTTCCCTCCACTGCTGTGTTTTGTTATGCTCAACTCGTGTGTGTGTGTGTGTGTGTGTGTGTGTGTGTGTGTGTGTGTGTGTGTGTGTGTGTGTGTGTGTGTGTGTGTGTGTGTGTGTGTGTGTGTGTGTGTGTGTGTGTGTGTGTGTGTGTGTGTGTGTGTTCAACTGACTGCTGGGGTTGTACACAGGAAGCCCCTAGCCTTGTTTACCTCAAATTACATCTCCTGTTGTCAATACCAGATTAACCTGTTAACCTCTCTCTCTCTCTCTCTCTCTCTCTCTCTCTCTCTCTCTCTCTCTCTCTCTCTCTCTCTCTCTCTCTCTGTCTCTGTCTCTGTCTCTGTCTCTGTCTCTGTCCCTCCCTCTAGGTAAGTGACCCGACTGCCCGAGGTTTGCCTGAATATCAGATGCTTCGTAGAGGTAACAATTGACCATGGCAAATGAAGGCTACTTCCCACACAACGAGGATTAGCCTGTTTTGTCCCAAGCCAATATCATTCTTCAGAAATAAAAACAAAAAACAAAAGCACATTCAAAGCAAGTCCAGGAACTGCCATGTCCTGTAGAGTCCAACACAGATTTTGTGGGATGGATATATGTTGGTTGAAAGGATGTTGGCACCACATAGACTCAGAAATGTGCTTTTGGACACCGGAGGTCCAAAGCACCTGAGCGAAGCAACATCACGGCACCGCTTTATCCTGTTGTTTGCTAACAACGGGGTAAAAAAACATTGAGAAAAGGGTTCTCTATCTCTTTTTTCTATAATTTAGCACATAGAGCAGTTTGCTGATTTTATTAGGTTTATGTACTCTCATGATTGAGGCATTTTTTGTGTTGTATCTTCATGATGGAATGCACTTCAACCAACACAATGCTAGTCGATTTGGTCCAAAGCGTCAGCGAATAAATATAATGCAATGGTTTACATCTGCAGTAATTCACAGAACAAAATGGTGCAAGGGTGCAAACGCATTTAACTATCAATTCCGTCGTCGACACAATGCATTATTGGATGTTGTATGCAAGAACTCCCAATTCCCAGCTACATGGTGGGAACAAGCAATATGCTGGCTGAAAGACCTTCACGTTTTGTTGCATGAAGCGTTTCTCTTTCCACCACGCTCAATATTTACACTACTAACTAGATATGACAAACGTTTCCCTTGCCACTTTGCAAGTAATTAAGGAGGGTCCCACATGCCCTAGTTAAGCGGTGAAGGTTGGCCTTGTTTACGGGAGACAAACGGTGGTGGATAATTAGTTCCATTAGTTCCAACTTGTGATCTGCTGACAAACAATGAACTGGCACACAGGAAGTGCAAGAATGTGAAGGACATAAAAGTCAGACGACAGGGGACCTTGGACGTAAAAAGCAGCATATATAGGGAGATGCATTATGAATTGCCGAATAAACTTTCAGAGGATAAATACAATGTGAAAACTATTGCCAACCACACGGTATCTCTAGTCTACAGGTGGACTGGCAGGTGCACTTGCATTCATTTCTCCCTGCAATGTGAGTCCAACACCACATACGGCAAATCTGTTTATCTCATTAGGTAATGTAAGGGGTCAAGGGTCGGCGCTAATTAACTCGCAGCATATGATTTTTTTTTTGAGGGAAGAGGACTCGGCTGCAATCTGTCTCGGTCTCCAGGTTCCCAGATGGCAGGGGTTTTGCATCACCCTAATTCAGCTATTGATAACCGCTTTACTCCACTAGCTAACTAAACAGAGAAATGGACACCTATTAATAGCAACTGATAGTTAATGTTTCAGCTTTGTCAGGATTTCGAAACAGATAGTAGTTGTTTCTATCTTTCCGTTAAGCTTTTTTCAAGATTGATTATTTCACAGCATTAGCATTGAGGAAAAAAAAAGTCTATGCAGTATTGCTTCGATCATCAACTATGTGCTGCAATGATGCCAAGACGAAAATGGTGTTTGTGGGGTGGAGGAGAAAATATGATTGCCTTTCAGGCTGCGAGACACCTTCTGATGTAAGTGCATGGGAGTGGTCCCTTTTGAGTGCGTCAGCATGAAGGGGTGCCAATTGCTGCAGGGTGCCGTGTGTGGGTGTGTGTGGGTGGGGGTGTGTGTGTGTGTGTGTGTGTGTGTGTGTGTGTGTGTGTGTGTATGTGTGTGTTGGTGAACGTGTTTTTGGCTGTATGTGTATGATTTTGAGACTTGTGTTGACTAGGAGTTCCCTTCTGGCAGATCCCTTGTTGCTCCTGGCTGTTATGAAATTGTTTTTAATGCGTAACACACACGCCCCACACACACACACACACACACACACACACACACACACACACACACACACACAAACACACACACACACACACACACACACACACACACACACACACACACACACACACACACAGACACACACACACACACACGCGCATGCACACGCACACGCTTGTGCACGTACAAGCCCCATCCTTGGTGCATGCTTGTGCATGCCTGTTTATGGCTACATGAATTAACCAGTTCATGCACTGTGTGTGCATATTTTTGTTGTCTTTCCCAGGAGCTACACTGAGCATGAAAGCGTTGCCTTACGACCTGTTCAATCGGACAGTACGCAGCATTGCGTCTGGAGCAAGAGCAGCATATAGGAGATAAAGAACAGACAACTATGAATGCTCGGCTATATATGGTTTGTCATTGTTGTGAACAATCACAAGTGGATTGTGCATACAGTACGTGTTTAGTCATTTAACGTGCCAATGTTGTCATTGACGATCTTCCAATTGACCTCGACTGATGCTCAGATGACAGCACCAATTGTGCTCTCATCCAGACTGGTTCAGCGTAGAAGCCCTCATTGATTATAGTGGGAGCTTTCCCTTACGGCTCAACGCAAGGCTGTGCAACGCAACGCCTGCGTGCCCTGTCTAGCAGGGGTGTATGAGAATGAGCCACAGCTTTCAGAGAGTCTGGATAATTAGTTTTGGCGGCGTATAATTTGTATGCATAGGGTGCTTATGTATTCCCCACTATGGCACAGCAGTGCAGCAACTTCAAGAGATTCTGCGTCTGCATTTTTTTCTCATTATTTTCCTTATTTTGCATTATTTTCCATTTTATCCATTCCATTTTCTCTCTCTATTTCACTCCATGTCCTTTGTTCATTAATTCCATCTTTATTTACCTTTCAAAGACTTCAATCAATTTATATTTAAGATTTCTATTCCGCGATTTCCTGAATCCTTTTGTAACAGTAACTGATATAAGCCATTGACAACAACCAATCGTTAATTAGCCCAAACTGTGTGAAGTTCAATGCACACATGCTGTGTGCGTTGTACTCAATATGGGTGTTTTAATCAGATTCAAATAAAACCGCAATAATGGGTAGAACCTTTATAGTGTTTATACTGTACATTTAAAATGATGCGAAACAGAATTCCATAATATACCTATAGGAGGTCGAGACTCATCAGGAGAAATGGTGGGCTGCCATCATGATTCCTTTCTATAGCTTATACAGACAGGGGGTGCCAAACCTCTCTGCCCAGAGCAGTCAGGGTAAGGCGTCTTACTAAGACAGACCTTGACACTCGCTAGGAGGAGCCGGGGATCGAACCGGCAAATTTCAGGTTACCAGCAAACCCGCTATTATAATTATGTTATAAGGGTGGTTATCGTGGTAGAATGCTCCCAATTGACTACAGGAAAGCATTAACCCTACACATCTTCCATCGCAGACTGAAAACAAATCTGTTCAGACTCCATCTTCGCCAATGAAACAGAAAAAAACGTATATTAATTGTACCTCTTGTTTCTAAAATGTAGCACTTGAAGCAGTTGCGTATTTAATTCATTTAATGTACTTGCATGATTGTCATAATGGTTGAATGCATGTAAAGGCCTCAGCTAAATAAATGTAATGTAATTAAGGTTTACTCAGGTGTGCATTAAGCATCAGAAAATGATGTTTCATGAAGTCTGATGCAGTCTCACGTATCGACTAGTTCGAGTTCCTCCTGTTCCTCCATGCAGATCTAATGGATGAAGTCTATTTCCCCTCCAGGCTAGGTAGCCAAGCAGGAGGAAACCAATCACCTTTCACACACTCTTCCAAGCAAGGCCACTCACATTACACATCGGTGCCTTTTGACTGCGTTTCTGACTTTGAGGAAGTACGAACTACACAAAACAGCGATTGGGGCCTTGAATGCAGAATACACCCCTAGATTCCTGAGCTGTTCCAAGACTTCCAAGAGTTGATTAGCGGACTTTGATTTGTAGTCTTTATACTACTAATATACCTTTTGACATCTTCCTGACAAGATATTCGGTAGTGTCGTTGTGTTTTGAATACATCCCTTTTTCATTTGTTTTGGTTATTTGCTTTTAGATCCTCACTTTCAGATTTACCGACATTTACTATACCTTTTTTTTGATTAATTGAGAAACAAAAATGTATGTAAGAGCTGTTTCCAGATCAAGTCATTCTCCCCTTACATTACTTCTAAGTTAACTATCTGCAGTACAATTATTTATAAAACGTTAAGTTGTTTGATTAAAAACATTAACATCCAAAGAGATTACTCGCTTTACACAGACGCATACGCACGTACACTCTCTCTTTCACTCTCACTCACTCACATACACAGACACATAAACACAGACATAAACACACTTGCTAATAGTAATCAGCTCTTATGATGTCGGGGGGAAAGTTGCTTTTCATGCTGTCAGTAATGCACTGTAAATTGTACTCTGCACCACTTTATGCTTATTCATAATGTGTCCTATTGACCTATTGCCTTTTAAATCCATCAGATTTAAAAACTGTGTTTAGTTAGTTGGTGAGCTGGGAAAGAGAGTATCACCTCTAGCTAACAAATGATTTTTCCACTGTACACTTGAAGGAAATAATTAATCTCCCCTTGACTTAAATGGAGCAAGTTGAAACTCTTCATCAGGAAGACATAGAAGTCTTAAAAAGCCATTTTCCCCGCCCATCCACGAAGAGCGTCTGAAGCATTTTAGCCAATAAAACATTTACTGAAACCGCCTGCATTTCTCTTTTGCTCTCCTTTCATTTGGCCTTCTCTCCTGCCCCCTTCTCTCCTTCTTTATTCTCTTCAAATTTCTTCCCTTTAATTCTCCGCTATTCCCTTCTTAATTTTCCATTATTCCAACCTCTCCTTTTTTGTGTTGTTTTCTATTCCCGTCTTCCCCTTCCTCTCCTCCCCTCATCTCTTCGTTCTTTTCATCTTATCAGTAACCCTTCATTTTCCTCCCCTCGCTTCTCTTATCCTTTCTCTGAAAAGGATTGCCTCACCGCCCCTCTCTCTCTCTCTCTCTCTCTCTCTCTCTCTCTCTCTCTCTCTCTCTCTCTCTCTCTCTCTCTCTCTCTCTCTCTCTCTCTCGCTCTCTCTTTCTCTTTGTGTTCTTCTCTTCATGTCTCTCTTACATCATCACTGTACAGTCCGACACATTTATCAGACGGCCTATACCTCTCCATCTCCTCGGAGGATAATGGAGGTGATGTCAGACCTTCCCCTTGGCTCTACTGTGAAGGATGCCGCGGTTTCTCTTACATGTTGTGTCTGGTCCGGTCCTTGTACCGATCCATCCGTCTCCTTCCATGCATGCATGTCTCTAACCTCGGGTCAGAGCCCCCTCCTGCCCATGGAGACCACCAGTGGGCTGACAGAGGTCGTGTTTGTAGCGGTTGGAGTGCGAACGAATGGGGCCAGGGGGCGTTGACGGATTGACTTTTAAATGTCACGATAGCCATGACAACAGACCGCAGGGGTGACGGGTACATCTCTGTCTGCTGCCCGGCGCCCCCCCCACGTCCGTAGCATTGATTCTCCATGTGCAACCAAGCGGGAGACATGCCTGTTTGTGAAGCCCTGTTTGCGAAAGAGACCAAGGTGTAGTTCCTCCGACGGCCGATATTGTTTGGTTTGGCAATATATATCTTAATTATCTGGGAAGGAACTGCGTTGCTTTGATTCAGTACCCAGCCGTGCAACAGTTTGTCTTCGCTCTACAGAGATTATGTCGCAGACTGAAACCAGAGCGCAAGATCATTTTTACTGTCTGGTGGCCTCCTGCTAACCTGTAATTAGTTTAACAGTTTAATGTTGTTTAAGCTCCACCCTCGCAATTCCCTCCAACACGCGGGGCCTTTTCATCATTCATATCCCTTAATGGTATTAGGTCAAACAAAACACTGAAACCCGGTACAAATGTGTCCTGCGGTTAGTTGCTATTATGCAAATATGTCTCTTATTCACCTCTCTATTGTCATGACAATGAGAAAATTAAATGCTATATGCTAAGGTTTAAGTCGCCATCTTGCCCAATACGTTCTTTTTCATATTGGATTATGCCTCTCTTTGTATTGATAACATACTTCTGTATATTATGTCTATTTTTAGGAGATCATTATATTTTTCCTTATTTTCCTATTTCTTTAATTGTTTGCTTTTGTCTCACTTGCTTCACTTGTTCACACGTTTAGGGCTAAGGCAGTCAGGTGAGCAGGGAGCCATCATTGTTTCAAACCCAGGACTAGAGTTCCGCCCGTCAGAATGCAATGACCTGTGCGGCTAAAGAGCCTTTGAGCAATACACTACGCCTCCCTGAGCAGACCCAACATGCTCCTTGCTCTGGAAATGGATTTCGTGAATACTGACGTTGAGATTGTGTGTCGCTAAGCAACCGGACTCTTGCCAGTATCAATCATTTGGCTCGTCGAGGTGGCTGTCCTATAAAAAGATGTACAAGGAAAGCCAAGCCTTGTAGAAAAATTACTTTGCTATGCAGTCCAAGAAAGAAGCCAAGACCGACTCTATTTCCGAGAGCAAAGAGATTGACATTGATGAATAGCGGTCTTTAGGTTCAGAGAGTGCGGCACCCGACCACATCTGTAAGAAGAACCAGATGCCTGAGTGTGAATTACACCACAAACACAATTTGTAAAAGGCCTCAAAATTATTTATGGCCATTAAGGAAAGAAACCTGTTGAGCTACTAAAAGGTCCCCAGGCCTTTGAGAGATTAGCCCTCGTTCTGGTTCAGATAAAAGAGCAGTCACCAAAATAACATAATCCACTTTTTGCGGCAACAAATGATATACCAAATGATCAAAATGTACAAATTTCAAATTGACAATCTGACTTTATACATTTCTATATTATGTATTATATACGACGTGGAGCTGAACTCACTGATAGTGCTGTATTTTAGTGATTGTATGTTCATTTTTAAATTCTACAGCTAAATATTGATCTCAATATTTACGTCTCAACCACAAAGAATGGGAAAAGCGAGAAATATGACATGTCAATCAGCTGGCACAGAATATAGGAATACTTGGTATACCATGCATGTATTCTAGGTGTAGTAAAATGCACCAGATTTGAGTCACTTATTTAAAAAACTGATTTAGGCTGTTCTTTGTAATGGATCACAGGAATGATGCGTGCTTTTGTTACACAATGCATTATCTTCTCATCGTCGTATATTTAAGTCTCATTACATCCTAGTCAAGCCTACCCCATCAATTTCTGACCTTTGCTAATTCCTCCCTCCCCGGGGGGTCATCTACGGGTCACATCCTCTCCCTCCAGGCATGGCTACTCGCACCCAGACATAGAGCCCATCCATCTAGTGCAGTGATTGTGTCTCCCAGTTGTGGAGGCAGTACAGAGGGAGATGAGGGGGGGGGGGCAGCAGGGGGGAGTGTGCCAGGCAAGAGCCGAGGCTGCCACAATGACACAACACTGGTGCATTGCAGAACAAGTCTATTTTTGGCGAGGGGGGGAGCAGCAGAGCTGACACGTTGGCTATAGGAGTCAGGGAAAAGGGGCTGAATGTGTCAGCTGGGTGATAGTGAAAGTCTCGGACAGATTGGCTTATCGTGTTGTAGGAAGCGGCACTCAGCCCCATCCCGGAGTTCAGGGGTTCATGCACAATGTGATGGGTGCTAGGGAGTTCCTTTGTCTCAGTTATAATTCATGTGTTCTATTTTATTTATTTTTTTCTTTAACTACCAATTTTTAAACGGTGTGCAACGTTGAATGAATATAAAGACATCAATGATAAACACATTATAGTTATCACATCACGGGTACATCCGAAAGTCAGAGAAAACAAGGATTTTTAAATTATTGGGACAAATCCCAATAATTGATATAGAGCTTTGTTGTATGAGGCAAATAAATGACATATCGCCTTTGTATATGTACCACAACCAACCAATATGAGTTGCCTAAAGGAATACTTCAGCTGTAAAACCCTTAATCATTCTTTTAAAACATCTTACATTCATTCACTGTCCATTCCAGGATTAATTTTTTTGCAATCGATTTTGCTTTCTTATCCATTCCCCCCGACCCCAGCGTGTCCAGGAACGCAGCAAAAGTTGATGACGCTCTCCCATTGACTCCCAGCAAAAGTACATGCTTACGTCACCATGTACCGGAAGTAAAAGAAAACCGCGGAGAGAATCCCAACGAGCTGTTTCTAGGCAGCTCGGTAACAGTGATTTGCGGTAGTCATTTACTCCCCCTTTGGGAATTTTATGGTATTGTAACTTTGCCAACCATTTATATACCCCAAAACATATGTAAAGCGCAATAGGAGAAGGAAAAAACGGAAAAGCATAATAGGACCCCTTTAAGCGTTATTTGCAATTTTTCAATTGCTGTCTTGTCAGGCTTACTGTGATTTGCAGCAGTGTGCTATTTTCCTACGTGGACCATAATTAGTTCTCACTAGCCCCTTTCAACATTAGGAGGCCACATTCTATAAACGGTACATTTAGAAATGGAATAAATTAATCACATGTATTATAACGATATGCATAGCAGGCTCCATTATAATTGTGAATGCTTGCTAGTCCTTTGACAGCCTTCTACTATGATACAACATGCCACACGGGCGATACAATTCTGACCATCCCTTCTTGTCGAAAGTCGCGGCTCTCGGAATTCAATCGTGTACCCCATGCTCTCTGAGAAAAAGACACAAACCGAGACCTTCCACAGGGTTGAAGACAATACTTTGGTGAACATTTCGGTATGCAGCTATCGCTCTGACCAGCAAGTTTATGCTCAGGGAAACAAAGGGACCTCCAATGAATAGCTGCCCGACTGGGTCAGGGGCTGCAAGTCGAAACATAGACGCCTTGGCTGCATCGGGGCTCCCCGTCTCCAGGACAGACCAAACCTGCGGGGTTGCCGGGGACTACCAGGCCGTTTCCTCTTGGAACGAGGCCTTGCCTTGGCAGCTCTTCGGAGATCAAGGCCACGCCCCAAGCATGCAACGCCAAAGTGTATTCCTGTTTTTACGAAGCTGCTGGACCAGCACAACAGTCAAAGTACTTTGACAACAGTCAAAGTATAACAATTGGGCATTCAGAGACAGAACCCCCTGAGCTGTTATGTCATATGGGAATGAAACAGTTTGATACATATGGTTGATGCCACAGCCATTTGAAAACATACTCTCATTGTAAACCCTGCAAAGTGAAATGCTACACAAAATGCTAAAGTAGGACCGTAGGTCATTTAAGACACATATCTTCAAAATGTAATTAGTTTGAGCCTGTAGGTTCTGATATAATGAGCAAAAACTTTTGCTCAATGTTTTCTCCGGAGTACCTGACTCTAAAGGACTGTTTATAGCTTGTTAGTGCATATACTGATTGGGTGCTGATTGCTAATTAGATCCAAAAGAAGGATTTGCCACAAGAATTATTTTTAGAGCTTATTCAACCTAATTTGAAGGGAGGTGGGGTTACTTGGAAGGAAAAAGAATATCTGCCATCCTTTGCTAAGATGTCTCAAAGGTTCCCTGACAGCGTTTAGTTGCTGTATTGCAGCAAGTTCATGCCGTGTGCACTTCGCAGCAATTCATCCATCTTTGTTTTCGTGGTTTTATTTAATTATCTTTGGAAAGACCACTTATTTTCTCATCATGTACCAGATAGTGAGTTTTCGAGTTAGTCACACAGTTTGA
>NC_044053.1:17026090-17031090 GCF_902167405.1 Gadus morhua
GGGCAGTCCGTCAGGGGTGGGAATGACTTCCGGGGGTACGCCCCCCTGAGCACCCCGGAACGCTCACCATGTGGATGTGGGACAGAGATTCCCAAACACTCGCTGGACGTAGGATCCCACGGAGGAAAAGGAAGGAGCAGCAACAGCAGCGTCGGCGTGGATTAGCTGGTGGTACGGGACGCCGGTGTGTTTGTGTGCTGACGCCACAGCACGGGTAGCCTCTATCCACCCCCCTCCCTGTCCCCCCCCCCCACCCCCTGGGGAGAGAGCCGCTCCTGAACTCCTCGCTCCTCATTGGACCATTCTTGTTTGTTTTTTTTTCTTTTTTGTCTCTTGACACACCATTCAGCCCCGAAGCGGGATCTCCACCTTTTTGTTTCCAAGTGTTTGTGTGTGTGTGTGTGTGTGTGTGTGTGTGTGTGTGTGTGTGTGTGTGCGTGTGTGTGTGTGCGCGCGCGCGCGATCGCGCGCGTGTGTGTACCTGTGGCGACTCGACGCAACATTGGATTCCCTGGGTGCTATGTGTACTATGACTCTGCCCACGCCTCGTTGCTGATGTTAGCCGGCATTTCGCGGACAGTGATGCCCTGAGGTCGGGTGGGGGTGGGGGCGGTCGGCCGTGGTGGCGGTTGTGGTGGGGGAGGTGAAGTGAGGGAAGGGAGGCGGTGGGGGTGGACCAAACCAAACCAAACCAACCAACCAAGTTTTAGGCAAGGGGCTCATTACTGGAATGCCTGTGTGACGGGGCAGGGCAGCCGGTCGTCGGTATGGAACAGAGCACGTCGCGCCGGGGCCTGTGGATCCTCCCCTGGGCCTACTGGAGATAGCAAGGACCGATATTAGGGGGCTACCAAGGGTGAAAGGTCAAGGAGCCCCCCCTCGCCGCCCCCCAGCCGCCACACATTCCTCACGCAGCATGAAGCCGGGACACTGTTCGGGTGTGGTGCCCGGGGACCGAGCCATGATGCACCTCAGCAAGTATCCCTTACGCCGGCACTCGTGGATATGGTAAGGACCCGGCTGGAGCGCGTGGCTACCGCTGGGAACGGGGCTCCCTTATTGGTTTATCGTCTGAACGCTCGTACCAAGGCATGAGATTCCTTTGTGGAATAATGTTGCACTTGATTTGATCTTTGTGCAGCTTTCACTCTTGTTTATTTTGGTCTGTGTGTGTTTGTGTGTGTGTGTGTGTGTGTGTGTGTGTGTGTGTGTGTGTGTGTGTGTGTGTGTGTGTGTGTGTGTGTGTGTGTGTGTGTGTGTGTGTGTGTGTGTGTGTGTGGTTATGTGGTTATGTTTATGGGGTTTGCATTTCATAGAGGGGAACCGTAAATGTATGGCGTCATTCTTGAACTAAGTGCTGTGTGTGTGTGTGTGTGTGTGTGTGTGTGTGTGTGTGTGTGTGTGTGTGTGTGTGTGTGTGTGTGTGTGTGTGTGCGTGCGTTTGTGTGTGTGTGTGTGTGTGTGTGTGTGTGTGTGTGTGTGCGTGCGTGCGTGCGTGTGTGCCCTCGTGTCCCTGTCTATCTTGTCTCGTGTCGTTAGGACTGCCCCCAGTGGACCGGTTCAACCCATTCTTTCCTCAGCCCTGTTTCGACAGAGGTCAAGGAAACATATTGTTTCCGGGCCAGACACTTCCTGTTGTTGTTTTTTTTCTCCCTGACCGAATGCAGGGGGGTTGATGAAGCGTAAAGCCATACAGAGGTCGAATCATAACAGGCTCCAGGAAGCTCTTATGAAAGGTGTAGCTCAGCCTGCGACTGTAGGAAAATGAGTGTTGAGTGTTGCTAGGCTAGCTCGTCTGTGTTGTTATTTTGTGCCGGCCAGTCAGCGCAGACGTCTGTGGGAACATGACTACTATATAAACTACAGGGAGGGAGAGAGAGAGAGAGAGAGAGAGAGAGAGAGAGAGAGAGAGAGAGAGAGAGAGAGAGAGAGGGAGAGAGAGAGAGGGAGAGAGAGAGAGAGAGAGAGAGAGAGAGAGAGAGAGAGAGAGGTTGGACCACTGATGTCACCAGGGTGTGTTGGACTTATCCGGGCCTGTTTTGTATTTATTTCTAATGTGTGTGTTATCAGTGCACAAGTTTGCAGATTTGACTTTTGATGATATTCATTTTATTAAACTGGGGAGAAAGTTTTCAGTTTTTTTCTTTCTCCTGGGAGGAGTGACCTCTGGGGCTATCTAAACCTGTTTGCTGCAGTTTTCAGTTCAATGGTGACATGGAACAAAAAAGTATATTGCACAATGGCCACAGCCCAAATATGTTCTTTGGATTGACAAACATATTCAGGCCAATAGCTGTTGGCTTTGTGTGACACAAACAAACGCTTTTTCTGAAAGGTTTTTTTAATTTGTTCACCTTGCATTGCTTTTGACCTATATACATACATACAGATTATACATAAGGGATAGAGAGGCAGGCAGTCAAATATTAATAGATCTGTTAACACAGTTTCTGTTGACACTTAAGAAGCAAAGATTAGACTTCATTAAAAGTTGTCAAGACCAGGCTTTAGTGTTTATACAAACATGCAAAGAGAGGACAGAATGTTTGATTAACCCCTCTGCTGACAGAAAAATACACATTGTCAAATTTGGAATGGACAAATTAGGAGCAAATATTTTATTGGATACAGTCAATGCCAAAGTGGAAAGAAGACATAACTAAATGTTGAACCTCTACCAATGAAGGCACACACACACACACACACACACACACACACACACACACACACACACACACACACACACACACACACACACACACACACACACACACACACACACACACACACACACACACACAGACACACACACACACATTAACACGCGCTAGCGCAAACGCAATTTTTTGCTGTAGAGTTGGCAGGCTAGCCTTTGAAGAGAACAGCAGTATTGAATGTTCTCAGTTAATCCAGGGGCAGCTACGTAAACAGAAAACCTGCCATTGCTCGCGCACACTCCCTCACATATGCACATTCCCATGCACACACAAACACACACACACACCCCGATGCTCCTCTGTGCACACACCCTTATAGGGATTAGCACATACATGCTCACTTGCAGGCTGTACAAACACACACCACCATCACTGAAGGGGCGGATGTGATTGTATGTGTCTGTGCATGTGTGTGTGGGGGTAGTGTACGCAATGGACCAAAGAGCCGGTGATTCTTTTCAATTAACCGACACCTCTGACACAGACAGACAGGAAAGAGACAAACAAGAGCACTCTTCGTGTGTAGCGTACGTTTGTGTGTGTGCATGCGGGAGTGTTTGTGTTTGAAAAATAGGCCCTGTGTAATGATCTTTGCGTTTGTTTGAATGCGTCCTGTCACTTTGTGACATAAATCCGACAGTGACGCACGGTACCTCAGTGTGTTGGAATGCAGTGTGTGGGGGGCTGAATTTGGACGGGGGCTGCGGCGGTGGTGGGGGGTAAATGTAGCCGGCAGTGGTGTCGGAACATTAATCCTTTGCCGTCACGCTTGTCACAACGACACATTAGTCTTTCAGAACGGGACATGCTGCCAGTCAAACTCAAGATTCACCCTCTCGCTCAAATCCTACCTCTCTCTATCTCTTTTTCTCCTTATCTCTCCCTTTCTCTTTTCCTTCTCACTGCGTCTCTCTCTCTCTCTCCCCCTCTTCATTTCAGTATCGGAAGGCATGTGTTTGTGTGTGCGTGTGTGTGCTGTGGGTGTGTGTGAGAGTGTTGCTGTGTAATATTTGAATGGTTGTATCTTTAAAGGATTCTTTCCTTTTTCTGTATATTTGTTTGGAGGTTCCCGTTGCGAATGTGTGAGGATCTGTGTGCATATGTATGTGTGTGTGTGTGGGGGGTTGCCGGTGTGTACGTGTGGGGGTGTGGGTATGTGAACGTGAGTGCAAATGTATTTGGGTGTGGGTGTGCCATCGTGCTTTTTGGTTCTAATAAGGGTCTTTGTGCGTGTCCTTGCATGTGCGTGTCCGTTCATGTGTGTGCGTGCGTGCATGCAGAGGAGCTTTTAGAAAGGAAATTGTGTATTATTCATTGTGCTGATAAAATGGACGGGCCTGAGCTCCTCTCTGACTGTGACCCGTAGAACGCACCGGAGCCCAGACTGCGTTCTATAGAGCTTCATACAATACTCTATAGCAACACAGTAGCTTAGCATGTGTATACACGCGGATGTCGATGTGTGCGTTGTTTTAGTGCAAGTATCGCTGGTATGTAAAGGGCTGTAGAAGATCTTAGGTCTTGCATTATTACTGAGGAGGGAGCAGCTCGCCACAGACACTTCTGGCTCATGCAGATGACGTCTTCTGCCTCTGTTTCCCCTATATCTTCTGCAGGTCATGATGAAGTACTGTTTATGTGTAGTTAATGGGCTCAGTGATTGGTCGTCCATATTATCGTTGATAGAGGCTGTCAGCGATACAATGAATCACTTAACTAATTACGCTAATATAGACCACATCGAACGTAAGCTGCACCTGCCAACAACTGAGGCTTGAGAAAATGGGAACCGTTTGTATGTTCAATATTCAATTGGGCATGATGCACATGCCCAATTGAATGTGCATCAAATCATGTACGCTCTCTATATCACCCTTTTGATTTTAACTTGATTTCAAGGGATTTGCATTGAAAAGCTGAAACAAATCAAAGAGTTTGGGAAAGGTATTTTCAACTCTTTGATGGTTATATCTAAGGATTGCTGTGCGATTGGCAGGATAATGTCAAAGGATTACATGCAGGTCTCAAAACTGTGGCCATTTGTCATGTGGATACGAACAAGGTAATTTTTTCAACAACGTAACAAAAAAAACACGAAAAGTACTATTGGAATAACTCTCTTGGTCTCGGGCTTCAACGGATAGCGGGGCAGTAGAAAGTAGAAACAACTCTCGGAAGATTCTATGGTCTTTTCTGTGTTTAATAGCATGAGTGGTATTTATAGTGGTTAGATGCGTGCCAAAAAATCGGAATTTGATGTTACCCAATTAGCAGTTAGTTATT
>NC_044053.1:17041090-17043590 GCF_902167405.1 Gadus morhua
GTGTGTGTGTATGTGTCTGTGTGTGTGTTTGTGTGTGTTCATGTATGTGTGTGTGTGTGTGTGCATGTTCTTATTTAAATGAGCTGTGAGATCCTGGGTGAGATGAGTTTGCCGGTGAACTCTGAGTACCTTTCTCTGGAGAAGATAGCCCGGTACCGGCATGCCTGCTCCACTGGGTCACCCTACGCCACCAACAAGCCCATTGACATCAAGCCGCGTGGGAGGAGAGGGTAAACGTTTTGTCCCTTCATGTGTTGTCCGAGGAGGTGCAGTTCAGGTAGATAGTCATTGATGGCGTTCGGTGTTACCTCTCATGTTATTCAGCATTGGGAAGGTGGAAAGGACAGGCGGTGATGGGGTGGACATTTGGTGGTTTTAAATGTTGTTTTTATGTAGCATGGTTATATCTGTTGACAGTATCTATAGTGTGAAAACATAAGAGGCCAGACTGATGCAACCCTAGCTACCCTTCTGATATCGCTGCTATGGCTTCGCTCAAAGTGATTAAAATACAATCTACAATCTAAAATACATCTAGCTCGGCTTGAATGGAGCAGAAATTCAACAAGAGCTGCATGGAAACGTCTTTTCTGTTTTCCCTATGTCGGCGTAGCATGCATGCTGGGTCCATCTGTGTGTACGTATGTACGTGTGTTTGTCTACTTGCCAGATTGGAATGTGCATATTTGTTTTTATTCACTATATAATTCTGTCTGTGGGATTGTGTGTGTGTGCTTGTAGGTTTGAGTTTCTCCCTGTGTTTGTGTGTGTGTGTGTATCTATGTATGTACTTGTAGTTGTGTGTGAGTCTGTATTCCTGTATGTGTGTTTGTGTGTGTGTGTGTGTGTGTATGTGTACTTGTAGTTGTGTGTGTAGGTTTGAGTGTCTCCCTGTGTGTGTCTGTGTGTGTGTAGGTTTGCTTTTGTGAGTCTATCCTTTTGTGTGTGTGCGTGTGTGTGTGTGTGTGTGTGTGTGCTTGTTGGTTTGAGTGTCTCCTTGTATGTGTGTATTTGTGTGTGCGTTCATGTTCCCTTAACTGATAGACATTAGCTGAAGGATGGCTCATCCGGGGAAAAACAGCAGAGTGGAACTGTGTTCACACCAGGGTGTTATTGAAATGGCCGCTGCTTGCTGGGGGTTCGCTGGCTATCTTAGGGAAGCTGCAGTTGTGCTGTTTACTTGCATAGTGCGAAACAGATGCTAGTTGATAACCACTGCACACCAGCTGAAAAGGGTTTGCGTGTATACCCGCGTGAACACGATACAGTCAATAATGCGTACCCATGTGCTTATGCTGGTCTATGCACTGCCAAAGAAAGAAAACTGTTATCGGAAATTACACTTAATGCACATTAAATCCCAAACAACACAGGCCAACCCATTGGCTTCAAACGTCAATGTTTACAATTAGCTCTCTCTGAGGAAGTAGCTTCTGTTTAGCACCCAATTTGAAGTTGTGTTGAAAAGGCAGTTGGAGCACTCTGAGCCAATTACGGCTAATTGGGAAAGGTTTTTTGACCTTGTTAAGCCTAATTCAGCGCTGTATTTCCCTCAATGTATTAGCATGTATCTAAAGCATAGCAGTAAACACCATGGGCTAGCTCCTTCAGTGTGTCTCGGGTAATGTCTGAGATTAAAAAGTGTGTGTGTGTAATACTCTGAAAACCCTTATAGCATTTCATATCAGGCTATGGTAATTGTTGTTGGTCTCCTCCACCTATAGATATGGGAGGAGCCTTGCCCTGTCAATAAGGTGGATGCAGCCATCTGTCTCGTTTGCTCACTTAGAGATATTTATGTCACTGTTTACCTAGGGTGCTTAACTGCAGCGTATATCTGCACAGCACAGGGCACAGCGCTGGTTTTTCTTGGAAGAAAAATCAATGTGCAATGTTTCACAATTGACTAAAGCAACCTACTCATTGCAAACAGCAGAGTATAGATATTTACTACCACTAGGGGGTACTGCCTTCACTCTGAAAGTGCCATTGAATGTTCATACCGTTATAAGCCTGCTTCCAGTATGTTTGATCTTGATTCGATTGTCTTACTTAAGAAATGTCTGTTCTTACTTGTAAGATTAAGGTTTGAGGGGCAAATATATATTTATTTTTTTAAATCTAAAATAGCTTAATTAACGCAACAATAATTAGCCAACTTTAATACATAAAACAAATTGAATGATTTCCCATTGAACTATTACTAAGATGATCATTAAATAGGGGGAGATACGACTAGTTTTAGGGCATATCAGAGTTCACCACTAGGCGGCATCAATATACGTTCCTTGGGAATAAACTTTCATTTATTATCTTTTTAGTTTCTTGTTTGCTTTTTTATGTGTTATTGTGTAGTCCAGTTTTTCATTGTTCCAAATTTGATGTAGTGACCTGCTTTCTGCCTCGGTCTCTCGGCGGTGGCCATGTTGAGCATTGAGCCATCCCATGCTTCACTGGACACATTAGTCAAGCTTCACTCTGTCCCAATGCAGCCACACTC
>NC_044053.1:17048590-17245505 GCF_902167405.1 Gadus morhua
CGCCTGGGGATCCTCTCTGCTCGCTACCTTGGTAAACCTGGGGGGATGGGGGGGGGTTGTTTGTGCAGTCCTGTTTGAGCCCCATCCAGCAGATCTCTTGTTCACGCCACCTGGGGACTAAGTAGGGAGTCATGGGGTGGTGCGGGGTGCACAGGGAGGCCAAGCGCATTGGGTGTTGAACCAAGGCCAAGCCGACCACATCGAGCACGTCTTTGTTTGACGTAGTCAGCCACGTCATAAAGATTAGTATGCACACACACACCAAAAGGTTAGAGACAGGTTATGGGCGGTTTCGAAACACGGTTTGACCCGTTCACTAAGCCATCGGCAATCAGAGGCGAGTCCCCGAGATAAACAGAATTGTTACGTGGGTGCACCGCACGTCGAAACACAACGGATTTGCGTTCAAATACTAATAATATTTCCCCCCCCCTGCTTCACTCATTGCGTACATGTGCTTGTGCCTTGTGTATGAGTGAGGGACTTTTCTGAAGTTGGCATGAGTTGTGACGCTGAGGTGGCACAACAACAAGACACTAAGTAACCAGACACTCACTCAGCTCATAGTGAGAGAACTCACAGATGCAGTGCAACAGTAGCAAGAGGTAGAGAGCCTGCACTATTAATATTAGCGTGTGTGTGTGTGTGTGTGTGTGTGTGTGTGTGTGTGTGTGTGTGTGTGTGTGTGTGTGTGTGTGTGTGTGTGTGTGTGTGTGTGTGTGTGTGTGTGTGTGTGTGTGTGTGTCTGGCAGATATGGGAGCATTTCCTGGTTATCAGGGGCTGTTTAGTATCTTCCACTCACACACTTACTGAGATCCGAAAGGAGGCTTCTGGCCCGCCCCCTTTTTTTGAGCGGTGCCATGGTGCAAGGACAGCCTGGTAGGAATCTGAGATGTAGAGCATCAACTATAACATATCCTAATAAACCGGATGACAAAGTCTCTGATTAGTGCTTTATCTGAAGTAGTCCAAACTCAAGATTCAAGACTCATGCTATGTATAGTATACTGTGTTTGATTACGTTATCAGTGGGTCACAAGACTATGTTTATTGAAATAGTCCATAGATCAAGTTAAATTCTCTTTTTGATATTTGCTTTGATATTTGCAATTTCCATATTGTTTTATGTGTCCTGAGGCCTCATAGGAAGCGATTTAATGTGATTGGTTAAAATTATACTACCATGCGTACACACGTACACTTAATTGAACACTTAAACAAGTGAATAGAGTCTTACTCACACACACTGTCACACACTGATCTTCCGTGGCACTTTCCTTTGACTACATTCATGCTCACTCAGCTTTCTAAAACAAACTCAGGTTCCTCTTCTCAGTCTCTTCTTTAACCTAGGGGTCTGAAACAGGGACCGTCCCCAGAATCAAGACCTATGGTCGTATGGCTTTATCTCACACACACCTTCCTTCACCTTCAAAATATGTCCATCCCTCAAGTTTCCACCATAGACATAGACATATAGATATCACAGCTGTTGGTCCCAGTTTAGAAGTTGTGTTTGTGCATCTTTGTTCGAGATCAAACAGAAATCACCATTTGACATGAGGTGGTTGTTGAAGGCTAATATTGCTAATGCCTGGCCCTGTATTAACTAACGCCAATTATTGAAAGGACTCGGATGCATCTCAGTTTGGCATGTGTTCTTCATTTCAACCCCTGTGCTTTTCTACAACTACTCTTATTGATTTCGTCATCTTGAAATAGTTTTATTTTCTTTATTGTTTTATGGTTGTGTGCACTGGGAGTCTGTCCGTGTGTGCCTTATGGGTGGGCCTTTGCAGGTCTACCTGCAGTGAGAGAATGATACAGAGAGACAGAGGTAGGACAAACTGTACCCTGCAATGTCCTACAGTCAATATTATGTTGGCACAAATCATCTGTCTATCTTTGTCAAACTACCCGCTGTTGTATGTTGGAGGGACCATTCCAACAATGGTCCTGCTAACAGCTACTATAGGATGTGTTGGTTATGGATAACAGTCCAATTTCAGTTGAGGAGTGTCTGTCAGAATAGAAAGTGTAAAGGAGGGTAATTTCAAACGTAGGAGATGTGAAGGTATTGCTTCGGAGATGCAGTTCTGTAAAAATGATTGATTGATGGAATGTTAAGTTAGTACATGATGATACCCAGTTCATATTTTCAACCGGATTAAAATATATAATTTGAATAGTGATCATTTTTGGTAATCCATCATTTATGACTAATAAAGTTACTTATTTACTATTATATACATTGAAAGGTAGTTAGAGCTTGGAAGGAAGGCTGCTTCGAGCATTGAATTCTGGTTTGAGAACGGCCGGTGTTTCACAAGAGTCTTTTCCAGCAAAGTCCTCCAGATGGATGTGAGCGCTGATGTTCACCAGATGATGATTGCTGTTTCTTAAGCTTCCTGTCTGCTCTACAACATCAGTCAGGCTAAATGTTATCCCCCCACATCTTGGGGCTCAGATCATTTCCCTTTTATAGATTGGACTTTCCGATCATCGTTCTCTCCTCCCTAAGATATTTTGTCCAGATCTGTCCAGCCCAACTCTGCTAATCGTCATGTTTCTCCCATCCCATTGTTTTAAAGCTGCAATGTGAAGAATTGAGTGGCATCTAGCAGTGAGGCTGCCATTTGCAACTAACTGAATACCCCCAACCTCCCCTGAACTGGCTTGCAAAGTGCCAGTGGGTACTTCCAAAGTGCTGCTATCATCTACGACTGCTTTATATAATGCATTTAGTTATTAAGTCTGTGAAACTAAAGGAAATAGTTTAGAAACATGGCAGTGCAACATGGCGGGCTACGTGGAAGACGACCCGCTACCCAAGTAGATATAAAGGGAATCATTCTAATGCAATGAAAACACAAGTCTTATAGTCATTGCATTATACATTACCGTAATTAAAACATTGTGGAATTTTATTAAAACATTGTGACAGATGCCACATTTTACACACTGCGCCTTTAAGTCTCCACCATACCCACCAGCACCGCTGCCCTTATGCTCATTCTTTTGGTTTGTTCTCGCTAATTTAACAAAGTCGGCCAGCTCAGGGGTTTCGGGTAGGGAGAATGAGCCCCACATTCCCACTTTGAAGTCACATATTAAACGTTTGCCACCCCTTGCTGGTTTTAAAGTAATGCCTCAGTCCCAAAGTCTGTCCTGGCCGGTCATGCATAACCAATGAATATGGGCTGATGCATGCCTAACTATGCGTGTTGCAAGACACAAGGGGCTTAAAGGAGATGTGGGGGCTGGGAAGGGGGTCTGTGACGTACAAATGTGTGGGATTATGACTCAGCTGTTGGACATATGTCAAGTGTTCACCTGCTCATGTCACTCTGCCTTGTGTGTGTGTGTGTTTTTGTGTGCTGTGTGTGCGTGTTGCAATGCAGACGATGTAGAACATAAGCACACGCATGTCGTGTGACGTATGGCCCATACGCATGTATGTATTTATGGAGAGCATGTTTATGTTATGTCAGGCATGGGTTCCGCAACCGGGACTAACCAGGGCTAATAGATGGATAATTCACGAGGCGGTGGGCACTGTGAGAAGCTGTGTTGAGTTTTGAATAGTAGTTATGACCAGTAGTCCATATAATAATGGATCATATAGTAATAAAAACAAAACAGCTGGGACTGAAAAATAACCACAACAGTAATCATGAATCAATTTATTTGTGCTGCACAAAGACACAATTCAAAAAAATATATAAGTATATAAGGGTGTGCGTGTGTACAAGCTTATGTGTGTGTGTACACATGCGCGTGTGTTTGTGTGTTTAGGCATTTGATAATAATAGGAATAAAAATAACCACCACCACCACCACACTAAGATTTTTTGTTGAGTATTTATTTGTTGAGTAGCTGTGTGTGTATGTGGGTGTGTGTGTTTGGTATTGGTGATGGAATGGTCATTTGAAAAACTACTCTTAAAAACTAAACCTGATGTGTCTTTTTACTGACCAACTAGAACCTCCTGCCGAAATATCTGAAGTACACACTTTTGCACTGTACAGGTTGCACAAGCGGGGTCTGATAATTTTATGAATTATATGAAAATATTTATTTTCCTCTTACAAGAACCTGACACTGGCCACGTTGCAGTGCAGCAGTCACCAAATACCAGTTATTGATATATTCACCTTTTTGGCCCAAAAAGCATGTTTGTGGGGGTGGGGTGAGTGTCTACTTATGAGGAAGAGAGAGAGAAGCCATACATAATAGATGGCTGCGGGGGGGGGGGGGGTAATATGCTAGGATAATCACTTCTCCCTCAAGTATTACTTGCCTTACATAAAAGAGAGAGAGAGAGAGAGAGAGAGAGAGAGAGAGAGAGAGAGAGAGAGAGAGAGAGAGAGAGAGAGAGAGAGAGAGAGAGACCTACTCAGACAAAACTCAAGCCAAAGCCAAGTGTGTACTTTTCCTTGACATATGATGTACACTTACATGTACTTGATGTTCTATAGTCACGCATCACGTTATCCAAACATCAAGATCAAATGTTGGATAAACTCCTGTCGAGCCTGACATGGAATGAAAACTCTCCGAGAACATGTGTTTGTCTATATTATTCATGCGTTTGATCAGGATGTATTTATGGGGCACATCTAAACAATGACACTCCATGATGGCTTTGCGTAAACAATATGGACCATTGTCTTTACAGCTTAAGCCTCACATGGTGTTTACAAATGGAGTTGGAACGTCAGGGGTGGCCAGCCCAGGGAAACTGAGCTGTATCGTGTTGATGAAGGCCCTTGGAGAGCTCTGATGCTCCCTGGTGGTTGTTTCTCTGCTCCCATCACCTTCACTTCCCCCATCTCCGCTGAAGGAGTACAGAACCCAACTTGAAATGTAAAAATTCGGGGACACAAGTGTCATCAGGATTTTTATATTTTATTGTTTTCTTTTTAAATTCTCTTCCTATATTACCTTATCACCTAGCCTTTATTTTGTTTCGTCTTGGTGTGTTTTGGTTGTGTGTGTGTGTATATCCTACATTATTTGTTGTGGCATACATACATGTCGTACAAAGCAAGCAAGCTGTGCTTGGGCTTCAAATATGTGTCGTGAGACAGCCCGTTGTAAGCACGGAGTCGTTGCACTTGGAATGGTACCATGTTTGCATTTGCCTTTGTTGATGTAGCTTGAAAATCAAATGTGGTGATAAGAAAAGTAGTTTATCTTAAATATATGATAAAGCACAATGCTGAGTGCTTTAATATTCCAAACCAAACAGCCTCCGCGCACCCCTGACAGAGAAGTCGCTCGCAAAGAATTCCCCTCACTTCCTCCAGTCTTTTCTCAGCACATCCCGCGTACACGCACAGGCAATCGCTAGTTAGGCTAGCGCTGACGTTAGCATTACAATGTGCTATGACCGCTCCAATCTAATGTCTAATGGGGATTAACACTATGGCCGCTTCTCAGTGTAGGGATGATGACACCCCTCTGTGTCATGCTAGGAGGGAAAACCCCCACCCTCTCTCTCACTCACCCCACCCTCCTCCTCCTCCTCCTTCTCCCCCTGACCTCAGGTCCGGGGCCTGGATTATGAGCTTGTCTGGTAACCGTAGCGATAAGGCCGATATCCCTGGCAGGCCGTGTGTTGCCTTTCACCTGGGTTGACGCTCACCTGGGAGACACTTAGTAGCCCGCTCTGACGTCACGGCAGGATGTAGCCTCGCTGTCGTCGTCGGCAACGGCTTTCCTTCCACGAGAGCGCAGGGCGTAATCTGAGCCGCGCGCTTCCCGGCGGGGACGGATTGTCGCAAGCTCTCGGCACTCCTGTGACGCAAAGCAGCGACGATAGGATAGAGAAACCGGGGTGCTCCTGTGGCGCACCGGGGTAGAGCGTGTACGTAAGGCCCAGTCCTATTCGCATTCCCTCTATCTCCCATACCTCCCTAGCTATCTCACTCTATAATCAAGCATAAAAATCAGCGTTACGCTGACGCTAATAATAGGATGGGTCAGTGTGTTGGCTCTGGTTTATTGTATTTAAAAAATAATAATAATAATCATTGGTCGGTCGAAGCATTTGAAGAACCTCAGTCTTTTAAATCGTGGAACATGTTCTATAACGTTGTATTTCCTGTGTTCTCCCCAACAGTTTCGATGTGGACAATGGCACCTCGTCGGGCCGCAGCCCCCTGGACCCCATGGCCAGCCCGGGCTCCGGCCTCATCCTCCAGGCCAACTTTGTGCACAGCCAGCGGAGAGAGTCCTTCCTCTACCGCTCTGACAGCGACTACGACCTCTCGCCCAAGTCCATGTCCAGGAACTCCTCCATCGCCAGTGACATGTGAGTCCATGAAGAACTCTTTCTGTTCCGGTGATGGACGGCGGTCCCATGACCTTTCTTCCCGCCTCGTTCACATTCGCAAGCCTAGCGAGGCTCCAATGTTGTTTTGAAATGTTCTGATTTGAACATGCGTCTTATCTCTGTTTGTCTGTTATGTTAAAGGTGACAACCTATTGTGGCTCGACGTCCGTCGCTACTTTATGTTCAGTACTCGATGCTAAAAATATCACCCAATCTGTGAACGCCTAATCTCTTCCTCTGTGTATATCTTAGTGGGGAGGGTTTTTGGACTGTTTGTTTCGGGTCCACCACAAGTGGCCTGTGGATGACACACTGACACCTCAATATCACCTACATTGGCCCGGGCCCCAGAGACAGTAGCACCAGCGCCCTGGTTAGCTGTGTGGGTGACAGCAGATTCTGAAGTGTCCCATTGAGACTACTATTCATAGCACAGCCCTAGCACGACACGATGGGGTCATTCTCAAGCATAGTTAAGTCTGCTCCGTCGACGGGACCATTAGGACAATGAGATAGTTCTTTCCCTTTTCTATTTTTCTCGACCACAAAGTTAACCTCATCCTCCCTGAGCTGAGCTTCCACATTGATTCCATATGTACAGCAGCAGTACTACCACTCACTTTGAGAACGTGGCTCTCAACCCAAAAACGCCTGAGCTACACTGATGCTAGATTCATCCATTCCCATATGGCCATGGCTATCGAGTTACAATCACTGCTACAGGAAATACAAATATTGACGGAACGCAGAAGATCCAATTTGCAGGAGGGACAAATAAAGGAAACGATGGTGGAGATCATGAGGTCACTCAACAGGTCCTCTCTGTGATGTGAAGGCCAAGCCTCATCCTGTAAATGTAGGGCTCCACAACGATACAAATAAGATTCCTCCAGTTAGTGCGGTTTGTAGTATTTTTCTGTAGACACATACAGCTATGCCCACCTCTCCCATAGCTCTTGACGGGCCACAATTTAGTTCGTCAACTCTTGTATCTCTTTGAAGGCAGAAAGTTGCCACTTCTAGGCACAGTCAGTGCTAATGTGCCATCTCTAAAAGAGGTTGTGATGATAAAATGTATGCAGATTTTGATTCCTGCTTAAAATTTAACCAACTGACGCATAACCAACTGAAATTTGTTATCATTCTAAAAATGTTGTGGAAAACAACTGCTTCACCATAAAAACAAGCAGATTGATTGCCTCAGCATCGTTCTTTATTACTTTTAGTAAAAAGATAATACTAAAACCACAACTATTGTTAGATGATCAACACAAGTTATTAGGTGTAGCCTATTGTGTCATGATGGAGGCTTTACCCTACCCTGGGGCAATATGTTTTTTTTATCTCTTTCTTGATACACTAATTGTTTCCAGTTCATTGAGTCCAACGTGACATTAGACTGATATTACAGACAGGAAATATGCAATCTAAACAGACGCCGTTGGTAAATTAAACCTACTCTTATTTGTTCATGTAACGATAACGCATGAAAATATTGACATTTTCCGCCACATTAAAAGCACAGTAGGCGTTGTTATTCTTCCATAACACAACATTAAATAGTGGAACCAAACTATAAATGTGGTCGTTTTTCCAAAAACAAAACAATGGCCAGTGTGTGTGGTGTTGGGGACATACTCCTTATCTTAGCATAGGCTAACAGAGTGTGACACCACGTGGCTACGCTGGTCGTCAAGACAACCGTCACCCCAGACAAACAGCAGAGGAGACACCCGGTAAACAAGCGTCTTTAGTCTTCTCTCGGGTTAAAGACATACGCGGAGAGAGACTGAGAATAATGAGCGGAAAGAAAATAAACCACCCTGCGGTGTGATGATGTGTGTCACCGGTCTACAGAGTTATCCTCCCGTTCGGTCCATAAGAACCCATAGCGATGACATTCATCTGACTGTATGAATATAAACAACCGTACACATTGAATTTAAAACCAGAAAAACACCTGTTGCAGTTCATACAAGCCTAGGGCTATGCCTTTGCAAACCTTGTGATAATTATTCAGATTGTCAACCAGTAGAGGGGCTTAGCTGTAGCTGTGTCTATAGGTGCATCTGCATTGTGACACTGGTATTAGTATAGGATAATTAGGATATCATTCATAGGTATACCTACCTCAGGATAACTAACAATGCAGCTCTAACTTTGTATGACTTTCGCTCTCTCTATCTCTCTGTCTGTCTGTGTGTCTCTCTCTCTCTCTCTCTCTCTTTCTCTCTCTCTCTCTCTCTCTCTCTCTCTCTCTCTCTCTCTCTCTCTCTCTCTCTCTCTCTCTCTCTCTCTCTCTCTATCTCTCTCTATCCCTATCTCTATCTCTATCTCTCTCTCGCTCTCTGTCTCTGTATTTTTCAGTCATGGGGACGATATGATTGTAACGCCGTTTGCACAGGTGAGCATTTCTTTCTACTTTCTTATGGCTCAGTTTTGATGTCACTCTACAAATGCGCTTGTGTGGACTTTTGAAACAAGAATCGCCTTGTCTAACGTCTGCCTTTTATCCTTCAGGTTCTGGCCAGTTTAAGAACCGTACGAAACAACTTTGGTGCTCTCACCAACATACAGCAAGACAGAGCGTCAAATAAGTAAGTTGTATTTTCTTTAATGATGAAGGATTCATTACTCATTACATAACAAGATACTCATCTGTACACATGTTATGATCAAATGTGAGTATATCTTATTATGTACTGTCTGTTCTGAACATAGCAAACTGGAAGATTAAGCTAATGTGTTTTCAGCATTCAGCAACCCCCCCCCCCCCCTTCCTATTCCCTCAGCCTTCATTCACATGCAGAAGCAGTTTCTACTGTAACGGCTCTTCCTTCATTGTCAAGCTTTGTGCGCCCTCTGTTGTATTAATGGGGGTACTACAACAACAACCTGGGCCTGTTCTATAAAGGAGCCCCCCTCCACCCAGACAGCACTTTGTGAACAGCGATGTAAGAGTAGAGACCCAGGGGAATACTGCATATTTACAGTTGACAACAATGTAGAGCGTTTGGATGAATAGGCTGAAAGAAATGATTTTCAGGGAACATCAGTGAGTGTTTTTTGTCTTTTCCCTCCATTCCAGGAGATCACCCATGTGTAACCCACCTCCTTTCACAAAGACCTCCTTTACAGGTATGTGTCTAGCTTGAGTCTATCATATTGTGTGTGCATCGTCTGTGGGATTCAGCATGAAATGAGCGCTCATGTATAGTATATGTTTAAGACTAGCTTGCTTGTCGCGTTTCTTTCTTTCTGGTGTGATTGAGATAAAATGAATGGATGCCATGTTTGACGGGGCTGTTTGTAAACGATGATACTGATACTGTTGTTGTTGATGGACGGACCCTCGCATCCTATTGGGGGAGCCAGAGAACATGAAAAGTAATATGAAACGTGAATGGAATAAAAAATATTGCTTGCACATTTGAAAGGGGTGAGATTTGCTGGAGAAACTCTGGTTACGGTTTAGTGTGTTTTAGATTTTTATTTTCGAGTGCGTACTGTCGAGTATAGACACACCCTGCTAGTAGTCTTGTCCACCCCCAAGATCCCAAAGCTAGACTCAATCAGTAACAGATCATTATAGAGGTATGTACGCGCGTCCTGTGATCTCTTTCAGCAGACAGGCACACTCACCTCTCCCATTCCTAGCACACTTTTCAACCCTTGTAAACTCTTGAAAGCAGAAATTTGACATTTATAGTCACAGTCAGTGACGATGTACCGCCTCGCTGAAATGTTTCCCTCCCCTTTTCTCTTTGATGGGTTGTGGGGGGGGGGGTTCCCAGCATTGACTCACTTTCTGAGGAATCTCTTGTGACATGAATAGACTTACCTTCAACTATAGTTTTGATCTGCTTAGTTGTTCATTGTGAGCGGAAAGTCAAACATACCTAATGCCTCCGCAGTTTTAGGATACATTCATTCAACGCAGACACACACACAACACACAACACACACACACACACACACACACACACACAACTCATGCTAAGCCATTAATACATTATCACATATTTTATTTTCTCTCTATAAAAGCCTCACAAATGTCCCATCTTCAGATTTGCAGCCCATAGCATTACACATGCTGTTATATGGGGATATTGACAAAACCATGCAATGTTTAGCGATCATATTTCATATTGCAGAGCAATAATGGTGGAGGAGGGGGGGAGTGAGTTTTGTTCAGGACCCTGGGTTGAATATATTTTCCTAACATAGAGAGAGAGACCTGCATAGCTGGGCACTGTGTCCCCCTCCACTGAGACACAATAAAATGTAAAATGGCCAAAGGGATTTAATTAGTTACTTTGAATTAGACAGAAGAGAGCCTACTATATAATCAGACTACTATGCTCCTTCATTGACTTGGAGTATAGTAGGCCTCATGTTTAAGCTGCTACGCTTCCCTTCTTTTACCCAGTCTTCCCCTGTTGGCTCCTCCTCCTCCTCCTCTTCCTCCTTCTCCTCCTCCTCCTCCTCCTCCCCCAATCTGGCCTGTCAGTGTATTTACTGGTCATAGGAATATTGATCAGATAATGGAATTTATTTTTAGAGCGGTCTAAAAATAGCGCGAGCCACTGACCCTTGACCTATTGCGGAGGAAGGGATGTGCTGTGTCAAGTTAATGAGACATGCTCTCTTAATTAGCCACCCATGCGGCTCCTGCCCTACAAAATGTCTGAAATAATTATTTGGAATAAAGGGAACTATTATTTTGCTATAGTTGGAGGAAGATAAAGATTTTCAAAGAGAGTACTGCGTAATTATTTTCAATAATTACCCATACCTAACAACAATAATGTAATAATAATAGTTTCCTTTATGATTCGATTTTTTATTGAGAAATGAACATGTTGTAGTATACTTGTACTACTTACACTATACTATGCACTATACAGCATGACCTAGTAACCGTAATGCATACCGTAATGCATGCAGTTCGGCTTATTTCCTGCATTTCCTGGTATACCTAGAAATGCATCCTTTATATTATTACCCCTTCTTCGTCTCCTCTCCCCCACTCTCACCCCTCCTCGACGTCTCACTCTCCTCTCTTCTCCACCCCTTCCTGTTCTCTCGCTCCTCCTTTTCCTTTCTCTCTGCCTGCATGTGTCCCCCATCCGCCCCTCCGCTCCACCGCTGTGGAGCGGTTCCGGTACAGAGTTTGCCTGCAGCCTTGCATCTGTGCGGCAGAGTGGCCTCTCGGAGCG
The DNA here is from genome assembly GCF_902167405.1 of Gadus morhua. Lineage (NCBI taxonomy): Eukaryota > Metazoa > Chordata > Actinopteri > Gadiformes > Gadidae > Gadus > Gadus morhua. The sequence goes on from NC_044053.1 coordinate 17,060,149, forward strand.
CCGGTGTCTGATGTCGCACTAAGCATGAGAAGAATGTCATTGACGTCAGTGCAGTCGCTGTCAGAGAGAGTAGCACCCCAGCCACTGACACCACATCAGGGGGAGAGGGAAACAGGGCGAGAGCAGGGAGGGATTGGGGGGGGGGGGACAGAGAGGGAGAGAGAGAGACACAGGGGAGAAAGGGATAGTTAGAAAAAGGGAGGAAATAAGAGAGGGAGAGGAAGGAGGTGTGTCATAGCAGGACTTTGGAGGAAGAGGCTGCTTTTTGGGGATTTTTTGGTGGCATGGAGACCCAGAACATTTCGATGCAAAAGACAACATGCACCCAACACATATAATTACAATGCATCCCTTAACTTTAATAGCTCGGCTGAGCCTGTATTTTGTTCAGTGCAGTTGTTGTACGGTGGTACATTTTATTTCTTTCAACATCCAAAATCATTAATAGTGATACTTGTTAAAACAAAAAATGTATGATTATACAAGCAAAATCTCACACATGATGAACGTCTAAACTCTAGCCACAATGGGAGATGGATTACGTTTACCCCTGTTCACATGAATTTCTTGCCTGTGCATGTGGAACAGCATTTCAAGGTGCTCCCATTCCCATATCATATGGCATGAGCAGCGCTGGCTCTTCTAAATAAGTGCAGGCATCAATATTAATTGGCTTGTGACAAGGTGACATTTTCTGTTTGTGAAAGCTGAAAAAAATGAAAGATTGTGTTGGATGCAATTGCTGATAACATAAGTGTGATGTAGTGTTTAAGTCAGTTTCACTCTTGCAAACCCTCAAATAGAAACGTAGGTCCTTAAATCCCGGTGCATTTTTACGTTCATTTCGTATCCCCTGCTCTAGCTAATATTTCCCTTAAATGTGTATTGTAAATCAAACGATATGAATACAGATTTGAACTCATTAAGGTACATACAAGACAGGGAACTCCCTATTCCAGCTCCATTCCTCTATCAACTCTGGCCCATGTTTTACCACCGGCCCTTCCCCATCCACAGTGCAGTCCTCTCTGGCTTTAGAAACAGCTCAGGGAGAGCCGCACGTTTGGCTACCAGGGACGCCGATGCAACAGCAGCCCTCCCCCTATACACACAGCATCTATTGGACCACACGCTCCAGCACAACACACACACACACACAACACACAACACACAACACACACACACAAGCAATGGATTTTAAACCTTTCCTTTCTGGATAGCATGGACATTTTTCATTGGCAGACCGGCTAAGGACTCATGCAATGTGGTTTTGTTATGGTTAGCTCTGCTCCTGATGGATGTGTGTGAGCGTGTGCATGTCTATGGGCGCCTGTGCGTTTGTGTCTGTGTGGCTACGGTGTGTTTGAACAGCCCTTCTGGTGAGCTGGTCGGGCGCGCTATGTCCGATCCTGTCTTTCTACGGTTGTGGACATCACTGGGATGTGAACTCTGATCGCCGCTGAGCTTCTTCCAGGACGGCTCCCTCTCTCTCTCTCTCTCTCTCTCTCTCTCTCTCTCTCTCTCTCTCTCTCTCTCTCTCTCTCTCTCTCTCTCTCTCTCTCTCTCTCTCTCTCTCTCTCTCTCTCTCTCTCTCTCTCTCTCTCTCTCTCTCTCTCTCTCTCTCTCTTGCTCTCTCTTTCCCTCTCGCTCTCTGGTGCACGCGTTCGTGTTCTCCTTCAGACGTCCATCCCTCTCCACAGCAGACATGGGCCTGCTAAGCAGATTGCTCTTCATCCTGCTTCATGAATGGATTAACTCTCCTCTCGCCGACTGCAGACTCCACTTGAGAACCCCGGACCTCTAGATGCTGTTTAAATGGGGTCTGTCGTGCATGGGAGATCATGAGTTTGATCTGCCTAGGTGGATTTCCCCCGTCTCGCTGCTATCTTCTTCTTCTTATTTTTGTTTTTTTTGTACTTCTTTTACCTCGGAAGCTCTGCTGAACTTCTCCTCACCTTGCTAACCCACTCCTCTACGGCCTTCGGACACGATGAGATTTGGTTGAGAGTTCCCTAATAAACTGTCCTGCAACAGAATTTAAATCGAGACTGTTCTTGTGGTACTTTGTTTTTTGGGAGCAGTGGAAGGAGAAATTCAGCCCCTTTGGACACTACATTTTTTCCAGGGACAGGCCTTGCCTTGAGGAGCCCACCCTAGACCACGGGGCTAGCATTAAAAAATCCTGGCCCAGGCTCTCCAGCATGAAGAGTCTCCCATGTGTTCACTCGGGGTATCCCAGCGTAGCTGTCTGTGGGGTGGGAGACCCGGGCAGGCCCGGAGAGTCCGCTAGCCCTCTGAAGAGGGCCCTTACTGATCCTCTGCCCTCCTGTCTCGGTCCTGCAGAGGAGGCCTACCAGAAGCTGGCCACCGAGACCCTGGAGGAGCTGGACTGGTGTCTGGACCAGCTCGAGACCCTGCAGACCAGGCACTCGGTCAGCGAGATGGCCTCCAACAAGGTGAGAAGAACTGTCTCCTTCACACCTGTTATAATCCTTCAGGATTTAGAGCACTGTGTTGCCACTTACGACACTACGAAAAGGGAAGTAGACATGGTCGGGAATGATAATTCACTACACCACCTCATAACCCCTGTTTCATGCACACGAACATATATCCAGCCCTATGTCACTGAAGTAGGTCAAAATCATGTTAGTTCAGTACACCTGATACAACATTACTTTGCCTTTGAGCGAGCACTGTTTGGGTCTGCTTTTAGAATATAGCAAGGTAAATGAAGCAACAGTGTGTTCATCCACTTTGTGATCATAATGAAAGGTTTCTCCTCCTCAGCCGTCTGGGTGTTGTGTAATTTCTTTGCTGATTCCCAGAATGCAATTTGGCGCACTTGTTGTGGTGATGGTGGAGGTACCAACACTGTGCTTGCACCTCCATTTTCATTTCTGAGAAATTCTAGTCATTACATTTTCGTAATAATTCCCCTGACAACCTTTTTTGCTAGAGGGATGAAGTTAAAAGCTGTTATGAAGACTTCTCATCCTACAAATAAAGCTGTTGAAATTAATCATTCAAATCTTAACTGGATCATGTATTTATTCATGTATATAGACAGTGTACAAAATCCCAGGAATATCCATTGGTTGATATTGATAACATTATGACACACTTATAATTATCAAACGCTGAATAAAAGGATAGAGAATCGATTTGATTTCTATTTAACCAACCCTCCTAGCGTTAATGTTATTTCTTTACCATCCAAAACTGTTAGGCTCTAGATTCCCCCCACAGGTTTATTCCCCTCCCTGCTCGCTAGCATGCAATGCTAAGATGCAATGCTGGCCCTGGTGGCATGATGTGAACGTGTCCCGGTCATGAGGTGTGGTGTCTCGCTGTTGTAACGTGTACTGTTTCTACAGTCAGCCAAGGGGGCACGCATCAAGGTGCATGTGTTGTTTTCTCTTTGTGCGTAAGGCAGAGCAGAAGCATTGTCATGCAGGCACAGAGCTATGCAGTGAGCATGCCCAGTTCCCTTTTTACTGAGAGGAGGAGGTGGTGGTGGTGGTGGTGGTGGGTGGTTGGTGGGGCCCTGCCATGGTGCTCTGCATGCCGATCAGCTCTGGGCTCTGGTGATGTCACACACCGTGATGTCACAATAGGGGGAGGGGCGGGGGGGGGGGGGGAGATACGCTGTGGGTAAGACAAGCCAGGACAAAGGAACACGCGCGCCACGCACACAACCTCATCTCAAAGATGTCCGCGTCACACTTCATATTTCCTTTTTGTATTTTGACCGGGTGTTTTTTTGAAGAAAAAGGTCTCGAGAACGCAAGGGTGTAAATATGCGGTGTCTCACCGTTGCTCACAGAGCGCGGCTGTCTCCGGTTGTCATGGCAACAACCACGGGCCTAGCAAGAGAAAAAAAAAAAAAACCTCCCTTCTCACTCCAACAACACACACGCCATGCGCACATGCGCATATGTATACGTGTGCATACAATGGCCCCTCGAAAACACAATATTGCTACGTAGCCGCCTTAGCTGGGCCTCCTCTGGTAGCTGTGTCCACAGGCCTCCTGTTGAGCTCAATTCACCCTTTATTCCTTATGTATTATTAAGTCAGTCCCCAGAATTTACCCTGCAGCAATATCGATCCAAAGAGCTATCATACCTTTAAGTTCTTATTCTAATATTATAACTAACACTATTATAGGGGGTAGTAGTAGTTTGATGTTTGATGATGTTTATTTTCGTGTAATGCGCCACAAGTGGCCCATCCCACACAGGATTACAAGACACTGATATAACTACACAAAGAGTGTAGCACATACACACTCACAATACACTATACAATGCAATACAATACATCCGGCACCGGATAAACACACTAAATATAAATTGATATATTCCTCTTAGCCCACAGTAGTAGTAATAGTATCATCATTGCTGTGTTAAGGCCCTGTGGTTAGGTGTCATGGTCTTGGCAGGTCTTGTGCCACTTCAACTCTACACTAATGTTTCATTGTTAGTGTGCGCCCCTCAAAGTGTACAGAGTGCCTGCTCCGGCCCAAAATAAAAGATGGCCGGCAGTCTAACCTCAAAGTACGGGCTACAGCAAAAGGTGACATCACAAAGCACCGGTTTCGAGCTCCATCACAAATGCAGAGGGATTTGGTTTAAAGGCGGCGGTCGCTCCCTCCTTACCTTTATGACAATGGCCGGGCAGCGGAACAAACCACCGTGTCAGTGACGTAAGCCACGCCGAGCGGCCGTCTGAGCAGTAGCCCTCTGCCACCAACAATACATGTGGGCAAGTGAGAAGAAGCAACGGGAACAGAATGCATGGAGAGTGCTATATACAGCAGGGAATGGATATTTTTGGATACGCCTCGCACCAAAAACAACAACATAGAAGTCACAGCTATCCCTAGTGTGACTCTTTCTGATCCGTACCAAATGATGGTGTTTGCACCTCTCATGATTTATCGATGGCTCCTCTGTGTCTGTGCGTGTGATTGCACTTGTCGTTGTGTGCGTGTGTGTGTGCCTGCGTGTGTGTGTGTGTGTGTGTGTTTTGTGTGTGGTGCTGGAGATATTCTGAAAGTGTGGATAATTCTGAAAGTGTATGTGCCGCGGTGCTGGTGTGTTTGTGTGTGTGTGTGTGTAGGCGAGCATGTGTGTGTGTGTGTGTGCGTGCGTGTGTCCGTGCGTGCGGTCACATCTGCTTCAGCCACTGCTCCCGTCTAGCTGCAAATTGCCTCCAGCGGCAGCGTCCTCTGTAGAGGTAAGGTGTAAAGTAAGCAGAGACAGCTTGAGACCCCATTCAATACACCTCTCTGTACACAGAGGCCCGCGGGAGACTCGCACAATGCCCTACCCTTGGCGTGCGCTGGTGGCTAACATCAGACGTCTCTGCTGGTACCGTCTTTGATTCCCCCTCTCTGCTTAGCGCGTTTTAATTGTTGAGCACATCGCTCATCCTCGCCCCGGTGATGTCGACGTGACTCACCCTGATGGGAGAAATCTAGCGTTATGTGGGAATGCTGCTTCACAAAGGAGTGAGGTCACCTGCTCTGAGCATCTTCTCCCGCTGTAGGTCAGTTGGTACACACAGATACTCTCACGCGCTCACAGGCACACACGTAAGCACGTTCAGCATGCACACGTAAGCATGAACAGTTTGTTCCGACCAGGTCATTTCATTGGACAAGAGGCATTGCATGAGTGTGCCGATTATAGAGTATAACAGCCCAGGGACTTTGAAATATACATGTATCACTCCACTGTCGGGGTATTTATAATGGCTGTTTTATTACATTAACGATACACATTGCACAATGATTGAAACATACAGATAAATGTACAAGATACAAAGTAGCTGTCCTGCGGTAATGTGTAGACCTAAACAAATAAGCAAGTTAGTGTGCAGGAAAATGTTTATGTTGCTTGGCAACATGCCGGTCCCATTCCAGTTGTGGAACTATTTGTTGTTAGCTGAGCCAAATAAATGATTAAACAAACCAATCATAATCTGTGACCGCTTATTGCTGTTAACTAATAAATGGACGCTTGTAGAACTGGGGTATAAAAGCAATATCCCAGTCGAGGTCGTGCTGTTCTACTGAATATCAGCAGGGCTGTGATTCAGTTGTAGGTACAAGGCCACCGGCCCAGTCGTGCTGATATTCAGTACAACAGCACGACCTCGAATATGATATTGCCTCGAGTCTGATACATCTCCCTTCCTCTTGTGTAATACCGGTAAAAAAGAATCGCATGTACTATGCACACACCAGATCCAGAGGATCCCAGAGGAGTTGTGCTAAGTTTCCACGGTACCCTCTACCCTCGATCAGACAGAAGATGACCTCAACGCTCTTCCACTCCCAGCCAATCCGGATCCACGATGATCTCACCGCTCCCCCCTACTCTGTGCCCTGATTTGCTAGTGTTGAGCGACGTAGTGTAGAGAAAAAGGGAAAAACCAGGCAATGTTCTTCACATGGGAAGCTTATGTCAGACGTGGAGGGAGGCAGCCAGTCAGGACGCCCGCCTGGTTTGGAAGCTGTTGACAGAGGAATCTTGCCGCCCTGTTGCTTTAGCGTCAACCAGGCATCCACACCTCCATCAATTATTCACCTCCTCAGCAGCGTGTCTCTGTATGGGAGTGCTGCGCGCGTGTCAGTGCATGTTGTGCTTTGTGTGCATGTGTGTGTGTGTGTGTGTGTAAGAAGCGTGCCAGTGTGTATGATTTTTTGGGGGGCGGGGGGGGTGGTTTTGGTCACGATGCGCTCTGGTTGGATCTGCAGGGAGCCCTACTTTTCTCCCTGAACACTGCTCGCTCGGCACGTCCCGGAATACGAGCGGTTTTCTTTTGGACATCCACGGTTTAGAAATGTGAGGCATTATTCGCAGATTCTCGACGACTGGGTTGGACTCGTCAGAACAGACCCACAGCGAGTGGGTTCGACTGGAACCACCAACCTCCGTGTGCTTTTTCATCGCGAGCTCTCAGTCGTTTCAACTGGTTTTTCTTTTTGGTCTCTTTTCGATTTGTCAAAATGCCTGAAGCCAACTACCTGCTCTCTGTCTCATGGGGCTATATAAAGGTAAGAGTAAAGATATAGAAACGCTATGTTAAAGTCACCCACCATTAGTTTTTTTCGATTAAATGTCAATCATATCCTATAATTTTTCAAGACAAGGATAATCCATTTTTACAGATGTCCGATGCACATCAGGTCCAATACATTTTTATAAGCTGTTTTGCTAGGTGATTTTAGTGCCAATGTTATGGTGGTAGGATGACGTCTGTGGGACTAAACGTACCAGGAAGGATGGTATCTACTAAGCTTCTGTGAAATTATGCAATCTTTTGTTTCAATACAGTTTTGGATTGGATAATGCAAATATAACCTCATTGAATAAAGTAAATATGTTTGTTTTTTTATCTGACTATAGTGCTTGTCAATACAACGAGAGTCTTCACGTTTCTATATATTATTGGTTTTAATTATTTTTAAGAGGACATATTTTGGGCTAATATATGTCCAGTTTAAAGCACTAGACTCAATTATGCATTAAGCACTCTGCCCTCTGTCATAATTGTATAATTTAAGGGATCAATAATGTTCTATAGAATCATTCCATTCACATACACAATATGTTAGGAAACCAGAGGGTCCATTGTCTTTGTTTAAGGGCTTTTTTTTTTTGCAATCGCATATGCAATTATCTTGCTGCGCAATCACTTGGGGAAATGTCTGATTTCAAGCAATCTTTTCGCCATGTCAATCAGTTTGGCCATCAAATCAAAGCATGGGGCTAAATTTGGAGCAAGCCACTCTAATTAAGACCAGGATAAGAGAGCGGGGGGGTTCAAGAGAGACAGAGAGAGAGAGTAAAAGTTGACTCATGGGAAATGTATTAAAACCAATCCAATGTCTACAGGTTTGTTTTGTGAGCAATCAAATAAAAAGTAATGTAACTACCCATACCAATGTACCATTTTACTATAATCATTTTAATGATATATGTGCCTATATATATTTGAAAAGTACATCATTATCTGAATGATACGGGCTTCATTTTGACATTGCCGTCCCGTAGCGTCACCGAACCCAGGTGGTTACCTCTATTCCAGGCCCCTCTGGCTCTGCTGCCACGCTCAGCCCCACAGCTGCGTCCCTGATCCTGTGGTCTACGCAGTGCCCTTCTATTACGTTTCCATTGTACATTTCATTTCAATTATTTCCTCAATTTGCATCATTTGTTTCACTGGGTTTATCATGTGTAAATGAAAGTAATCAAATCTTTGCGCCACTGAACCATATTCATTAAAAAATAAAGAAATCCTGAATACATCATTCATAAGGACACAATGCCCTCTCTAATTCTCTTTGTGTGTTCATCTGTATTCCTACTTTGTTGCATGCAAAAGTTCCTCTTACGTACAGCCAATCCCTGCAAAACTGGTCAGATGAATAACCCTCGTCTCTTTGTGTTTTTGTCCGTCTGTGTGCGTATGCGCGCGTGTGTGTGTGTGTGTGTCCGTGTGTGTGTTTGCCTGTATGTGCGTGCGTGTGTCTATTTGCTTGTCTCTTTCAGTTCAAGAGGATGCTGAACAGGGAGCTCAGTCACCTCTCAGAAATGAGCCGTTCTGGTAACCAGGTGTCTGAGTTCATCTCCAGTACCTTCCTGGGTGAGTGGGGCCGGCACACCGGGGTCTCAATCCAAACACACATTTTCTCAACAGACTCCATTCACACGCAGACACAGGGCCTGTGCAAGTATTTATATTTTATAAAAAAAGAAAAAATACCAATGTATGGTTGACAGTAGCTAACCACAAACTATGTTTTGATGAATTAAGGTGCTCAAAAAAGTGTCAATAAATAAACAATATAAAATAAATCAAACACCATTTATTTTGTGTCTCCATAACGGGGAGCAAAGCCCTCCTTCGCTCAACCAAGTGTGTGCTGTGGTCTGGCCGTCTCTCCCCGACAGACAAGCAGCATGAGGTGGAGATGCCCTGCCCTCAGAACCAGAAGGAGAAGGAGAAGAAGACCAAGCCCATGTCCCAGATCAGCGGGGTGAAGAAGCTGCAGCACTCGTCCAGCCTCACCCACTCCAGCATCCCTCGCTTTGGCGTCAAGACGGAGACGGAGGACGAGCTGGCTAACGTGCGTGTTGGGTTTGAGACTGTGTGTAGACAGTATGATGTGTTGTGTGTTGAACAATGTGAATAGGTTACCGATGGACAGTCTGTTAATCGAGAGTGTGTTTTGGATATAAAGGGTTTCCAACAGGTTTTGAATGTGGAAAGTAAAAGCTGGTGTGGTAGAAAGGTCTAAACATAAAAAGGAATTGTCATTCACATTTATTTTTTTCTGCATCAATTCACCAGGAAATGGAAGATGTGAATAAATGGGGCCTTAACGTGTATAAAATCACAGAGTTCTCCGGGAACCGGCCACTAACGGTCATGATGCACACGATATTCCAGGTGACAATCTGAATCTTGAACAACAAACTTTATGGTTTAATATTTGACTATTGCTATACTATTTTCAGTCGGGCTCATTTATAAACCTCCTTGTTATTTTTCTTTCTTGTAATCCCTAGGAGAGAGACTTGTTAAAAACATTCAAAATTCCACTTGACACCTTTATAACGTACCTGATGACCTTAGAAGACCATTACCATGGCGATGTGGCCTACCATAACAACATCCACGCTGCTGACGTCACTCAGTCCACTCACGTGCTGCTCTCCACCCCCGCCCTCGAGGTGAGACACACACACACACACACAGACACACACAGACACACACACACACACACACACACACACACACACACACACACACACACACACACACACACACACACACACACACACACACACACACACAGCACAATCCACACCACGCCCAAATTCAACTAGCTTCAAAGAAATGCTAGCTCAAAGATCAATTGATGGCTCTTAGTCACGCATGCACGCACAAACTCACACACACACACACACACACACACACACATGCACGCACACACTGGATTCCTTCATCAATTGATTTCATTCTCCTTCTTTCTGCCTTCCCCTGATCTCATTATCCGTGTACAGTTGGAATTCTTTTCAGTCAACCAAATCCTAGTATCTTGCAAATGTACCGGGGCAACACATCTGATGTGATTGTGATGTGCGTTCCAGGCTGTGTTCACAGACCTGGAGATCCTAGCTGCCATCTTTGCCAGTGCGATTCACGACGTGGACCATCCTGGTGTTTCCAACCAGTTCCTCATCAACACCAGTGAGTCTAAATACGGCCCGAGTTAACATCCACGTCACACCACGTCTCAGCTCTGTGCACGTGCACACACATGCAGATGCGCACAGACACCCACGCACAGACATACACACACACGTATGCACACAGGCAGCCACACACAGACACATACACACACATGCAGACACACACACACATGCACACAGACATACACACACATAGGCACACAGGCAGACACAGGCAGACACATACATACGAACACACACATACAGAACCACACAGAGGCAGAAACACATAGACATACGCACCACACAAAGACAGATTCTTTCATTGTTTAAATGAGGGGACTCTGATTTGTGTTTTAAAGCCAGTGGAGTTCATGGAGGCAATGAATGGTGTATTTTAGGTACCACTTGGCAGGCCTTAAAGTTTGGGAGGCCTTAAAATGAGTTAAATATCGTTCAATCATTAGGTTCAACAGTAAATGCATCTACATATCAAACATGAGCAAGTTGCCCCATCAGACGCAATTTAATTATTTGAAATGAGTTTAAAACTAGAAGGCGGATGTGCAGAACACTGTTTTGTACCTTGCTGGGACACCCATCTCATACGTTCTTCCTTTCTATTGCACATATGATTGGATAAGAAAACAGCCTTACCCAACGTGAATTGGAATGGCAAGGGGGAAAAATCGAATACGATGTCGCCCTAACACCAGAGGGGAGAGGGATTCCCTGAGTGAGGCAGCGTGAGTCACCCCTGTTAGGCAGCTCCAGACAACCTCAGAGTGGGATCCTCTTTCTCCTGGGCAGGACTAATGCATCCTAATGGAAAATCTAAATACAGCTGGGTAGACCTTCAAGTGACCCAGAGAAGGGAAACCTCTCCATCGATGGGAACATAACAAACCAAATGTGACCACATTATTTTCCAACTGCTCCTCTTGTACCCCCTTCCCCCCAACGCAAACCCGGTGCTGCTGCTGGGCTGTGCTGGTTCACTGTTGGTTCCGCGCGCCAAGTCCTTAAGATCCAGCTTGATTTTCCACAGACTCTAGGGCTAGAGTAGAGCCACGTCAATGCGTCAGCGCATACGACCACGTTGCCTAGCATCGCGTCAGGACGTTAAAAGTAACGGCGAAAATTAACGTGTTAAAATCACGCTAACCCAGTGCTAGACATCACTGGTTCTTGTTTCTGGACCAGCGTAGAGTTGGTTCTGAGTTGGAACCTGATTTTCTGGCCCGGAGCCAGGATTATTTATGTGGAAAAGCCAAGAACTGCACTGAAACCACGTTGTTGGAAAAGGGGTATCACTGAGTACATTATAGGGGTTTGAGCCAAAATAACCTTAGAAGTCATCACTTTTATTTGGGGTCATTCCATCACCACCACCCGCCTAATTACACGAACATTGAAATGTTCAAAGATGCAAAACTGTGTTCACGTCGCAGCTAATACATCAATACGGTATTTTTTTTTAATTTGACCGTGTGTCGTGTACAAACCAACAATTTTCTGAAAGATAAATGAAAAAAAGTGGGATCATGAGGTTAAAAAATAACATCTTACCTCATCCTCTGTTTTCAGCAGATTGTACCTTTTGAATGCTCCCTGTCTGTAACTTGTGTGCTGTCGTGTCCCCAGACTCTGAGCTGGCGCTGATGTACAATGACTCGTCGGTGCTGGAGAACCACCACCTGGCCGTTGGCTTCAAGCTCCTGCAGGAGGAGAACTGTGACATCTTTCAGAACCTGACCAAAAAACAACGACAATCACTGCGCAAGATGGTCATCGACATTGTAAGTTCAGACCGCATCCACTGACGGTTTAGCTAGGCTAATGATTATGTGAATTCTTGAGATGCTAATTGTCGCTAATGGTTTGGTGACTTCTAGCAATGCAAAGGGTTTGGTGAATTCTTGGGATGCTAATGGTTGGGTGAATTCTAGCAATGCTAAGGGTTTGGAGAATTCTTGCCAGGCTAAGGGTTAGGTGAATTCTTTGGAGGCCAAGGGTTTGGGGAATTCTAGCTATGCTAAGGGTTTGTAGAATTCTAGCAATGCTAAGGGCTTGGTGAATTCTAGAAATGCTAAGGGTTTGGTGAATTCTAGCTATTCTAACAGTTTGGTAAATTCTAGCGATGCTAGTGGTTTGGTTACTGTTTCTTATAGCTATGCTAATGATTTGGAGAATTTGAGTTATTCTAACGTTTTGATAAATTGGGAATTCTAGCTAAACTAATAATTTGATGTGTTCTATGGTGAATTCTAGCTATGCTAATCAATTGTTGCATTTCAGCTATGCTCAAAATCTTTGAATTCTAGATATGATTACTGTTCTTGGTGAATTCTGGCAATGCTTATGATTTGGAAAATTCTAGCGACGCTAACGGTTTGGTAAATTCAAAGCCAGTGGTTTGATTACTGTTTTTTATAGCTATGCTAATGGTTTGGCGGTTTCTAGATATTGTCATGGTTTAATGAATTGTGAATTTAGCTATGCTAATTCTTGTTTTATGCTATCTATACTAATTGTATGGGGAATTCTAGGTATGCTAATGAATGCTATGTGACTAATTGTTTGGTGATTTCCAGCTATGCTCATATGTTGAAATCTAGATATGCTAGTGATTTGGTCAAAGGTTTTGCTGCCACCTTTCGAGTATTCTTGTATTGCATTTAAACAAATGGAAAGTTTTTACCAATTACTGACAAGGTGATTAACTAGTCCTTAATATCGTTTGATGTTGATTTAGGTGTTAATTTATGCATGATCTGTGTTGTCCAGGTCCTCGCAACAGACATGTCCAAGCACATGAACCTACTGGCCGACCTGAAGACCATGGTGGAAACCAAGAAAGTGACGAGCTCCGGTGTCCTGCTCCTCGACAACTACTCGGACCGAATACAGGTCCGGCCCCAACACTCTTAACAACTTGCGTCATGCATTCTCCTTAACTGATCGTTGAACACGTTAACAGAATGGTTGTATTTTTCCTCTCTTGTTTTATCTATATTGTTATCGGCATTAGTTATTTGAAAAATGAACTCATGAAGCACAAATCATTTCAACAAACCGAATAGTAAAACAAAGCGGCACTCGCTGGAGACGGCTGCTCTTGTCAGCCTGTCTATTTCTAGGCGAACAAGACAGACCAAACCAAACCCATTTTTAAGAAGTGGTAAATAAAACCTACATTGTCGGTGAATACATTTTCTATTGTTTCAAATTCTTAACAGCGATTAATTGATTACGAATGAATCATTAACATCCCTACTTTGTATGCTCATGCAATGCCACCTTCTCCCTCCTACTAATACAGGAACATATCGTAGATAGATGAATGCTATACAGTGACTGCTACAGTCACTGTCAGTTGTTTCACTGGCGGTTGTAAGGGGCGTAGCGGCCACTGAGTTTGTCGCTGGTGTCGGTGCGTCCAGGTACTCCAGAACATGGTGCACTGTGCGGACCTGAGCAACCCCACCAAGCCCCTGCAGCTGTACCGCCAGTGGACGGACCGCATCATGGAGGAGTTCTTCAGCCAGGGGGACCGGGAGAGGGAGCGGGGCATGGAGATCAGCCCCATGTGTGACAAGCACAACGCCTCGGTGGAGAAGAGCCAGGTACACACGCGCGCACGCAAGCACACGCACAGGTCACACAAACACAGACACATACAGACACAGTCGCTCACTCACTCACTCACACACACCAACACAAACACACACACATACGCACACAATTATATATACATTGACATAACCAATGAACATTGTTAGGGTTAGGTTATTGTAATTTGGACACACAAACACACCCACTCCTCGGCCTGTCTAAGCCCCCGTCCCCCACGTCCGCAGGTGGGCTTCATCGACTACATCGTCCACCCGCTGTGGGAGACGTGGGCCGACCTGGTGCACCCGGACGCCCAGGACATCCTGGACACGCTGGAGGACAACCGCGAGTGGTACCAGAGCACCATCCCCCAGAGCCCCTCCCCCGCCCCCGACGACCCCGACGACGGCAGCCGGCCCCCCGGGGGGGACAAGTTCCAGTTCGAGCTCACCCTGGAGGAGGACGGGGAGTCGGACACGGAGAAGGACAGTGGCAGCCAGCCGGAGGAGGAGGAGGAGGAGGAGGAGGAGGAGGAGGAGGAGGAGGAGGAAGACGAGGAAGACGAGGAGGAGAACAGCTGTAGCGACTCTAAAACACTCTGCACGCAGGACTCGGAATCGACGGAGATCCCCCTGGACGAACCGGTGGGGGAGGTGGGGGAGGAGGAGGAGGGGGACGGGGGGGGAGGGGGAGGAAGGGGCGACGCCCACGCCCTGCTCGCCAACCGGCGTGGTGGTGGAGGAGGTAGCAGATCAGGAGGAGGAAGAGAAGGTGGAGGAAGAGGAGGAGAAGTCTGCACATACATAGCAGCGCATGGAAAGCAGCTGAATGAACCATTTCTCTTAGTAATGACAGATGATTATTTATAGGTTTTTTAAGGGGTGGGGGAGGGGTTATTTTCCCTGTTTTTATTTTGTTTTTTCCTTTATTTTTATTATTATAATTTTTTTCTAAATCTATGTTTGCATTTTTTCTAAATGTGTGCTGCTCCCTCTCGGCCTGTTTGCCCATCCTCATCCCAAACTAAACTGCTCCCACTTACTTTGCCCCATCGGTACTTTTTAAAACAAGTTATTTTGCACTCAGGAAATCTCCTTTCCTTTCCGCGTATGTACTGTAGTATGGCGCTGCGTGTGTGTGTATGTGTGTGGGTGCGACTGTTTGTGTGTGTGCGGCCATATCATTGTTACACCTCAATGTACGATGGGGACGAGCCATTTAGTTTCCCACGCGGTGCTGTGCACGTGGCCCCATGACACTCCTCCCCCGTCCTCTCCCGGTTAGCCTTGCCTGGACGTTAGCCGTGCTCATGTTTTATCAAGTGCCCCTCATTGTTTCATGGATGTCTGCCGTCTGGCGCTCAAGGAGTGTCTGTGTCATGGTGATGCCATTTCTTCCCCTCAGCGACATTAGGAGACACCGTTTGGAGGCCAAAAGAAACATCCGATTGGGGACAAACCAGGATGAAAAGCTGTAGTGCACTGGGGGGTAGCAAAGCATGCTGGGATTTGTTTTTTGGAGGGTATGTTCTTGATGATGTGGAAGTCTTCCTTGAAAACCTGACTGAAAAAAATAAGTGTCCGAGACCTCGTTCTTTGTCTTCATACGGTACTGTATGTCAAGCAGAGATTTGTTTTCTAGCTTCCCCCCTCGCGTTCTCCTCTGTGAGCAACAACGAGAGGTCGAGGAGCGACGCCAGGCAGACGGAGACACAGAGACGCTACGCTAGAAAAGAACGACATCCCAGATTACAGTGATTTTTCAATGTTTTTCGGGGCTGAATTGTATCGGGAGTGCATTAAGGAGTGTTGCACTGGCTCCTGACGATATTCAATAGCATTTATATTAATATTCCCATCACCGTTCGCTGGCATTGGCCTGTTTGAATGAGTTCAAGCCGCCCTTCTGTTTTTTGTTCTTTTTATACCTAAAGGGGGTTTTCACAGATGACCAGTCTACAACGTGTTGCGTCATGCTATATTTTCTTTACGCAGATTCGTTCTGATGTTTAAAGCCTTTACGTTTCATTCTCATTGCCTGCAGTTCCTCTCCTAGACACCCTGACACCATGCAATGCTTCGTAGTTGATATGAGATGCACCTTGTGGCAAAAGGTTTGAGTAGTGCGTGCGGTGCACAAAGCAGATAATTGTGTTCAAAAGACTTTAAGGAATTTTTTATACAAACGCTATGAAAGCTTTTGCGATTATTCAATGATTCGAAGAAGGTTTTGGCCCCCCTTTCTGTGAATACTGTTCACCCTCTCTACTGAACCTGCCTCAATTCTTTCCCTGAAACAGAGTCACACCACAGTTCCAGTTATGCTAGAGAAATCAATACGGTCTTGGTTCATATTACGGTTATCGTGGCCATTACGGTTGGTTTTGCCATTCATACCATAAGCATTCGACAGCCGTCTTTGTTTTTGACATCAAATCAAGACAATCAGCTTTGTTGCTTAGTAGAACGCTTATCCTGGGACATAGATACTTTAATGCACTGATACTGTATGTTACCACTTAGACACGTTTTGTTTACCTTGTTCAACGCGTAAACTTTTAGACTTTTCTCAACAACTCCATGCCACCAGTCCTTTCCTTTTGTTTTCATCTCTGTGATGTTTTAACTTTCATTTTGATGTTAGGATGGTACAGTACCTTCACATCATCCATAGCTATACAAAAATATTGTCGCTCTATGTACATACAGAGACATCCAAACATGTAAATCATATAAAAGTCTTTATTTTTAATAGTGCTTTAAGTGTCTTTACGAAAAATATTTATTTAATCTTTTGGTTTTAATTTTTTCATTCATTTTGTGCCAATTCTTTTGCGTTCAGTTTTGTGTTTTTTTTTTTTTCATGCTCACCCGATGCTCTTACCTGTAATACAATGTTATGGTTTTATTGCTGTTTACAAACATATATTTATTGTGCTGTAAATACTATATAGGTATTATTATTGTTATTATTATTAACATTATTATCATCATTGTCATTTCCATGATGCTGTTTGTTGTAAATTATCAATTCGTATCATCCCTTTTGGTGATGGTGTGGCTGCATTGTAACTCTTGTTGAGTGAATGTTTATTACACATGTTTCTGCAGTGTAAAACACACACACACACACACACATATACCCCCCCCACACACACACACAAACACACACACAGGAAAGATCCATCAATGTGTTGCTTACCTGAGAGCTAGCTCAGTCGAGAGAGGGGCAAAGCCAAATTGTTTTGTTTTTTTAAATAAGGAAACTGTTCCTTGGCCCATGGGCTGTGCCTTAAACTAAATACACATTTGTTCCATCTAGACTACTTTGTATCTGCTTTCCTTTTCCTCCTCTCTTTTTGCTGCAGTAGGGGCTATAAGTTGGCTTGGTTGTCCTGTCGACTGGAGAAGAGGCATGTGACAAGGAGAGGAACTCGAGTGAAAATGTTGCCTTTTTTTTTTTTTTTATTTAACAGCCAAACACCATTTATTTTGTGAGAATCGGAAAAAAACAAAAATGTGGTACTTGTTGTGATTTATATTGTTATATAACTAGGAAATAACGTTATGTTATGATTCAGGTCTGCTGCAAGTCCTAGACCCCACACTACCTGAGTGATGCGTAGCTTCATAGTTAAATGTGTGAGAGCTGCATTGGACCTGTTATCGGACGAATCCACACAATCCTTTACCCCCTGCAAAAAAAACAATCAGGCAGGTGTCAACGATCCACCGGCTACCCCATCCTCCAACCCCTGATGAGTACACTAAACGGACTGCTTATGATTTAGCCTGCACCTGCCAGATTGTACAGGATCTGTTACCACTGAAGGGGGGGAATGAAACAGAAGTATGAAGCTGCCTCCCGACCACGGTTTAAAGAGCGCACCAAGGCTTAGAGGAAACATCTGCATGTTCAGCCACTGCTGCATTAATTACGGCTGAAACACTGACAGTGTGTTGACTCATACGTGCTTGGCCCACACTTTACACTCATACTACTTGCAATACCCAACACCACTCACATCGTTCTGCCTGGACAGTAGAGGGACAGTATCTATAAGGGGATTTCGGGAGGGGGGGGGAGGGCTTTGGGAGGGGGTGTGCATCATTGTCCTATAAAGAGGACTCTTATTTTGACACGCATACTGTAGATTCTAAACAGCCCTGGACCAATGGAAACAGTAGGTTCTTTTGTCATTATGTGTTCTATTTTTATGGAATGAAAGGAATACACAAAACTGTAACTTAAAAAAATAAAAATTCTTCAGGATTATATTTTTTTGGGTTGTCTTTAGAATGCCTATTTGTCTGAAAGTTTCACAAGACAATTAAAACGTTATTTTAATGGATTCCTTGTTAATTGCAGTCTATTGGATAGCACTGTAGATCATACAACTTTACGTAAAAAAAAAATAACAAATGAAAAAAAAGTTTTTTTATATGCAATGGACTAAATAAAGCATGGGTTGATTGTGCTGACACTCTTCTTTCCTTGACTGTAAGTTTCACTGTGGAGTTGGCAGTAATGCTATCAAAATACCTACCTCATGTTTGTCGGTGACAGGTAGTCAAAGCTGTATCACATCAGTGTTTTGGTTCCACGTTATATATTTACAGATTAACATAATAGGTAAACGCTTCAATTTTAGCCAGTTTCTTTATTCTTGAATAACAGCGCCATCTCCTGTGACTTTTGATATCAAATACTAGACACTAAAGAAATCAAAGTGATACTAATATTTGGAACACAATCCTTTATTCTAATTTATGAAATGACTCTTCCAAAAATTCCAGCAAATAAATAGATTAGAACCACACATAATAGGTGAATTATTTTCATACACTCTGCTGTTCTTCTTGTAGCCTACGAAATGTTTCTCAACACAGGAAAACACGACTAAATCAGAGATTCGTATTAATGTGTGGCATTTCCCATTAAGCATGCGTGCCCTGGATTTATTTTCCACTAACCCTGAGAAAGTGTCCGCGCTGGCCAGTGACAGAGGGTGATGCTCGGCATGGGAAAAGCCATAGCGCCGTACCGCTGGCCGGAAGCCCGTTATATGTCACATCCTTTGCCAAGAGAGAGGTTATTAACCACAACCACCTCATTTGTTGAGCTAGAGAGTCCGATGTTATGGTCAGATTAGAATGCCTGGTTCCTTTATTGACAGAAAGGGTTTTGTCATGGAAGCACAGCCACAAGCTCTGATCCATTTGATTACCTTAGCATCCAGTTAGCTCTGTCACAGCCCCGCTGTTAAGTAGCCCTCCCTCGCTTTTACTCGAGCTTTGCCACCTGGTACTTAAAGTTAGATTTTTGATTTCGGTGTCCCAAAACATACATTGTTAATACAATTGTAAAGATCATATAGGCCTATATATATTTATATATTTTTTTTAACATCAGTTACAAATTTAGATATTTTTTAATCTTAGTGCGAGTGACTGCATATCCTTTTAGTCAGTGAGGTCAATCCACTTTTATTGTAAGACTAGAGAAATATTAAAGGGCCCCTATTTTACAATTGAATAATCGACTCTGGCTACATCACATATGGGAGGCTCCACCACCCAGATTATGGTCGATAGATCGTCCTTCACTGCTATACCAATTGGTTACCTGATCCATCCCTAATAGGCCTACATCTGGGCGGACACTCCCACTGATGTCCGTCATGTGACTACCACCGCATCCCCTCTGCACCAAATGGATCACACCAAGGGACCAAATAAGAGGAAACAAGACACCCATGAATATAATTTATTTCCTATCATCTCACAAACATACTTATTACATTGCTTGCACTCTTAGAAACAAATATGTAAATTATTCAATATTATATATGACAAGAGCAACAGTTCTGGCCCCCTAAGTATTATGTTGTATAACTTCGGCTACTATTAAAACGCTCCTCTGAATTTTTACTTGAGATAAATACTTTTATTTCAATTTATTTCATGGCTATTAGTATACGGTAATAACATGTACACACATACACACGTGTCAAGTACGTGTACAATTATATGAATACACACACACGCGATGGATTTTTTTGAGAATGAAATTGTATCCCTTATTGTGAATGTCCTCTGGGTGGCATAGGGTGTAGACAACATTATATCCCTGACTATCGGTCACATCAACACTGCATTTTGACATTATAATACAAGATCAACCAAAGACCAACAGTTAGCAGGAACAGCATACAGTACGTGAATTTGTATAAAATGTCTACGCAAAGAATACACCGTACATATACTCTATGTAATCACCAAAACACACTCCCAATCTCACACACACACACACACACACCACACACGCACGCACGCACGCACACACGCACGCACGCACGCACACACGCACGCACGCACGCACGCACGCACACACGCACACACACACACGCACACACACACACACACACACACGCACACACGCACACACACACACACGCACACACACACACGCACACACACACACGTTCACAGAGTGAATGGCTGTATTACTGAATGAAGCACACACTCTATAAGAGAGATTACAGTGCATCATTTGCAGTGCCATTCACCAAAGTTTTTCCCACCTCCTGCAGACATAGCTGTCACACTTGGGGAAGGGATAAACTATTTACAGGTATTAATTCAGAAAATATTGCACTTATTGGCCCATTGCATTTCACAGCATGTGCTATGACAATGCACTTATATCCGTAACATAGAGTGATATATTTATATACAATTTTAGAATATAAATTCTACACAGGTCAGTATTGTAGTCATGCATTTTTGGAACCTATATTTATCTATGCAACAAAAAACGGTAAATGCAAAATGACTCCTATATGGTTTAGTATTAGCATTCTTTTTTTTGGCACTGTATTTTATGAAGTGTTGGTTGTTCTTTGCCTTTCTGACTTTAACATTTTCTCGAGGACTATATGTTATACTAATATACTAATATGTGGACTTGACTTTTCACTAACACCACTATGAGCTGGCTGCATTAGCCTTGTTGTTTATGCTGTTAGCCAACCGTTTATATCATGAATATCCCAATAGGAAGAGTCAGATAGTAGGATGTATCTTTCTCAGAAAATATGGATTTTAAAGCCAAAAGTGTGAAATATTGACATTATGTTTGGGCACTTCAAAATTAAACAATGTCTAAGTATATGGCTGTTTATTCCATGACACAGCTGGACATATATGTTTTCAACTCTTGTTTTTTTTATGAATTATTTAGATCCTAACAGAGGAGTTCAGCCATTCCATATACAGTGTTTGGGTGCTTGAATATCTGAGTTCAACCGATTATTTTGGGCAAGGCTAAAAACGGAAGTGCCTTGACAAAACATCAGAGAAGATTGACACATTTTGTTGGCAGCATGCTCAAAGCATTATAATATAAAGGGTCCATATGGGAAACTAATCACACACAACTGATTTGTTCATGAACCGATATAGTGGTTAGAAGGTCACAAATCCACGGTAATCAAGTCTATATTACTATTTCTGGGTTCAGTTCAAAACACGAAAAGGACAAAGGAAACGAAAGAGAGGCCGTATTGGAGAATTAAAAAAAGGGCCACTTCTTTTCATCCAAGGTAGATCATTTGAGGGCAGAAAACAGAAAATGTACACCGATGGAGTCACACACAGAACTCATGCAAACCAACCACGGTACAAACATCCAACACCACACACACATTCAATACACTGGCACAAGGCGCTAAACAATGTCACAATGTACCTATACAATGAATCATATATTTGGCAGATTGAAATCATAAACTGAATATAGTTTAAATAAATCTTTAGATTGAATGCAAACAAAACGTTTGTTGACGAGACCAAACTTGAAGTGATTGAATGAAATTAATGCACTGACTGGTTGACTCTTGTTTTATAGCTATTCTACAATGGCTAAATTATGCATAAATATATAAATATTTATATATATTTGTTTTCCTATTATTACTTAAAGCTACTTAGCTAACAAGCACACTAAGTAGTCGCGATTTGAGATGAGTGTGACTTCTCTAACATTTGTATTTTCTATATATATATATATCGATGTTTCCTACATATCCATAGCCGTGTCTAAAAAGGTCTGTGTGTTTGCTTGATTATTTGCTCATGATACAAGGGGTTGTCAGATAAATACATCACGGGATGAGACCAACTACTAAAGAGAGCGTGAACCTTAGACCGGAGAGCATTTCGGTACACGAGGAACGATTAGTGCACTAATAGTGCAACGAGCGCGACAATAACCCTGCACGCTTTGTACGCTTTTTTTACCGTACCCCTATATAACCCCACCTACCCTCCCGACCCCTGTGTGCCCCCTAGTGGTAGACCACTAACAGTTGCACCCTTGCTGCTGAAGGGGCGGGGCGCTGTCGCTCAGCTTGGCGGTGGGGGCCCCCGTGGTGACGGCCGGGTCCGTGTCCAGGCTCTCCGACATCTTGTCACAGATCAGGTCCACCAGCCGCTCGAAGGTCTGCTTCACGTTCACGTTGTCCTTGGCACTCGTCTCAAAGAACTCAAAACCTGGAGGAAGGAGCAGCGGATGGAACAGATTGTAGAGCGACGCTCTACTGAAGGTGCTGTAGGTAAGATTCAAACAGGTTTAACTTGAGTGTTTTTTAGTTTTTGCCGTTTTTTTGTTTTTTTTAGAAACGGCATAACGATCCGTCCGTTCTTGCTGGGTGGGGTCCTCCGTGAGAATGTGTGCTTTGGGTATGAGCCAATGTGCATTGGGAGCGGTCTGAAATTTTATTTCAACCTGCTCCCAGAAAATGTCTGACCAATCCGGACCTCTCTTCCATGATTGGTTTGGGGAATCCATGTCTCCTCAATGGCGGATAAGGAGGGAGCAACGAGGGAGGGGACGATGTTCGAAGTAGCAATATGTTACTTACTTCCACTCTGTTCTGCCCTCTCTCTTGACTACCCCTCAAACCTTATATACAGCCTCTTTAATTGGATTGTGCAGGAGAAATTGCTTTTCACTTAACTGCAACCACAAAAAATATAAGCTATACATTGAACAGCATTAGTCCAACAGTGTAGGACAATATTATATAGGGCTACTTTTTAGTCATTTTAGTGGATGAATCCAAAATATTAGTTTAAATTTTTCTTTTTAGACTGAATGCATTTTCGAGGTGCAGCCAGGGACTACAGGCAGACTGCAGAAAACGTTTTGGCAAGGAGACAAACACCGGAATCACCGTCACAACCAGAATAAATGACTGCATTAATGAATGGATGAATGAGCGGTTGAGTGTTCCTGAGCCTACCCAGCTGTTCTGCAAGCAGCCGGCCGCTGTCCACGGAGACCACCCTTTCCTCGTACCATGTCACAACTTGTTTCCCGCCAAAACCACCTGAGCGTTGTCCCAGGAGTAGGTCTTTATCTGGGTGGCCCTGTAAGCACACACACACACAGACACAATGACCACAAAAACTCTCATGGAATCAAATCCTTGAAACATTTCCTTTCACTTCTAAGCGGATATGGTTTGGATGTGGATTCTAGACTTTGCAACAAATGTATGTGGGTCATTTGTTTATTTTGTAAATTGTCACAAAGGTTTAATATTCAGATACAATAGGGCTTGTCCCTCAGAATGCATAATTTGTTGGGGAAACTCTGCCGTATTAAGAGGACTGTAAAATCCTTAATTATTTTTTATATACTGTAACCTAGGCTAATTCAAACGTTGTTTTACCAGGTTATGCATGAGAAATGCCGTGGGAGTTTCACATACAATAAATGTCTCCCCATAATGACAAATCATTTCACGGTTGATGACTAAACACTGACCTAAAACACAGTACGACCGACACGATTGCTAACATTCAAATGCTCCTATGCTTCCAAAATGGAGGCATCCATTGCACTGCATCGTAAGGAAATTCAAAGAATAATCATGTACACACTGCTTTTCTGTCAGTCAATGAACAGAGTATATTTTGTTATGTCTGCTTTCACATAAGATATAAACCATTGAAACAATTATAATGTTGCTTGAAAACGTGTGTTTATCACTCCTAATGCTCTCATGCCAGAAACTGCTGGCTAAACCCAGGTGAGAGAGTGAAAAAGCGAGAGGGGGACAAGAGAAAGAGTTACATAGAAATACAGAGGGAGTGAGAAGGAGACACAGGAGTGAGGGAGGGAAGGGTGGGTATGAGATTCAAAGAGAAGACAGGTGAGAGAGAAAGAGAGACAGGTGTGAGTGAGGGAGGAAGGGGTCAAAGAGAAGAGGGAGAGGAGTAAGATAAAGAGAGAGAGGTATGAGGGAGGGAGGAATGAGTATAGGAGTCGAAGAAACAGAGGAGACAGCGGAGTGGGAGAAAGAGACAGGAGTGAGAGAGAGGAGTTGAGTGTGAGGTTCAAAGAGAAGACAGGAGTGAGAGAGAGGAGTGAGTGTGAGGGTTCAAGAGAAGACAGGAGTGAGAGAGAGGAGTGAGTGTGAGGTTCAAAGAGGAAGACAGGAGTGAGAGAGAGGAGTGAAGTGTGAGGTTCACAGAGAAGACAGGAGTGAGAGAGAGGAAGTGAGTGTGAGGTTCAAAGAGAAGACAGGAGTGAGAGAGAGGAGTGAGTGTGAGGTTCAAAGAGAAGACAGGAGTGAGAGAGAGGAGTGAGTGTGAGGTTCAAAGAGAAGACAGGAGTGAGAGAGAGGAGTGAGTGTGAGGTTCAAAGAGAAGACAGGAGTGAGAAGAGATGAGTGAGTGTGAGGTCAAAGAGAAGACAGGAGTGAGAGAGAGGAGTGATTGTGAGGTTCAAAGAGAAGGACAGGAGTGAGAGAGAGGAGTTGCAGTGTGAGGTTTCAGAGAAGACAGGAGTGAGAGAGAGGGTTGAGTGTGAGGTTCAAAGAGAAGACAGGAGTAAGAGAGAGAGAGACAGGAGCGAGAGAGGGAAAGAGCGAGTATAGGAGTCAAAGAGAAGTCAGAGTGAGAAAGAGACAGGCATCAGAGAGGGAACTGTGAGCAATGAGAGTCAAAGATGAGACACGGGTGCAGAGAAGAGAGTCAGGAGTGAGAGAGGGAGGAATAAGTATGAGTCAAAGAGAAGTCAGAGGAGTGAGAGAAGGAGGGATGCAGCTCGCTGTATCTGCAAACAGACGGAGAGAGGGGGAGAGCGAGAGACGCAAACACAGAGAGAGAAAGGGCTCAGCAGGACGCTGGCAGACATCTCTAATAGAGTTTCAGAAGTGGGTCATTTCACAACCAACGGCTGATCAAATCCACTGTGACCGAACACCAGGTAAAACCACGTCTCGCCTCTCTCGACTCCATGAAGATTCAAGACATCAATTTAATACATACACAATTTAATACATACACATTCCTCTTCACCAACCTCCGGGGTGAAGAGGAATATGCATCGACGTTCTGTCTATCTTTCAATGTCCCAATGTACTGGGCCTTAGATTGAAGACGGGCTTGCTATTTTCTGTCTTTGTCAAGGACAGGAAATGCGTACGTACACAAGCTTATTCAGGCACAGTCAGGGAAGGAGCTGTTGCTATGGAAACCATTTTTTTCTGCAAACCTTGTCACAATGAACAAGGCTGAAGCAAAAAGTGGAATAAAAGCCTCTGGCAACTGGGGGAAAAAAAGGAGGACCGAACTTAGCGAGAGAGGGGGGGGGGGAAAGCTCACTTATTCTCTGTGTCTAATGCCGCTGGATGTGTGCATTGTGTAGTATGTAAGCACACAGAGAGGGTTTATGGATTTAAAAAATGCCAACCCCTTACCTGATGCTAACAAGAGTCACATTGAGATAGAGTAACTGTTAGCTTCTCCTTGTGCCTTATGTAAGATAGCACTTTCATATTGCTTTTCACCGTATCAAATCTCTCTTCTTGACATATACATTTTCTTTCATTCATATCAGAGGAGCAGTGGAGTCTAAATGTTTAATATCCTATGAGAGTATATATAGACCGAAGTGGAAAAAGGACTTAATGTGTGCAGTGATTGTAGGCCCCTATTATTAGGTCATTATATATAGTACTTATTAGGGCTTATTGGACAAAACACATTAAATTAACTGATTGACTAACTCCAAATATTATGTGCAAATGATTTCTCATTTGTCATATATTCATAAAGAATCAACAATCCATTCCACAAACCCGTATCTCCTCATTGGATGGCAGAGAGGGGAAGGAAGGAAACAAATTCATGAACCATCTATTTAAAAGAAATAAATCCTTAAAAATGTTCTCACAAGATCGCTATTTCTGTCGAAGAATCTGCCAACTCACCAACAGACGGTTGCAGAGTCTGGCTGAATTTAGACCTTTAATCTATGAATATCTAAATATTTCATCCCTGAATGCATCATGGTATGTCAGCAGCATTTGGGCTCGGCCCAGAGAGCCAGTGCTCCGCTCTGCTAGCTACAGCGTGTGACTCATACACTCGCCGCAGCCGTGACCTTGAGGGGTGAACGTCCCTATGGGCCGGAGCAGATGCATAGATTATCGTTGCTCTTTCATGTCAAAGAGGATATAGGAGAATGGGAAATGGAATAAGAGGAGAAGGAAAGAGGGGGAGAGGGAGGGAGGGAGAGGAGAGGAGAGAGAGAGAGAGAGAGAGAGAGAGAGAGAGAGAGAGAGAGAGAGAGAGAGAGAGAGAGAGAGAGAGAGAGAGAGAGAGAGAGAGAGAGGAGAGAGAGAGAGAGAGAGAGAGAGAGAGAGAGAGAGAAGGAGGTAGAGGAAGGGGGAGGGGAGAGGGAAGGGAAGCTAAAGAGAGAGGGAGAAATAGGCAGAGAGGGACTGAGGGAGGGCGAGAGATAGAAAGAGATGATGGTAAGAGACAAAGGGCAAGAGATGATAGAGCAGGAGGGGGAAAAAGAAGGAAATGGACCTCACCCATGTGAAACAGTGAAATCAATACCTAGCTTACAAGACCTGCGGATAGAACGGAAGGTCAGCTATTTAAATCTGTTCCAGAGAAGGAATCTCATAATGTTCTTGGGGGGGGGGCGGGATGTCGCTTCATTACATTAGCAGGAGGAACCGCCGCCTCTTTTCATTGGATGATTTAATGGACAGACCCATAAAGATTAAATACTACGGGCAGTCACTCAGTACAATCACACTGCGCAGCAGGGACAGGGAATACCCCCGACACACCAAACACAGTTTGTTCATGTGATCCGAGGAGGTTAGGAGGACGCCTCACCAGTCCTGCACGGCGCCAAACGACTCCTCGTTGGTGATGTCATACATCAGGATGAAGCCCATGGCGCCGCGGTAGTACGCCGTGGTGATGGTCCTGTACCTCTCCTGGCCGGCTGTGTCCTACAGAGAGAGCACATGGCCCCCGGCACAGCGGGGGGTTGAATGGGTGAGGCCAACACGCTAAATGGAAAAAGGTGCATTGCATCTCCCCCACTATGAGGGCTAGCAGTTGGTCAGGTGATGGGCGACGGCAGGCAGAAGAAACACAGAGGGGCCGCACACAGTGTGTTCTGATGTCCCGTATGGCTTGATGCTGCGGCATGTTTTGATGTCACAGTTGGTTGTGGTTGTGGTTAATGTCACAGGATGGTCTAACGTCACGGCCTTTATGTCACCTGTGTGTAGTGATGTCACTGCATATTCAACGATAGATATATTGTGATGTCCCAGCAGGTTGTGATGTCACAGATTGTCAGTATGTCACAGCATGTTATGATGTCCCGGCCGGTTGTAATGTTTGGGCAGATGGCGTATGTCACAGTAGATGGGGATGTTCCAGGACGGCAGCAGAAGATGAATGGATTTAAAGGAAATCTATGTGTGTAGCCATTTGGTAATGGCTACATCACATTACGAAAACAATAAATCAACCCCAAAACCTGTGCCTGTGTGGTTTGGATGGGATTTTAATATGATTTAATTGATGCCCCTTGGGGAACCAAGCCCTCATTACACCAAAACATCTGAATACACATCATGCTGCACATTACGTGTGCATTGTTGACATTGGTTGTACTTACTATGAATACTTCACTTAGCTGACTGAAGCAGGTTGTATTTCCTTACAGTACTGAACACATCTGAATACATTAGCAATGATATCATTAAATCCATATTACCACAGAAATATACAATATATCTCATCTGTGACCTTTTCTATTTTGGTCGCTTGCATGTCTTGCAAACCACAATCAAACAAAAATAATATGATTACCTCCATTCCAGTGCTATGTATGGACAATCACCTGTCAGTGGTTGTTGATTTATATTTATATTTCTCTTTAATCTATTAGTGTTTATTTATTATATAGGATGAGTGTTATTATTGATAGTATATCAGTGGATGGATTCTGTTATGCACTGAGTGAGGACTGCAGAATTGTACTGAATGGAAGAAGCAGAATGCAACGTAATTTCTCAGCGCTATGCATAGCTGTTAAACGGAATCTCTACAGGACACAATATGCTGTGTTTGCTAGCTGTGGTCTGAACATGGATGTTACATGGTGCCTGTTTTAGCCTAAGGACCTATCTGACCTTCACAACATGGAGTAGAACCTCATTGCTTGCTATCTCATACACAGTGAAATGTAAGGACTGGTGTTAACAAGAAAGCTGTGTTTATGATGTGTGTGTGTGTGTGTGTGTGTGTGTGTGTGTGTGTGTGTGTGTGTGTGTGTGTGTGTGTGTGTGTGTGTGTGTGTGTGTGTGTGTGTGTGTGTGTGTGTGTGTGTGTGTGTGTGTGTGTGTGTGTGAATTAAAAACAGGAATTAGGAATATGACAGATTAAGGCTTTCCTTCACATATCATCATTGAGTACTAATCCTATTCTGGTTTATTTTTTGTTGTAGTCTTTGTTTGTTGTTAAATAACAATGCATTCATCTTGGCCTTTCCTCTTGTCTGAATTTTAAACAATTCCATATATTTCATTAAACCAATCGATTCCGGCCAAAGGTCTTGACAATGACATGTTTATTTCCGGTCTCATTCCGTGAGCAGCCTCGCTTGCTTCTTAGTTAGAGCAAAAACTGCAGTTTCCAGTGATCAGCATTGGAGGTTTTTCCAAGAGGCTTTTAAATCTAATGAGTTGAGGTTGACGGTTGACATAGCACAAACTTCTCTATGATTTATCGCTGTGACACTTAGAATGAAATTAGCCAATACCCATCGCCTTAAGGCCATTTAAGTCTCTCTCTCTCTCTCTCTCTCTCTCTCTCTCTCTCTCTCTCTCTCTCTCTCTCTCTCTCTCTCTCTCTCTCTCTCTCTCTCTCTCTCTCTCTCTCTCTCCTCTCTCTCTCTCTCTCCTCTCTCTCTCTCTCTCTCTCTCTCTCTCTCTCTCACTCCCTCTCTCTGTGCTATGGCTTTAGTGGACCTCGTATGACTGACGGTTCTAAACACCCACAGCAGCCAGAGAGGAGCTGAGTGCCAGCCAGGCGGAAGGCCCCTGGACGCCCTGTATTCATGGAGGGATAGCAGCAGATGGAGGGGAGGTAATAAGGTGGATCTACACGCAGAATCAACATGGCAATGGTTAAACAACCACCCCCACACTGCCACTGAGGTGTCGGGAGACATTTCATTTCACTAGTCACTAATTAAAAAAGACGTTTTCTCAGTTTCCAATGGGCACAATCGCATTGGGGGAAGTGTTGCGTCTGTGTTCCTCCCTGCTGTTTGCCGAGCTAACACTTCCTTGCCTCCCGTCAGCGATGGAGAGGATTCCATCTGTCTACGTTTTTTGTATTTTTGTAGATTGACATTTACATGACAACACGGTTTGTATTGATTTAGCGTAAAAAAGGCATTTTGGAGATATGTCATAGATTTTAAATATATCAATTCAATAGCCTTCTCAGAATATACAAACAAAATACAATTTATATCAGATTTTCATGAAATGCCTTAGCATTTGGTTTAATTTAGCCTTGAAGTATTGTTATAAGGAATACTACTATTCCTTATACCTTATTACTATCATGAGATAGTTCATCCTCTTCATCTTATATCAGATATAGTTTAGAGTTAAGAATGATTATCTGAGTGTAATATGTTAGAAATGGCATAGCTGTCTGTCAGCTATTAGTGAGTGACATGCGCTGTGAGAATGTCTGTTTTGAATTTGTGTCTGCCTCTCTATGAACCAGTTCAGAATGAAACTGGTCCCAGCTCATCAGGGCATTTCTCACCTTTCTTTCTGACCCGTAGGACATGTATTATGAGCACTGCAACAAGTACATAGTACTCTTTTGAGAGAAAAATGTGTAAACTTTAACCAGAAAATGTATATTCTATTAATTATAATATTCTATAATGGTTATATTTTGGACTGATTATTCAAAATTGTGGTGTACAGCTGTTTTCAGTAGTCTGTGCTATGGTAAGAGCAATGGAAGCACAGCCACAATGATGAAGAATCGTCATATAGGGTGTTTTTATAGTTGAGGCATTCAGCCTCAGTTTGTAAATGCAATTATTCTGTGTTAGGGTTCAGGTGCCATAGATAATGTATGCATAGCAAGATTCATAGAGTGTGTTATACAACAACTCATTACCTATAATAGCATGTGATCTGAAACAAAGCATTTGTCCTGTAATGTAACCCACGGCCGTCCACTTACCCAGATCTGTAGTTTGATCCGTTTGTCGTTCTTGTAGACGGTTTTAACTTTGAAGTCGATTCCCACGGTGCTGACGAAGGCGGAGGTGAAGGCATCGTCAGCGTAGCGGAAGAGGAAGGACGTCTTTCCTACGCTGCTGTTGCCAATAATCAGCAACTTGAACATGTAGTCAAAGTTCTGGTCCCCTCCCTCTCCCTTCCCTTTTGCATCCTGAGTGGCAGCCATCTGCAAACACAACAAGGCTTTGATTATGTTACATTATAACAAAATGGAATGAGTAGTAAATCATTTAGCCTGGGGGGAAAAGCCCACGAGAAAAGGACCATTTTGAATGGTTGAATTTGAAAAAGCTTCATTAGAGCGTTTAGATGCTTTATTATTTAGATGCTACTTATTTGTTACTTAATGTTTTGTGGATATTTTCAATATCTTATTTAGTAAAATTGAATTACAAGGTTATATATATATATATATATATATACATATATATATACATATATATATAATATATAATATATAATATATATATATATATATATATATAATATATATATATATATATAATCTTGTAAAAAATATTTTGCAAACGCTTTCCATCAAATTGGGAATGGAGACAGCGTGAAATGGCATATATAACCGTCCTACTTGCTGAGAGGAGAGTGTTTACACAATGCATCTGTGGGCTACTGAGCCTATGTCAAGGCTGAAGTGAGATGCATGAAGCAGGCTCAAGCCACAGCCTACAAAAGAAGCCGGATCACCGTACTGTACATCCAGCACAATCCAACGTTGCATCCGTATGTTAAATATGGCCTGAAAATGATTTGGAACACGGATGCGTATAGTATACAGACACGTCTATATACACACACAATATCCGTTTCTTCGTGGCTTAACAATACGATCTTAAAGAAGGAATGCGGCCTGTTCGGCCACGGAACAGCAAGCAACGGTTGAGACAAGCAAATACATTTCGGACGTAAGGTCATTATTTCAATTGACAAAATGATTTCACATGAATGAACTCAACATCACATTTCAACTAACCTGCTTCGAAGGCCTTGGCGTGATCTGTATCTGTCTTTTTGCGTTTATTTTTTGCAGAATACGACTAATTGTATACGTAATGCAGGCGTTGGTTTAGGCACCGACAATTTCAGCACCTGGGAGCTGTCCCCTTTGGTTCGGCTCTGGCACGCGCCGCTGACGAGGGTACGCGCGAATGATGCGCGAAGGAGGTCGGTAGATCAAAGGGTCTGGACGTACAGTGGGCGGTTCCCCTCGCTGTTACCAACCAATCACTGATTCCAACGTGCAGTGGCCGGTCATTTCGCCGTTACCACCCAATCAGTGATTGGTTGGCAACAGCGAGCGGTACCGCCCACTGTTCTTTCAGACCCTTGGATCTAGCAACTGCCTTGAACGAACAGCGTCGAAAGCTTCATTCAAACGTCACTGAAAACAAGATGGGGGATGTAGTTTTTAAAGATTCGTTGAATGCACAGGAAAAACACAACCTAAATACAATTATGACTACACTTTCCAGCATGAATTGCTGTGTCAACAGCTGTATAATATATGTTTAGAGCATTACAAAATAAACGAATCGTTCATAATTTACATCCTTATTTGCTGTCTATCTGTTTGCACCCTATGAGGAATAACAATATTTGTCCGTTTTTTGTTTTTATGAAAAGAAGCCTACAATACGTTGGCTAGTTTGTGCATAATTTATAGCCTAAAAAAGCCCTGTTTGGGATAACTCTTTTCCCTTAACCGTCTTTGATTATTCGCCTCCTTGTTTGATGTGCACTGTTTATAGCCTTTTTCGCACAGGAGAACACAAACTAAAATCTGAAGCGTCTTACCTTCCCATACAAGTCCATCCTATATATTAGTCCAGTGTATATGCTATTTCCAAATGTGGAAAGTTTAAATGGAATAACGTGCAAGTAAGCTATACAAAAAACATTCGCCCCGACACGATTATGAAAAATAATCAATTCGTGAAACCAATAATGGCCTGGTTCCGTTTGCGTCACGCTCAGTGTTTCTGCCAGCTCCCTCCCATCCACTTCTCCGGAGAACAAACGCAAGCGGCTGAGCACATATAAAACTGGCCATAATTGTTTCGAGGCCATTTGAGCAAACCATTGCGGGTCATGGCCTGCTGGTGTAACTAACTACATTCGAACTAATATAGGACAAATCATTCCACGGGGTTGGTGAGGCCCTTCTTTAGTTGTTTTGCTCCCATGTATATGGTTTATAGGCCCTGCGTGTGTTGTGGTGTAGGTGTATGTGTGGGGCCGTGTGTTGGTTTCTGCTGGGATGTCGGCCGCATTGCCTCTACGAATCATATCCTGCACTTAAGAGCACCCACTGGGCCGTGGACGACACCGTTGCGTAACAGCCCTTGTCCGCAACAGGAGATCATTTGAGGTGACCGTTGTATCGACGTTGAGAGGTACACTCGTGCTTGCCTTGACGTCGGGTTTCACAGTGGGCATCATGTAATTTCCATTTTAGCCTGACGTATATGATGTGTACTGGAGAAGATATGCCAGCCTGGCAAAAAGACACTTTAATGAAAAATAATATAATATTTACCATAATTGTCTATGATCAATGTAGGCCGGCGTAAATATGATTTAAGGATAATCATGTGGGCATCTTGTTGTCATGCCTATCGTTCATATACAAAGGGTCCCAGGTGTAGCTAAAATGTGCAATTGTTTAATTAGCAGCAATGTGTGAGCTATACAATGGGTTAGACCGTTGTGAGACATCACCCCTTTTTTTATCGTACGAAAATCATGCATTTGTAATAATACACGCAGGAGGCCCTAATTCAGAGCATCACTCCACTATTGGACTTGTGATAGCATGGGGTATACCCTTGGGTATTGAGAAGATGAGCTGTAATGTAAAACTGTTGCAATCATCACTATCAGGAAGGAATTCAGAAACCGAGCACTGATAAAACAACCGGCCCATTTAACGTAAGGTCTTTCTATCTATTTCTGTATCAGAAATATAGTTAAAAAATTATATTCAGCTTACTGTATTATTTTGGAGAGCCCTAAGCATTACGTCTTACTCGTAATGCTTGGTACGTTAGAGTATTTAGGCTATAATCTCTCGGCATTTGATAATTAACTGGCAGATTATTTTGTTTAATCCTCATTGTGCACAACATTGGGCAAGCACTGAATATTACATCGGCTTTCAGCCAATGAGCAACTACATATATGACTCTCCTGCCAACCACTTACCAAGGGAGAGTATCTACACTACACACAATATTATTATATAATATAGTTTCCATCCATCATTAAATACAGTATATTCATGTAATATGATGTAAGTGGAACCGATGATGACGTAAAATCAAAGAGCTTGGTTGTGTTTTCTAACAGATATGTGCTATGCTATAACTTGCACAAGCCAGTGTTCCATTTTCTCTCCACCTTCTTGCATTTGTGAGGCACAATTCAGTTTGATGATGTAATGATGTTTCCCATTATGCTGTTGCGACCTCCAATATTTGATGAGATGTGTTCATAACTTAGTTGCCTGTCACGTTGACACCCTGTTGTTGCACAATCCCTATGTTGAGTGAAAAAAGAACAACTGGTCACCAGTGTTTCTTGTGCTGTGAAACATTTTCATTATGTTTATTCTGTTAACGAAATAGCTGCATAATGGGGCTCTTACCATGAAACCTGTCTACCAACACTCAATCACGAGAGATACTGAAGAAACGATTTAGCCTTGATAAAGTGTCTCATATAAGGCTATCAGCTTTGTGTGGTGCATCACCTTGTCAGTCCACATGCTGGCGCTGGTGGTCTAAAGTGATTTTTGACAACTAAATCAAGGCTTCAACCTGAACAGACCATCATTCTCTAAGCCTCTGCGTTTTTGGACCTTAGGTTTAGAACAATGAAAATGATGTATGCATGCACCAAACAGCACACATCTCTCTAAATATATCTTCATCTACCAATATTAGTCATATGTTTTTATAGGGATGATGGCTACATCGTTGGATATTAGGAGTATTCTAGTATTTACCAAAAAAGATTGCTTTGTGATATCGTGTGAAGGCTACACATAATCAAATTAAAACTACATAACACTTGCCTAACATATAGCATTTTAAGATCAGTCAGCACAATCGCATCGAGAAAGCCACATCTCTGTGCGGGTTAGAATCCTGCTAGTCAATGGACGTCTATAGCAGCTCTTGGGACTCATCACGTCGTGACGTCGGGAAGAGGGGGAGGGCCACTAGTTGTGTGGAGTATAAAGGCATCGACACCGTCCTCAGAAAACATTCTGTACACCACACTCGAATTGGTTGTCCCTCTATGGAATTACTGAGGAATATCGGGACTCCAGCCACAAATAATATGTGCGAGTCTACGACGAGGTCCTGCGAACCTCGCAGGAAGAGATCAGATGAACGCAATGTGCCTTCAGAGATGGCCAGAATAATCACGGACGCTGCCACTGGGAAGTGCTACTGCCGTGGCAAAGTTTTGGGAAAGGTAGTTTTGGCAGATCGCATCATATACATATTTTTTTTAACTAACACGATGAGGGACGTTATATAAACACTCAAAATTCATCATACTTGTTCTCTTTCTAGGGAGGTTTTGCAAAATGTTACGAGATGACAGACCTCTCCACGAGCAAAGTTTACGCAGCCAAAATCATTCCCCACACGCGCGTCTCCAAACCTCACCAACGGGAAAAGGTAAGCGCGCTGCTGTGCTGATTGCATTGAGACTGTTGATCAATAAGCACCTTACAATTTCGTTTGGAACTTGTAATAATGATGTTTTCTTTTTACCAGATCGACAGAGAGATCGAGTTGCACAAGGTGCTCCATCATAAACACATAGTGCACTTTTATCACCATTTCGAAGACAAGGAGAACATATACATTCTGTTGGAATACTGCAATAGAAAAGTGAGTTCTGTTTAAACTGGAGACTGTTGGCTTTTACTCTTCTATATTCAACTGATCTATTCAACACCTGCATTGCGCCAGCCAGATTGATGCTCTCTTATCACATAATGGATAAAAATGTGTGCTATTCCTCAAATCTAATCCTTTATCGTTGTGATTTGTTTTCCTTGGCAGTCCCTCGCCCATATCCTAAAGGCCCGTAAGGTGCTCACTGAGCCAGAGGTCCGTTACTACTTGAGGCAGATTGTCTCTGGACTCAAGTATCTGCATGAACAGGAGATCCTCCATAGAGATCTCAAATTAGGTAAGTGTTTTATGCAGCCATGGCCGAGAAACTCTCTACTCTATATATCAGCATTTACACTTGCAATATTCTCTGCTACTTTTACTTAAATAGGCCGTACTATACTTTTTACTTTTACTTTACTTAACTTTTACTTTCTGGGTCGACCAAGTCTAATACCCACCCCGCCTCCTCCCTTATGTTATTTACCTAGGTAACTTCTTTGTAAGCGAGTCCATGGAACTGAAAGTGGGAGACTTTGGTCTGGCTGCCAAGTTGGAGCCGGCTGGGAACCGAAGGAAAACAATCTGTGGGACCCCCAACTACCTCTCCCCCGAGGTGCTTAACAAGCAGGGCCACGGCTGCGAGTCGGATATCTGGGCCCTGGGCTGTGTGATGTAAGTACAGCGTACTAAAACAATGATTAAAAATGATAAATGACATGTAAATACAACCGCCAAATAATAATTACAATGTATACAAGTAGCCACACAGTGTTTTATGCAACTATTAAAAATGGATATTCCTGTGTATAATAGCCATATTATTAGTGGGTAGAATACGGCAAACCCTCTAACCCTCTAAATGGAAGATTAGGTTTCCCAAAGATGGATTTCAGTAGATAACCAGTTGGCCTATTGTAATGGCAGAACCTTTCTTAGTCCTAACCATACATTGCCCCCCTCCCTTCCCCTACACCCCACCCAGGTACACCATGCTGCTTGGCAGACCTCCCTTTGAGACCACCAACCTGAAGGAGACATACAGGTGCATACGAGAGGCTCGCTACTCCCTGCCCTCCTCCCTGTCCTCCCCGGCCAAGCAGCTCATCTCCAGTCTGCTGACCAAGTCCCCTGAGGACAGACCACACCTGGACCACATTCTGAGACACGACTTCTTCATCCAGGTGAGACGGCCCACCGCCCTCCACCGCCTCGCGTGCCTCTCCTGTTGGTCCCTGCACCGCGTCACCAAGCGGGTGTCAAACTGGAGCACGCAGACGCACGCTCCTCCGTTAACCCAACACGCCGTTAACACACTGACCCACTTTCTCCTTCCTGCTGCAGGGCTTCAGTCCAGAGCGCCTACCGCCCAGCTGCTGTCACTCGGCACCAGATTTCCATGTCTCCAGTCCTGCCGAGAGCTTCTTCAAGAAGGCTGCTGCGGCGCTATTCGGGGGCAAGAGGGACAAGGTCAAATACTACGAGACTCTGAGTGAGTGTTTCATTACCAGCCAGACCAAGGGGAGCCCCTCAATGAACCACCTTCACAAATGGGCTACACTTACATATTCATTCATGTTTGCAAGGCATAAACATACCATGACTACTGTTACCAAGCTCATTTATTATTCTAGTGTCCGCCCCATGCGTCATTGTGTATTAAGTACAAGGACGCAGGTTGAAGAAACCATGCACTGACGGCATGTCCTTCTGTTGTTCCCGATAGATAAACAAACTAAAGAGGAAGAGGAGATCTACAAACTGCAACATGACCTCAAGAGAACAGCCATCAGCCAGCAGAGCAATCCGCTGCCAGAGGTAAGAGCCCAAGCGTTTGACCTGTATTGAGACGCCTCTGTCTTAAAGAGGTACGATAACAGCAGGTTTAAATGAAAGGCATCATGACGCACAAGGGACCCATATTCATATAATGGCAGGAGAGAGAATCCATAAAAATAGAATCACGCAAAGTTATAATTTTCAACGTCTAAGCCCACGACTGTGCATGTGAGTAAGGGCTGAGTCATCGCCGGATGTTTAGTTTTTTCTCCTTTTTTTTTTTTCTACGTTCACATCTTTTCAAACACATCCTGTTCTCTCTTCCCACCTTAGGATGGAAGGCCACTTCCGCCATCTGCCGATCGGTCTGTTGCCGCGGTAACGGAGACCCAATCCCCGACGGCTCCAGATACCATTCGTCTCATTGTCAGGGGCAGCCTGGGGAGCTGCAGCAGCAGCAGTGAATGTATGTCAACAAGTCCATCCTCTCCCTCTCACTACTGATAGATATAGAGTGGATATATATATGCTTTTACCATTTATTCATCGCTGATATGTTTACTGTTCCTGGGGAACCAAGGTAATAGGAGTCTACTAAATGTGGTTAATATAAAGAATACTATTTGAGTGAGAGTCGAAGATGCACTTTCTTTTTGTATTGAAACAGCAGAAAATGTAAATGTTTTTTTGTTTGTTATTTTCCTCAGGCCTGGAAGACAACACAACAGGGAGTGTGGCTGACACTGTGGCAAGTGTCTTCAGAGGATGCATAGAGAACATGCCTAAAGGTGAGCCTACTATACCTTTTCTGGAGTTGGGCTGTTCACAATCATATGGATGATCTAAAACATAAAGTGTACTCATCGGAAAACCACCTCCTGTGTGACTAAATAAATTGTGAGTGAGTGACAGTCTTTGTTCTAATATTGAGAAGAACCCTTGGTTGATCTAAAAATCTTATTTTATGGCACATTAAAAAGTGTTCCAGGAGAGGCTTTCATCTCCTTCCTGAAAGTTGAAGCATATGCTAATGCTGATGTCCTCTTTGGTTCCTCTTCAGCCGCAGATATTCCCAAGGACTCGGGGAGCAGTCACCTTCAGTGGGTGACTAAGTGGGTGGACTACTCAAACAAGTACGGCTTCGGCTACCAGCTGTCTGATAACACCGTGGGAGTTCTCTTCAACAACGGCACACACATGAGCATACTGCCAGACAGGAAGTGGGTACCATTTTGTTCATTCAATACATTCATGGCAGCGAGTGCTCTTTAGAATACTCTCTCCATTCTAACCTTTTGTTAAGAGTTTATTTTTCCTTGAATATGTTAGAATAAACGCATTGTGTTTTTAAGATTCTTTTTCTTTTGGTTTTGGTTTATTTTCTCTCCCTACCAAGCACCACTAAGAGATTTTAGAATGTAGATCCAGCCAGTTACTAGGGTTACTACAATAATATTTATCAGACCTATATTTGCTCAAAAGCAATGCTGGCTGCTCTTCCTCATATCCCTACGTATTGCATTTAGAGTCCCAGATATGGTCGACTTTGTTATTATTTGGTTATTCAACTCGTGTATATCGGAGTAGTCAACTTAACCTCCCCTGTTCTTCCAGAACCATCCACTACTACGCTGAGTTGGGCAAGCGCGCCGTCTTCCCGACCTGCGAGGTTCCCGAACACTTTGTGGGCCAGGTGACCGTGCTGAAGTACTTCTCCCACTACATGGAGGAGAACCTGATGGACGTGAGTACTCAGCCCTCATGCCACTACTCAGCACCATATTCCATCATTTCTTTCTTTGAATCCCTCTTTTCCGTACCCTTTTATTCAGTGGAAAACCCCTCCCCCCAGTTGGCATATATTGTGTTGTTAATTTGTGGTTGTGTTTCTGTTATTGCATCGCAGGGCGGGGATCTGTTGAGCACGACAGACACGCACATGCCCAGACTCTACCTGCTGCAGTGGCTCAAGTCCGACCGCGCCCTCATGATGCTCTTCAACGACGGCACCTTTCAGGTAAATACAAAAAGAGATCGAAACCCACCTTCACGGCCAGGCATGTTAGGAGTGGTTGACCTAAATAGAAGAAAAAAGGCATGACACACTTTCATTGGCTTATATCGTAGTATCAGTCAATGAAACTGAATATTTGTTTAAATAAGGCAAAGAAATCTAATGTTATGAATCATCCAATGAATCCCAGAGCTCTATTCAGCATGACAAAATACATTTATTGTATTCACAATACAATAACACACCGTCTCTCTCCCTCCACAGGTCAACTTCTACCACGACCACACCAAGATCATCCTGTGCTGCCAACAGGAGGAGTACCTGCTGACGTACATCAATGAGGACCGGGTGTCCACCACGTTCAAGCTCAGTGCCCTGCTCACCTCCGGCTGCCCCAAAGACCTGCGTGAACGCATGGAGTACTCCCTCAGCATGCTAATGCAAAGGAGCAGCTGAACAAAAGCCGAGCGCTTCAGTGTGTTTCAAGAGGAAGAGGAGGGGGAGAGGAAGTCTATGCAGCTGGAAAAGAAAACGTGTTCATCTCACTGGTGCAGTGGAAGCCGAGGCTGATTCATATGAATGAACTATGCATAAAGAAAGGCATGGTATCTTGAGGATTAAGATATGTGTGCAGGATTAATGAGGTGATCACCCACGGACACACCTGGGTGACTGGGTATGAGTGGAAATGAACAAAGATCGACAGAGTTCTGGAGAAGAATGTTGTGCGAAGAGCTAATTCAACTGAGGAAATGGCAGATTTTTGTATGTTGGTCGCTGGGGGAGTATGAAGAGGGAAAGTATGGGACCGTTTATGTCAGAATAAGGAATGTTGGTACGAATGGGAACCCTGTTAGTGCCAGGGCAAAGACGGAAAAGATGCCTGAAAAGAAAAAAGAAACGGACTGGGCCGGTACCAGCTAACTTGTTAATAATGTTGTGGACCTTTTTTCTGATTTTTTTAAAACCAATACATTGGTCAAAGATGCCAAAGCATCACGGAATCAGAGTCATCATGTAAATTATGTACAGAGTGTAAATACAGCCATCTCTGCAGAGCAGAGGTGTGTGTGTGTGTGTGTGTGTGTGTCCAACTTTGAAACTGTGATTTATTCTTTTCATGTGCTCAGTTCGCCGGACTGGAAAAAATGGGGATAAGTGTGAGGGGAGAGCGACATTTAGAATACAGTACTACAGGGCCCCTGAGGACCCCTTTGGTGCCATTAGCCTTGGTAGAAAATGTGGTAAATAACTTATTGTGTACAAAGTGCAGTATTTATTTATTTAATAAAAGGATTGATTAACAAACATGTTTAGTTGTTGTCATGTTTTTCACTTCAATATTGAAATACACTATGCTATATATATATATATATATATATATATATATATATATATATATATATATTGCTTGAGTGTTGTACAGTCCGAACCAATATTGAATGCAGTCCTGCTATTATCTATTCTAGTTGATCGTGAATGTGGCTGAGCTTTGCAGTTCAATGGCCTTATAGTCACTAATAAGTAAGCTAGTTCTCATCATGCAACGTATTGCGCGCTTCAGTCGATCTTCGCCTCATACGTTTAGAAAAAGAGCTTCCTCCTTCTTGTTGAATTCGCAGTGTGCTTTACCACCCTGTGTTGCCTCAAAGGCCAGCCCCACCTGAGATGCTATTATGACCAACTCAACACAAGGTACTTTTGGTTACTATTTTCTCTTGGAGGAATGTTGAAATTAGTATTATTTACAACATGTTCTATTAGATTTGTTTAGTGCACTATTAAGAAATAAGTTTTACATTCCTATAAACAAATCGTATTGAAAGAACCCTTCTCTAATATAAAAAGGAAAATATCTAAATGGATTAAACAATGTCTTTTGAGATAAAGTGACGGGTTGTTTGAAGGCCTTTCTATTGACCTGGTTGTTGATATCAACAATATATCTGTGCAATGTTCCAGGACTGAGCTGAAAGAATGGCCTAGTTTGGAAAGATCAGAGCTCATCACAAGCAGGCTGACAGGCTGATGGAAGGACTACACAGACAGATGGACCGATGGGCAAAGCCAGATAGACAGGAGGATGGCTTTGAATACTGACACACTAAGAGAGAGAGAGAGAGAGAGAGAGAGAGAGAGAGAGAGAGAGAGAGAGAGAGAGAGAGAGAGAGAAACTAACTCTTCTAAGCAAAGATTGACTGACTGGGTTGAATGAAAAATAGAGAGGCAAAAGTAGGCCCAGTAAGACCCATTAGAACCATTAAATGAGCTACTCCTCTTTGTGATTGACTTTAATCAATGTCAATGACTACCACATCTATTACCACTGTGATGGCAATAACATAATCATTGAACACATCATAAAATATATCCCACACACACATCCCTATGTGTGTGTGTGTGTGTGTGTGAGTGTGTGTGTGTGTGTGTGTGTGTGTGTGTGTGTGGTGTGTGGTGTGTGTGTGTGTGTGTGTGTGTGTGTGTGTGTGTGTGTGTGTGTGTGTGTGTGTGCGTGCGTGCGTGCGTACGTGCGTGTGTGTGTGTGTGTGTGTGATGGCATCACCATCCATTCATGGTCAACTGGAATCAGCCTCACAATGGATGACATAAGAAGGTAAAAAATGAACTGATAAATGGTAGGATGTGTTACTAAATATTGAATGACCACCATGTCACCATGGCAACTGCTTGTCAGTGACCATCAGAAAATAGAAGTCAAAAGAAGTTATGTAATAAAAGATGCATGGCATGGCCTTTCGTTCTAAAGTTGAAGAGAATATCTCAAAGCATAAGACTATTTGTTTCGTTGAATTGAGCATCTCTCGGTGCGTTTAAGGGGAATTTGAACAGCTGGTTGTTGTGATCTGTAAAATTTCAAATTATATATATATATAAGTTACAAGTAAGGATTATAAAAAGGATAGTTCAGTTTATTGATTCTGATTTCCTAAAAGCCTGTGTATAATACTCAGTGACCCCATAACCAGTGGCGGTTCTAGGTCCAGGGGGGGGGGGGGGGGGGGGGGGGGGGGGGGGGTAGGTATCGTGAACCTACGGGCTTCAGTGGGGGTTTCATTCCGTCTGCTTTCATTCCGTCTGCGCACGGCACCTTCTCAACGAGCAGGAGCACCTGCTCGTTGGCGCTAATTCGCCAATTCCCCACAGCGATATGATAGATAATAGAAAACCGCTTCGCAGCCCAGATTATTTATTTATTTACTTGGTCGTTCCGCCCCCCACGTGGCTTGAAAAAGTGCCGCCCCGGGCCCGGGTGGTCCGTGTCTAAAACCGCCACTGCCCATAACCATACATTTTAAGCATATATGCACCGCCAATCTGAAAGAATGGCACCCAGTGTTCCTTGTCAAACATTTTGCTTTCTTGACAAACAATATCAATTGGTGGAAGGTTGCTGATGTGGTAATGATGTTGTTGCTGGATGTGTGGTCATTTTGTGAAATCTCACTTGGTAGGATGGAGGCACTCCGCTTTGAGTCGTTCCTAACAACACCCCTAGCTGTTCTCAAGTCACTCTAGACCAGGGCCTCTCAGGGCTTAATGCTTAAATAAACCATGACGGGGTGTCATGTTATTGTAAAATAATGTACGATTGATTGATTAATTTTTTTTTTTAATGACCACACAGCCAGGCTGGTGGAATTTGTTGTTAGCTTGGTACAGGTTCCAACTTACAAAACATATAACACAGATATACATACAGACATACACACTACACAATACATAAGGGCCATGCTTAATCCTTAACGTTCGGTTCAGAAAGTTTATTGCAGTTGGGATGAAACTGTTTTTTAACCGGGTTGTTCTGGAGGCAATTGTCCTGTAACGCCTCCCAGAGGGCAGTAGCTGGAAGGCATAGTGTGCAGGGTGAGTGGGGTCGGAGATGATTTTCCGTGCTCTGCGTAGTTCCGTTTGTGGTAGAGTGAATCAAGGGATGGAAGGGGTGTGCCAATAATTTTGGATGCTCTATTTATGATGCGTTGTAGTTTCTTCCGGGAGAGTGAGTCTAGACTGCCGAACCAGACTGTGATGGAGAAGGTGAGGATGCTTTCTACGATGGCTGTAGAAGTGGAGCAGAAGATGGGACCTTACCCTGAACTTCTTGAGCTGACGAGATGGAAAAGTCTTTGCTGGGCTTTTTTTGTAATGTGCGTTTATTTTCCATTTGAGGTTATTGCTGATGTGGGTTCCAAGGAGTTTGAATGTGTCAGTGATGGAGATGGATTCACCTTTAATGAGCACAGGAGTTTTGGGGGAGGTTGGCGTCTTGGGTCGAATGAGTTCCTTTGTTTTTGATGAGTTGAGTATGAGATCATGGTCTGTACACCAGGTCACTGCTTGGTTGATCTGTGCACGGTATTCTGTTTCTTGGTTGTTGGTGATGAGTCCTATGATGGTTGAGTCGTCCGCGTACTTGTACAGGTTGACAGAGCTGTGGTGGGATTTGAGCTTGTTTGTGTAAAGGGAGAATAGCCAGGTTGAGAGAACGCAGCCTTGGGGTGTGCCTGTACTGAGGAAGAGAGGGGAGGATGTGGTATTTTTGATCTTCACCTTTTGTTGCCTGTTCCAGAGAAAGCTGTGAATCCAGTGACAGATGCATGGGTCGATGTTCATGTCCAGTAATGTATTGAATAGTTTGGCCGGGTTTATTGTGTTGAATGCAGAGCTGAAATCCATGAACAGGATGCGGGCATATGTGATGGCGGACTCCAGGTGGTTCAGCATGTGATGAGTTGCTAAGACGACGGTGTCTTCAACTGACCTGTTG
The DNA here is from genome assembly GCF_902167405.1 of Gadus morhua. Taxonomy (NCBI): domain Eukaryota; kingdom Metazoa; phylum Chordata; class Actinopteri; order Gadiformes; family Gadidae; genus Gadus; species Gadus morhua. Next base: position 17,104,181 of record NC_044053.1, read on the forward strand.
GCTCTGTATGCAAATAAGAGAAAGCATACAGTGAACGTTGATGGGATATTATTTTCCAATAATTATCCAATAAGGGGTAACCCGAAGCAGTTTATTCCCCTTATACCACAATTTTCTACGATGATAAGAGATGAGTTACGTTAATCTATGGCGTTATTGGACTTTTATTGCCCTAATTAGCCGAAATGTTATTATTCTTGGGCAGTGCTTAAGGAATATTGCTTTTGCATTAACAAGGAAACTTCTACTATGCAGGTATTCTACCGTATTAATGTTGTATTTGTAGCGCGTTGCTTGGAAATGTCTAAAGGCAGAGGTTTACCGTTATTGAAAAATAAAGCACATCAATATTTTGACCATCAAGATAAAGTAATTAACAATGCAATGTATAACCATCTTAAATGTAAAAAACATTAAGGGCAGAAACATGTGCTGTCAGCCGGACACACTGAACCAGAACCAGAGTCATTCATTTGCAGTTCAACAGGAAAGCCATTCATAACAACACACATGTCTACTTCTCGCCTCCTTTACGGGCGTTACTTAACACCCGCTTGACGCCTGACGTCAAACAAGGTATTCCCTTAGAATGCCCGAGCCGGAACAGGAAGCCCGACCGGATGGAACCGGAATTATTCATGACACCGCCTCCTCCAATCCACATGACTCGTATGCTTTGAAAATAATGGCTTGCAACGTGGATGCCATACTTTAGTCAGACAGGCAGAAATAGATTCCAGCAGTGACGTGGAGGTTTCTCGGTTGCCAAGGCGATTTCACCCTTAGTGAAACTAAAAAGCCTCAACTAAAAAGATACACTTGTCCGAGAATCGCAGAGAGTTTGAGAACATGTGTAGGCAGTGTGTGATCTGCGTAAACATGTGAAGTAAGGCCAATTAGCAGTAAGGATTTAAAGGGATGATGCGTTGTATTGATTTTACATTGAGTTCTTCCTGCAAGCGGATTTCCTGTGATTATTAGTAATGAGTATGTGGATGTTCGAACTAGGCCTATATAATAAATATATCAATACAATAATAAATAATGACAGGATTTCGCTGTGCTTGCTCTTACGTTTGCCTGTATTGTTTATTACATCAGTAGTACCTCAGGAAGTCGAGAAGTTAGTGTGTGTGAATGTCAATCTAAGAGAATCACACATCCAAGAAAGCCCAGATCATGGCCACACTGTGCGTCACTGTGAAATTTAAGGTCACAGGAAGTTTGAAGTAAAGAAATATTCTTGGTTAGGTTAATATCCTATTTTTCGAGCACTGACATTTTCGGTGCAATAAAACGTGCTGCTTCAACAGAACCAGGATGACACCAGCATAAAGATAGCAGTACCAACATGAATAAAATGAGTCAGCATTATGTGATGACGTAGTTGGCCACCCGGTCTGATTGCCACACTCACAATCAAGACTCATACATGGGCATGCAAAAAAATACATGTTTTTCCATTTCGATTAGAAGCAGGTTTATTTAGGTGACCCTCTGAATAGCCTAGGTACATTCTGAGATCAGCAGGGGACAGCGACCACGACACAGTCCAATTCCATTCTTTAGTTAGAAAGGCAAAGAAAGGCATCCATTTGGTTAAGCCTCAGTGCTGCGTACATTGGATGTAGGACTGCTCCAACTGGTTGTAGAATGAAATGGCTGCTACTACTGAACACAATAAGCATGATAACATTTTAATTTTCCTGATCGTTGCCGTGTGTCAGACCCCTCAAACAGGGACAAACACAGCATACTGTGTCAGTGCGACTGCTGCGTGGTGTTAACCTCACGCTTTAAAAGGGGGCTGATGTGGTGAATAATGATTACAGGGTGATCACATTTTTTATACATTTCTCCTTCAAATAATAATGGTTGTTTGACATTTCCTCTTCCGCCACCCTCTTGCTCAGTGATGTCATTCTAGCGTGTGACTCCCTTGAAAAGGAAGTAGCTTCCTGTTAGACCTCCGTCATCACCAACATAACATGATCCCAGGGGCTGGCTTGTCTCTCCGCCGAGGGAGTGAGAACCGATATGTTTCGACACCATTGCATTGCATTTCCATCAAGGCCTTAAACATAATGCCTTTAGATCGTCTAAATGTTGATGTATGTTAACAGCATGGGTAAGCTTGAGCTTAAAAATATGAGGTACGTGTCGTTGCCAGCAGGATTCATGCTAAATGTGACAGTTGAAATTACCTAAAGAATGGTTGAAAACACATTACCTCAGAGCTTGACACAAACATGTGCATCATTATACTTGGTCGCCCGTAGAGTAGGCTGTGTGTGAGCTCTTGTGAAAGATCTTTTTTTGTGATTTCACAGAGCGGAGAAAAGGTAAAGAAAGCCAAACCAACTCAAACACATCAAAGTCAAGAACAGCTTTTAAACCAGGTGTACACCAGAGAAACCTGTGACAAAGTTGGGAACTCTGATCATCTTATCAGATCCGAATAATATTTCAGTCGGATACCAACCTTTTTTTAAATGACCAAAACATAACAAATGAACACACTCCTACGACTCTATTCCCTTTAATGGTTGAGTCATCAACAGGGCGAATCCGAAGACCATTGGTTCAAAAACGATTCTGGCAGAGCAGAATGATACTGTTGTGGGTGGCTCGATGTGGAGCACCCACTTTCAGGCAGTGGTGCATGAAGCACTGGGAGATTTCTAAATACACCCTTCCATTGCTAGAGGGAGGTAACTCCTGCAGCTTCAAAGCAACGTGTCATTCCTGTGAGTCACTGCTGATCTTGTGTCTTAAAACACATCCAGCCTTCACACACATTCCCTCTTTTGTTTTCACATAGGTAACAATTATTGGTAATGGCCTTCCTTTATGGTTAGCCTTTAGAGTCTTTGTCGCTGCTCTGGATGGAATGGACCTCGCTGAATATGATCAAAATGAGCCTATCCCTTTTTGTTTGGAACCGTCTCAAACCTCTTCTCCACATTGTCAAAACCTGTTCTTGTAGTTTAGAGTTACACAGGAATCTAGACACATTTCACAAGCGAAATCCAGCATTTTACAAGCTGGTAATAATTATTTGTATTACAAAGGATCTGTGAATCTAAGCCCTTTTTGAAAGAATGTCTCACACACAGACACTTGTTTTGCAAGAAAGGCTGGCAGAAATGTCTCTGAGACAGACCGTTCCCCTTTGGTATTTCTCAAGGCCAACAGGCCCAAGCCCGGTCCTGGAAAATACAAACCAGAACCTCATTAATTGGAAGGTTGAGCGTGCTTGTGATTGACACAAGGCCTGACTGGCTGAGCAGCGCCTCAGGGCTGAGGGAGAGAGTGCCGGGTGCCTGAGGTCAGACGGATCAACAAGAGTATCTGCAGAGCAGGTTTCCTAAACGCCACTTGATGGTTTACAGAGCTGGCATTTCAGATGACGACACCAGCGTGCGCACAACCTGCATATACCCAGACATACAGAAAAACGCTCTCAAGAATACGTCACTCCGATAGACACAGAGAAACACATATTAAAACTATGTTTTAATATGAGTTTTTTTTCCTAGTCTCAACCAATGAGAAATTAAGAGACTCAGCCGGGCAAAGAGGAGTTCAGGAATCCGAGGTTACACATTGTATTGTCGATTGGCTTTTTGGTCACAGCGCTTTACACTTCAGCGCATAAGCAATGTCCCTGCCTGTGCACCTCCATTCATGATGTGGTGAATATGAAAGGAGGGGAGGGGGGACATGAGAGGGACAACTGTGTTATGTGAGTTCGGTCAAGGCACAAGCTTCCTGTCATTTGTCTGAAAACAGCCAGCTTGAATGAACCAATCAAAGCATTGTTTCTGATTATAGAGACCGGCAGACTCCACTTATCCGAGTACGAGACATGCACTGCTGTTTCTATGGCAACCTGCGTTTTTTCCTCCTCACTGGTAATACTTTTCCGTCATTGCCAGTTTTGTTTTACATCATCATCGACATACATATGTTGATATTGTGTCCCCATACAGGAAATAGGTGGAATCAAGATGTTTTTATATTTAAATAATGTATTTATTTATTTCTTTGTTCTCAAATTCCTAGTTGGTTGGTTTGCACTTCATGAAGCCCCAAGCCTTACAGAAAGTGCAACGCACACCTACTCACTGTCAGTCAGTCAGTCAGTCAGTCAGTCAGTCAGTCAGTCAGTCAGTCAGACAGACAGACAGACAGACAGACAGACAGACAGACAGACAGACAGACAGACAGACAGACAGACAGACAGACAGACCACATGACAGGCACACACACACAGGGTCTGATTCTATATATGTGCCGTTGCTTATCATCCGTCATGTATCTTGCTTTTTGACTGGATGCGTTATAGTTTCAGGATCTAACAACCTTCTAGGTCTTTTGAGGGATCTTTTCGGAGGGCCCCTGGCTGCGACAGCACCAGATTTGATACTGCTCCCAAGTGGTGATGGGGTAGAGCATCTAAGTAAAAGAACAAAAAAGACCTTATTCTTCATACATATTTTTGGTTGCTTACCACAGTTAGGCGTGACCCCCACGTTGGTCAGATCACCAAGAGCTGGTCTTGGCTTATTCTCGGCGTCACCGTATCAAACAGACCTATCATATAACAATGACTCGTTTCAACCCCATTGTCCACACATTAATAATAATAATAATAATAGTATTAACAATAATAATAGATTGATAGAGTTAACCGTGACTATATTAAACAAAGATAAACAGGGGAGGATCAGCCTGCTGGATCACATTCCCTGCGGCGCCCCTTAGAATACCTGATAACAGACTTCTCATCACACAAATATAAACCAGTTACGCATTGTCATAGTCCTGATGAATGTGAAATATAAAGTTTTAGTCGATATTTACTGCAGATCAGCATCTTTTCGGATTGGTGTTTTCGCTGTATGTGGCTGGGAACAAATGGTAGTACCCAACCTGTGTTACCCTAGGTGTTTATATTACCATCAGGTCGCTGCAACAGTAATCAGCTTAGGCTGTCACTGGTCCATAGACACACTGAGCCATCCCCACACACTTATGACCACACACACACACACACACACACACACACACACACACACACACACACACACACACACACACACACACACACACACACACACACACACACACACACACACACACACACACACCGCACACACACACACACACACACACACACACACACACACACACGATCGATGTGATCGATTAAGAGAATACCTATTTGCCTTACTCACTTACATTTCAAATCAAGAGGGACAGAGAGTTGGCACTGGAAATATGAAGTAGTCGTGTTCTTCATTTCAGTCTTGGGCCTACTATAATTGCCAAAGGCAGCTATGAATTGAAGGGCCAAATACAACATTTGTAATTGACCTACCCCTGAATTTTAAGTAGAAAGATTGTCAAGAACTTTTATTGGTCATCAGAGTCTGGTGGTTAGGATTTGAATTTCAATACGGGTTGTGTTTTGAGAACATGAGTCTTTCAAAGTTGTTGCAGCATTAAATAAATTAATGTTCTTCAATAAAGGCACACAGAATGACATTTGAATCCCAATGTTTACATATCGACCAGGGGCAATGTGGTGGAATAGTTGATTTTCCCTCCTCTAAAGAAATTAATGAGCGGAAGGATGTTGACTTCTCTTGCTCCTTTAGACTCAGGAGAAGGATTGCTAACATTGGGCGTTTTATTCTGGCAAGGGATGTTGTGCCAGGGTGTTTAGGGGGAGGGAGTGGTGGGTAGCTGGGGTGTAACCAAAACACATCCTCCTGGATCCTCTGTTCAGCCCCGTGAGGAAGCCCTGGGATAGGAACCATCACCGTCACCATCGGAGCAGAGAGAGAGAGAGAGAGAGAGAGAGAGAGAGAGAGAGAGAGAGGGAGGGAGAGAGAGAGAGAGAGAGAGAGAGAGAGACGAGAGAGAGAGAGAGAGAGAGAGAGAGAGAGAGAGAGAGGGAGGGAGGGAGGGAGAGAGAGAGAGAGGGAGGGAGAAGATAGGAGGAGAGGTGAAAGAGGAAAATAGCTACAAGTATCCAGGAATGGATTGTTAAGATTCTGGCATTTGTGACGAGGTGACAGCAAGAGAGGTGCAGGTGCTGATGTCACATCACAGACGGCTTCCTCATATGAATATCCAACACTTAAACTGCACCATAATTCAAACTCATACTCAGCAAGCAAAGTCGAACTATGAGCTCACCTTTGTACAAGTCACTTTGGTTATGGTTTGTGTCAGAGAGATGCACTGTCTCTATCAGTGTCCTTATAAGGGCTTTTGTCATTTGGTACAGCGTAATTTTAGTGTGTGTGTGTGAGGGATGATTGTGTCTCATGGTGGAGGTGCGCACCTGTTCACCTGAGTATCTGTCTGCGGGGATGCCCCCAGGCTGAGCCCCCCCCATCCACACATGACAGATTTCTGTGTGTCAGGACAAACAAGGTAATTCACCATGGTCCACAGTGATGGCATCTGTGAGTTTGTGTGTGTGTGTGTGTGTGTGTGTGCGTGTGTGTGCGCGTGTGTTTGTGTGTGTGTGTGTGTGTGTGTGTGTGTGTGTGTGTGTGTGTGTGTGTGTGTGTGTGTGTGTGTGTGTGTGTGTGTGTGTGTAATGTAGGTTTGTTTATGTTTGTGTGCATTAATATGTTTGTTCATTTTCAATACAGTGCAGTATTATTGCACTCAGTATCCCCCAGGGTTTTTGCTTCAAACTTACACAGTATATACAATTGAATTGATTTGAGTGTTTATTTTACCGATACTAGTTACTTACACATATTTTTTATTCATAATAATAAATTAATAATTAAGCAATATGTTCTGCATTTCTACTCTTGTGTTGAAGTGTTATTGTTTTCAATTGATATCTATTGGTGTGCTCCCTTTTCTCAACGGCCTGTTTTCCTCGTAGTCCCAGTAGGACTTTGGGAAACCCCAACAACATGATACAAGCATGTCCTTGGCCCTTGGCAAGCGACACGCCCAGACATGTAAAAGCATCCACCTTACACCTCTTCTATCTTCTCAACGTGCCTGTTGGGCACTCCTTTGAATACCTGCATCTTTATACGTTTTTTATTACACATTTCCATGGTATATGGTTGCACTGTCCATTGCCAAGGGTTAGAACAGAATAGTATGTTGTTGTTCTGTTAGGCTAGAGAGGGAGGGGAGGCGCCAGTTATGTGCACAAACACTGGGAGCCATTGGATACCTTTTCACTCTATCCTCCTTGTGTCTTTCTCACTGTGTAGCCATCTCTGCGGGGAACACACACACACACTATGCACACACTCGCAGACTTTATACACACACACACACACACACACACACAATCACACACATTATAGACACTGACAAACACGTTACACACACTCACTCACGCATTACACACACACGCACATCCACATACACACACATCATAAACACACATAAACTGACTTACACACACATTATGCACCCACACATATACATACACAACGTCGTACAGTACACACACAAGCACACATCTGTAGTACCCCAGTTAAACATGCACGCACATTACACACAGACACACACATTAAAAATGTCTATGTCATCCCTCTATGAAATAGAAATTCAAACATGGTTCCAAGAATAGGAAAAGGAGGGCAATTAATGTAGTGAATACATGAAGGCGATAACATGATATCTGTACTTTCATACCTGGGAATGGAAGCTGTCGAGAGGCAGAGTGCTAAACCTCCTTCTTCAAATTTGTACTGTGCTATTGCATTTGTGAAGAGCTGCAATTACCTTATTTCATTTATTTCATCTTGTCATTTGCTGAGAGCACAACGTTACATCACACATTTATATTGTCCCAAGGTGAATTTTACTTTCTCCATATGAAGAATCTCGTTAAAATAAATGACGAATCGACAGTACACTGACAAAAGGCGAAAAACAGAAGGTTGTCTGGACTATGTATTACTGTAAAAGGTCAAGCAATACAGATTCGACCGGAATAAAAGGTTTGATCAGAGAAGAAAGAGGAACATAATAGATGCAGTGATGTGTGTGTGTGGTGTGATCTGTACCCCAGTTCCTCTGCAGCCTAATCACAAGACAAACTGAAATTAGATAAAAGGCAACACTATGCGCCCATCTGTCACAGACATGAAAATCAGGGGGCCAACATTCAGGCTTTGTTGTCAACTGTTGCATTCCAAGTGACTAATGACCGGCATGTGTGTTTGCAATGATTTCATTTTCTCTGTCTGTAATACAGACACAAAAAGATGTTTAAACATCAGAGAGATAGATTAGACACACACAGAGGCAGACCGACAGACAGAAACACGCACACATAGAAAGTGACTGACGGATAAACACAGCGTGAATGACAGAAAGACAGATGGACAGAAATAAAGTACTGCTAATCAGAAAGATAGGGGAACAGGGACAGGCGAAGAGCCAGACGGATGGACAGACGGAGAGAGAAAAACCCGCAAAGGCACATAATCTCCCCTGGTGAGTCAGGATCTGTGTGGGGCATGGAGTTGGGTGGCGAAGCTCTCTGGCCTGTTGCTAGTGGTCTCCAAGGCGCGGGCTGAGATGTTTACCTGCTAGCCGCACAGGAGACAGGGGAAGAAGCCTTTAATAGCCCCTGGCACATGATACTCATCCACGCCCCAACGCAGAGGGAAGCTCACTTCTCACCGCGCGGAGGGAGGGGTTAGCGAATAGGTGGGGGTGAGGTGGAAGGGGTGGAGGGATGTGAGGTTTTAAGGTTTCCGTTGCTGGGGTGGACGTCTATCCGGGTGGGCAGCCCGGGGTCACCGGCCAGCCCCTGGAACTACGTATGCAGGAAGCCCAGAACATGACTTCCTGTAACAGGCTATCAGCATCAGCTACGTATCAGAGTAACTGAGGATATTTAGAACCAATCTGATCTCAGTGTGTCTGCGTGTGTGTGTGTGTCTGCGTGGGTGTGTGTGTGTGTGGTGTATTTGTGTGTGTGTGTGTGTGTGTGTGTGTGTGTGTGTGTGTGTGTGTGTGTGTGTGTGTGTGTGTTTGTGTATTATTTATTTCATTGTATGCTTATTTATTTTTGTCAGTAAGGATGTGTTTGATTTGTGTCTGTGTGGGTGTGAAAGAGTAAGTGAATTAACCTGGAAGCGAGTGTGCATTATTATTATTATTGCATGACGTGCATAAAGTTCACGTCTATCAATAAAAAATTAAATATTTATTGAATACATGGCAACCGGATCTAGATAGATAAAGTAATATCATAGCCAATGTATCGTGAACTCTATCTGCAAGATTCGCAGGCAACATATTGGCCTGCAGATTGCTGGTAGGAAAATACAACCAAATGCCCACGGAGCTGCTATTTGCTTGCCAAATCTTCAGCATAGTAATGCAATGCAACTGCAGAAAAGTTTTTGAGAGGCAGTGAATGGCCTGAATAGCAAGTTCTAATAAAATATTAGAAATGCCTGCTAATTACTAGTTATAACGTAGCTAGCAGTAGCAATGTTAAATCAAACAATGTTGTTTACAGTGGTACAAAATTGAATAGCATTTCAACAGCCTCCCTTCACTACTAGTTTCACTATTTTAGGTGTTTGTATGTGTGCGTGTCTATTCTGTGTGTGTTTCTGTCTGTGTTTCTCTGTGTGTGTGTGTGTGTGTGTGTGTGTGTGTGTGTGTGTGTGTGGTGTGTGTGTGTGTGTGTGTGTGTGTGTGCGTGCGTGCGTGCGTGCGTGCGTGCGTGCGTGCGTGCGTGCGTGCGTGCGTGCGTGCGTGTGTGTGTGCGAGTGTGTGTCTGTGTGGCCAACATGCACAAGTGGGTGTGGTATTGCACCTTTCCTTCCCACAGGAAGTAGATGACTATCCAAGCAATGGCCTTCCTGCTGTCTAATTCAACACTGCAGCTTTCCTCCTCTTGCCACTTCCTTGGTTAATGGACCAATGGTTGTCTCTCACTATGAACACTAGAATTGTGTTCCTGTGGTTTTTGGCTTGTTGTGCCATGAAACTTGTTCAGGCTCTTTCTTTTGTGGTACCGCTCAAGCGTTAGTAATAGCTCAGTAATAGTTGTGGCTAGATTGTACTACGACATGTCATTTGACACAATGCTACATTAGCCATAGAAAAACCGAACATCAATTAGTGGTTGCAGCTCAGAAAGCCATAGATAGATGTTCTGATACGGTTCAAATGGCCGCACGATCTGTGTATTAATATTTATAAACCTGCTGGCACAATACAGTACCTGTGGATCCTGTAGATACGAGACATTATTTATTTTATATCTAATACTATGTTGTTCTAAAAAAATAATTTGGACCTCCTTATGTTTCTCACCCTCTCTCTCTTCTTCACTCTCTCTTTCTCACTCTCTGCCTCACTTGGTAGGGATCAAATGACGTTGGCCCTATCTCGCTGGCGGTGGGCGGGTTGAGCTTCCTGCACTTCCTTCACAACAGGAAGCTGTGACCAGGGCGAGAGAAGGGATCTGATTATTTAGCTCCATTGTCTGTGGTTTCCTCTGCAGGTGCTGTAGGCCCTCTACGAAGAAGGAACACAAACAGCGTTAGAGTGCGTTATCTCCGTCCCTTCCGGTCATTAACCCCGGATCTTGTGGTGAAAGAAAGAGTGCACTTGAATTCTAATTAGTGAAAAAGAACATACTGTATCGTCAAAGTAAGGTGCATCTGATTGGTGCATCCCCCACTCAACGACCACTCTTCTATTCCATAGAAGGTGGATGAGAGAAGGCCGGAGAGCTGAGTGGTTCTCAAGTGCAGCTCTTGAAGTCAGAACTGCAACATAGTTTGTTTATCTTTTCTCTACTTTATTCTTATATTTTTCGTATATTTTCCCCAATATACACAACAATAATGATAAAACATTTTCTTATGTGTTAATTTTTTTTTTGTAAATAATGCATATAATTTAATCAAACACAGGTTTCACACACTCAAACTGAATAGACCAGGTCTTGCTTTACTTTCATTTGATAAACACATGGTGAAACCTTGAATACAAACACACCGAGATGCACACTCGCGCGCAACCAAATACCACACATTTACATCTACAACAATTTTGAGTCTCCTTTCAACCTATTCATTTGCATGGCTTTGAATGTGTGGGCAAGCCAGTACCTGTCAGTAAACCAATCTTCTATTCAGGCTTAGTACAAGAATTTTCATTGTACAAGATATTTTGCCAACTATGCCACAACATGCACTGACACGTGTGGCCGATTGCAAGTAATTTGTCGCACTGAGACTCACATATTAAAAACATGAAAATAAATGGATGAACCACAAAGCACCCAGATAGCTATAAGTGTAAGGGTACAGACTAGCATTTCAATGTACTCCACGCCAAAATACAGGGGATCAGTGCGGACAGATGAGAAGAGGTTGTGTTGTTTTGTGTGTGTGTCAGGGGAAAGAGAGAGAGAGAGAGAGAGAGAGCATAGTGCAGTGACTTGGGTGTTCAACTCCCAGACGGACATGGACCGTATCCGATTCCGGAGCTGAAATAACCGAGTGGTTTTGTTTTTCGTGGGTTTCCGTTGGAGGTGTCCTGACCCTGGGTGGCTGGTGTGAACAGAGCGAGGCACGGGCCCTGCCAGTTCATCTCAGTTCCGCTATGAAAGAATAGCTCCAGTCCTTGACTGGAGGCATGCGGTGTGGCTTGGCTGTGGCTTCACAAAACGCCCGGGCATGTCTGCAGCGCCGCTCAAGAATGCCAAGTCAATGCCAAAAGTTTATGGCAGGATGCTTTTTGTTTTGTGTTTCATTATGATGGTGTATCTTATTATTTTTATTTATCTGGGGACAGATTGTATTATTTATTTCATTGTATGCTTATTTATTTTTGTCAGTAAGGATGTGTTTGATTTGCTTCTAGTTTTGTGAAAACAGCAGCATTAATAATAAACCTCTGGCATTGATGACCTAATATGAAATTCAATTTGAAAGTGTTGCCCCCCCTAAGGCTGAGATGAACAGAACGGGTGTGATATTGCTGCTAGTACACTTCTGCCACAGTGCTGGTGTGAAATGACTATTATATAGTCAGTTGTGTGGGTAGGAGTGCAGAGAGAAACAGAAGGAGAAGCAGATAGGCAGGAAAAGGTTTTCTGTCAGTGCATTGTGTTCATCTAACTGGAGTTTAGAGTGGGCTTTAAACAATGACTCAACGAAACTGTTGAAAGAGAAGAACTGAGGGTGGGATAGTTTTTCATTTTTATTTATTTAGTGTGTTAATGGCCTCCATGATATAGTACAAAAGAGTTGCACCACGCGATACATTTCATTATTTCACCACAAGGAAGGATGATTCATGTATATTCAAAAATGTAAAGAATGCACATGGAAATATGAACATGTAAAGTAGTGCCATCATGCATGCCATGCCTTTTTACTCATGTAACCCTATTCATTATATTATTAACATCTGTAACCCTTATCCGTGGTGTTTAACAACAAAACATACTCTGCTGAATTGGATTGGTGGAAGGCTCCATGGAGCTGCGTTCTCACCTTAGAGTTGGGGGCTGATTTTAAAAAGCTTTTAGAGGGAGTGATAAATGTGGAGCTCTTCAGGGCATGGGTAACCTTCGCTGGGTTCAGCTGGCCAGCATCTTTTAAAGTGCAACGCTTCTGATAGACTGTGTTGATTTATTCAGGATACACTGGGCTTTCAATATCATCTTCATCATGCAAATCATGTTATCTTTCATTTATTTCTGTCTGCCGTGCAAAAAGAGAAGAATGGCCAAAATGTCTGATTGATGTGTGAGCAGAACTGGCTGGCGATCTGAAAACACTAACACAATGTGTTCTACAGGCATGCTGCATACTAAGGGAATCAAGCATAAGATAAGGATTCAGGATAACATGGACGTTGGAACATCAGTTGAGCAAGGGCGCGGATCCCGAGGGCTCAGAGGGGACGGGTCCCCTCCAACTTCTGAAGAACATGAAGTTGTCCCCCCAAATAATTTGGAGGGGACTGAATAAATAAATAAATAGAAGACGACTAATCCTTTTGAAATAATTCCCTCATAAACACAGCACTTTTTTCTTTTTAACACCAGGTATGAGTGTGATTATCCATTACAAGCCGTTTGAAAATCGACCTATTCCTGTGTTTGAGTGACAAGTGGGAGTGTCCACCTAGATCAGGGGTGCCCACACATTTTCGGCTTGCGAGCTACTTTCAAAATGACCAAACAATGCTAAACATATATTTATTGATATATACTTATATAAGTACATACTCTCATGACCTGCACTGAAAGAAGTCAGCCAGGGTTGCATATTCTGGACATAAGCTGCTGGTAGCTATTCTCAAGCAGGCTTCGAAATGACAATCAGTCATGGTGCAATGGTATATGCACTTAATAATCTTCATGTGGGAAAAGGCTGACTGACATAAATAATTAGAGCCAAATAATGCAGTCAAGCAGGTAGCACATTTCCTTACTATACTTTTCCTTTGAGAATAAGTTCCTAAATTGTCCATGAGTCCTGGACTAACTAAGCTCAATATCAGCTTGTACTATCAAAATCTCATCCTCCACTGCAGACTTGTTCAGGTGAAACAGTGAGAGTGAATCAAGCTCAACATCTTCCCAAAATGGACAGCATATAAATGTAGCGATTGGCTTGAGTAAAGCAAAGTCTTAAAACCGTTTGTCAAAATCTGACAGACAATTTGCGTCAATCAAGTGCTAAATGTCATAGGGATGATACTTAATTATCAGAATATCAGAAGATCTGCCTGCATGACCTTTGCGATCAACGTATTGAGCACCCCTGACCTAGATGTATGAGCAAATAAGCAAAATTTGCAACAGTCCACTGAGCAGGCTGGTAGATCTATCCAGCATACATCTAGGTGGACACTTGTGATGTTACTAAGGCTCAGGGAAGGGCAGATATTCAAATGGCTTGTAATGGCTACAACTTGTTGTTATATTAGCGCCCTTTAAAGGTTTTCTATAAGTCCCACCAAAGAATCCTGCTCAGTGGTCTGAACCGTTGCATTCGCGTTGTACCTTAAAGCCTATTTTCAGTGAATGAATGGTGCTGCATTTGTGGTTGTGTGACTCTGTAGTAGAGTCACACTAATAGGAAAATGTGATAGTGGTAGTAACCTAATAGTGATCATTAATATATATTTTAAGCTACTATTAATGCTTTTGTGTCTGTAACAGCAGATCATTTGAAGTAGCTCAGTTGTAATGAGATCTGCTTGCAGTAGAGACTTTCTAATAAACAGTGCCCCTGGTATCTGTACATCCATTCATTAGGTGTTCCTTGGTGCCAATGAAGACTTAATATTGAAAGAAAATTCCAGCCTCAGGCAGTAGCACTTGGTGTCTTCGTGAGAAGCGAGTCTGATTACTTCGAATGGTATGTGTGTGTGTGTGTGTGTGTGTGTGTGTGTGTGTGTGTGTGTGTGTGTGTGTGTGTGTGTGTGTGTGTGTGTGTGGGGGGGGGGCGAGAGGACATATCTTTTTATGTACTTACTTTCTGACTAACAATGCTTTTGGTGTGGGGAAAACCATGACAGATGTACACACCGTATGTGTGCGTGTGATTGTGTGTGGGTTTACAGGTGTCTGTATGTTCATGCATGCACATGTCCATCTTTGTGTGAGTGCGTGTGTGTGAGTGTGTGTACATACAGGTAGACACAGTTTACCCCCCACCCCCCAGTCAGCACCTGCCTCAATGATATCATCAGCACAACCTTTGATCTTGTTACTAACCTAGGCCTGGGGTGGGTCTGATGTCAATCTCCCCTCCCCACCCTTCTTATCCTTCTCTTTCTGAAATAAACCTGCGGTCCCTTTTCCCATACATGGACATGTTCAAGGAAAGTGAGTATCTGGGCAGACTGAGAGTCGGCAGTAATCCCTCTTTGAAAGTCTGTTCAAAGCAAATCGTGACGCATCAATAACTCGTTCCATACATACTGTGTTGTGGGTGTGAATTCATTAGGTTCCACTTGCTTAAGATGCAGATGCAACCATCTGGCTTGTACTAGGCTACAACAGGTTTCAGTCAACAACAGTTTGGAATATGTTTTTGTGGTGCAAAATCAGTATGAGGCTTTATGACTAAGGGAATGAATATTGATGCGTCGGTGGGGTTTCAGACCATCTGAACCATGAACGACCATCATCCTGTGAGAATATTAAGGTAAATCATTCCAGCAGGTGCTGTTTTTTACACAACACATAACCTACAAATATCAAGGGCAAACTTAAAGAAATATGAAATATAAATCCCGCTTTGATAAAAAAAAGCACTTCAGATTAGAAAAAGTTAAAGGATTGCAGCATGAAGTAATCCATTTCGGAACTAATACTTAATAAATTGCAAACGAGACGTGTTGTTTTTTGGATCATATTTTAGGGGACTCTTTTATGCTGCTCATAACAGAGCACTGCTGCCTGTGTTTTGGCGCTGTGCTCCTCTCCGCTTGGCTCTTTCATGATGTGTGCTGCTGTGCGGTGCCCTGACGCGTCGTGTCTGGGTGTGGAGGTGTCCTGAGGGGCTTAGGGCGCCAGACGTGGAGACATGCTGCATCTCAGCTGTAATGAAACCTGTCAGCTGTGACTGCATGTTGGAGTAGAGCAGCAGCAGCACTAGGGAGAATACAACACTGGCACACAGTACAGGCAAGTGCAGGAGAGAGAGAGAGAGAGAGAGAGAGAGAGAGAGAAGAAGGCGGGAGGTGTAGACAACGTGTTCTGGTTACAGAGGCAGACCATGTGTGTGTTTTGGTGCGCTCCTTTGTACTCGTGCGTCGAACCTGCTTGCCTCCAGGTTGTGTTTGCGCTGTGGATTTGTGGTGTGTGGTGGTGTGTGTCTTAATGCAGTGGTGGGAATGTTTGTGTGTGTGTGTGTGTGTGTGTGTGTGTGTGTGTGTGTGTGTGTGTGTGTGTGTGTGTGTGTGTGTGTGTGGTGATGGGTGTGGGTCAAATGTGTTGCTCTGCAGGATCTGTTCTTTGTTTGACTAATCATCGGTGGTGGTAGGCGGGGGTATATCCGTATGAGTACATGTGAGTATGTGTGTGTGTGTGTGTGTGTGTGTGTGTGTGTGTGTGTGTGTGTGTGTGTGTGTGTGTGTGTGTGTGTGTGTGTGTGTGTGTGTGTGTGTGTGTGTGTGTATGTGTGTGTGTGTATGTGTGTGTGTGTCTGTGTGTTAGTGTGTCCACGTGTGTGGTGTGTTTCTGTGTATTTTCTGTGCTTTTAATTGATAAATTGAGCATTTCACCATGCAGCTGTGTTCCTTCACAGTGGAGCAGTTAAAACTGGGGAAGCAAGAAAGCCACAGGCTTTTTGGCTCAGACTAGCTGAGGATGAACAGAATACTAATGCTCACCAACTAGGTAGACAGAAACCCAATGCACAGATAGGGGCGGGGCGGACATACAGAGTCAGGGAGCAGAGAGAGAGGGGCAAAATGAAGAGATGGAAAACGAAGGCGAATAAGTGTGACCAGAAAGGAAAATGATGAGAACCCCCCTCCCCACCCAAAAAAAAGATGGTTGAAAGAAAATCACACACACCAATCCTGAACCTCCTGAAGGACAAAATGGTGGATATTGACTAGACTGAGGGAAAGCACCTACCTAAATACCTGCACCTGAGAGAGGGAGATGATGAATTGGCATTAAATGATTGCAAATTGTGAGTGTAATTGAGGTGATGTATAATCCTTTTCACATAATTATCAAGAAGGCAGTAACCTCAGCTCTAATCCATTCGCTGGTATTTCAACAAGCATTGCACGCCCGATTTCAACACCGTGAAAATTCCTTTTTAGTTTCTTCTGTGGACGCATTTTTCCAATACCTAATTTCCTTCATAAACACAACATTCCTGTCCATTCCTTCAACCAAGCCCTTATATATTTTTTAGAACAGCCAGATCTGTTCATTCTTGGTGTGCTTCAAAGTCATTAAATGAGTTAACCACTTACCCAATTTGTTTCAAACATGGCTCCCTATCTGAATGAATCAATTTTACCTGCTAAGCATGGGCTTCATGATTGGGTCTTCTCTTGGTCCCTGCATCCTGCGACTCACGCAGCATCCGCCCACATTATGCAATCCCAAAAGGGGGGAAAAGTAATTATTCATAATAAGAAAGCTGTTTAACAAGCTGTTTATAATCTCCTTTTGTTCGAGAGCCTTCCTAAGGAACTCAGCACTTTCACTATTTCAATATTATTTTTTAAATTAGGCATATCCAATAATATAGCTTTTTGTGGCAATGTAATCATTACCGTTGCTGTAACAACATGTGTAAAGATTGTTCATATGTGTGGCTATATAAGTCCAGCAATATCAAAAGGGGGACATTAACCAAGAGTCTCTCCATCTTCACAAGAACAGAGTCTTTGATATTCCGAACGGCCTCTCTCACTCTCATCCCAGCTGCCACTCCACATCAGCATCAGTGTCATCCATTGCTAAATGTGAGACGCTTCAAACCGCGTCTATTGATGGCGAGACTTTAATATCCACACAGACTGCTAGTGAGCCTCGTCTTATCCCCAGTACGTTTTGAGTGAACACCGCGTAAGGGGTTTTTCAGTATTCATTGCCCGTAGTCGCTTGCAGTATACATGATGCCGTTCAGCAGCCCAGACATAAGCTCATCTCTGCTGACTGCACCCCTTCTCCCTCCCGTACTCAGAGCGGAACCCTGTGAAGTGATTCGCTTCGCTATCAACACTGAAGCGAATCCACTTGAACGGTGGGTCAAATCTCACGGGGATTCACCTTTTGTTAACCTTGAAGCAAACTGAGGCAAACCACCACGTCACTTCAGTCAGAAAACACTCATGTCTTAGATGAGACCGTTTATTGCATGACATGGTTATGCTTTGGTTTGGCGGTATGGGGCCACTTTCTTAAGGGTGCTCCCTGCTGTAGGATTTAAAGAATGACATGTCAGACACAGTACATATCAACATTTTAAACAGGGAGCACTACACCATCATCATGGTCACTTGAGCCTTTAGTCAATAGGCATATTAATTATTAACAGTTAATTATTAACAGTGTGTTCTTATTAACTCTGTTATTTATTGATTTATTTAGCAGGGACAATGCACGGCTCATTAGCAGTACCAGAGTTAGCTATAAGCTATTTTCATCTGTAGTCCCTGGGCAGGAAACAGAGGGTACCATCTCTGTCAAAAGGGAAACCTAACACTGAAGTATAAAAACAATAACACACAATTTTACAACAGTAAAACACAACAACACAATACGAACAATAAAATCACAACATTAGGACACCACAACAACAACAACAGCAACAACTGCACAACAAGAAAACGGGACATCACAACATTAAGACAAAAGTCTATGCATGATGGGTAAATGCTTGGGTCAATTTCAGCCATGATTTCATCTTACATTTAAAACCAGCAAAGGTGTTCCACTCTCTTATCTCGCTTGGTACTGAGTCCCAAGACTCTGTGGCTCTAACTGAAAAAAATGACATGCCAAACTCAGTGGATCTGTGCTGTACTACACACATTCCCCTCTGTTGGACGTTCTAGTTCTCCTTCCATTGTCTGAGCGCAGTGACACAAACTCATTAAACGGAGGCACGGCCAAATCGTGCATTATTTTATAAACTAAACAAACATACATCAGCAAGAAACACAAAACTTTCAAAGGTCATAAGATTATGTCTTTGAATTATGTTACAGTGGTGATATCTTAATGGCTTTTTGTCCAGTACTTTGAGTGTTTGTTTGCAAAGTGTTTGCAGTGGAGCAAGTGTTGTTTTTCCATTTTGTGACCAGCTTGTAATACAGTATGAGATGTGTGAAAAGATCATGGAGTGCATGTAAAGTTTTGCTGCATCTAGAGGGAGCTGGTTCCTGATGTACCTAAAATTCCTTAAATTGAATTTGACTCTATTACACACCTGCTTCACATGTTTCTTAAATGAGAGCTGTGAGTCAACAGTTATTCCTAAATATTTAAATTGTGAAACAGTCTGGATCCTTTCTCCATTAACAATAATATCAGGCAGATTTAAAATTTTCCTAAATTATAAATTATAAAAGTACATGCATGCTGTTTTACTGATGTTGAGTGTCAGGCAGGACTTTGAGAGCCAATCAGAAACTTTGGCCATTGCTTCTGTTAATTTGGCGGCCACCTCACATCTGTTCTTTCCATGTGCGAGGATGACCGTGTCATCTGCATACATTTGTATGTCCACTTCTGGACATACAAGTGGCAGATCATTTACATACAAGCTAAACAACAAAGGTCCTAAAATTGAGCCCTGCGGGACACCAACAGAGCAGCCAATGAAAGATGAAGTCCTATCCCCAACTCTGGTGCATTGTTTTCTTCCAGTGAGGTAGGACTCCATAGAGTTATTGGAGTTAATAACTATTAATAACAATACATTGTTGAATATTATCGTTGAGATCTTATAATTGATGGACCAGTAATGTTTCTGGCGGGCAGGTCACAGGTAGGGCATATGTCATCTCTCATCTCTTTATTGATGGAGGTCAGGCCCCCTGTGAGGGACTGAGTCAGCCCTGTATGTGTTCGATCAAACACCTGGGGCGGACAGAGTATTCATGCACAGCTTTAATATTGATCTTACTCCAGTATGTGGGCCTCATGTTTATTTTATCTTTAATAACACCTAATGATGTGCGATTTTAAACGTCTTGCTGATGTTTATACTAAAAATAATTTGTTAAATTGTCAAATATATATATTTTTATTACACCAGGGTTGTGTTAATGGCGTTTGATGTGGGTCGTATGAAGATGAAAAGAAGATGGCGATGGCAAACAGACGTGGCAGTTTGACTTCAGAGAGTAAAACGTTTTCTGTCTCTCTCTGCCTCCCTGCACCAAATCATATCTGAAGAGCCAAATGGTGACACACGCGCGCGCGCGCACACACACACACACACACACACACACACACACACACACACACACACACACACACACACACACACACACACACACACACACACACACACACACACACACACACACACACACGAAAGCAAAAAGGGTTGTGTGCTGCAGTCTCATTAGCACACTTGTTTTCCCCACATTATATTGCTCTCTCACTCTCTCTCTTACTCACACAAACAGGAACACTAAGAGGAACACACTCCCAGGCTCTCCATGCCCTTTGCCGAGCACTCTCTGTTCATCCAGCTGGAGTGGCATGCATTTGGAGGCGTTAGTTTGTCTGGTCTGGTCTTGTCTCCCTGGGTCTTTACGTCAGCCTGACGGGGACTCACGGCACTCTCCAGAGAGGCTAAAGGTTATCGTCTAAGACCTCTTGTGACTCTTTAATCTGCCTTGCTCTCTCCCACACAACCTTTCATCATCAATCCAGTTCATTTTCAAAACCAACGTGATCTCCATCATAAAAAAATACGTTTTTTAAATGAGCCAGAGGGTCCTATTTTAGCGTTTGGCAGACAGTACCTTGATATACGTGGGTTTCAATCTCGACCTATCAATTGTGGGGGAGGGGGGGGGGGGGGGGGGAGACTGTAACCAGCGAACCCTCGAATTGGTCAATTTGGGTAATTTAGCCAAACAACCTATTCTGTCGTTGAGGTCAGAGAACAGGCTGCTCAAAATACAAACGTGCCTCACAAGGCCGCCCAATGCGTCCTTTGTTTTTCCCTGCTCGCTTGTGGCGTGTAGCGCGCAGGTGGTGGTGACGTGGCGGTGACACGGCCGGGATGGACGCTGTTCTTGGAAAGAGCCGCCGCCCCCTCGCTTTGCTTCACAATATTTACCTTCCCACTAATCTCTGTTTACCTTTTACGTAAGCCAGATGTGCGTCTTCCTGATGGGAACTCTGCCACCGGAAAAACAGAGGGGGATTTTTACGACCACGCGCTGTATGTTAGCGCCAGCTGCACGCAGCGCTCTAATGAGCTCATGCTAGCTCTGTAAACAGTGGACCACGGCTCACAGTTGGCTGAGGGTAGTTCAGTTTACCTGCAGTAGATCTCTTAATTGGGAGCGGAAATGTTTATTTGACCACTCAAGTTGAGTATCTGTGTAACTTTATTGTTAGACAATCACTCTTTGCCCAGTTTAGTTTACTCTGATCTGTCCTTAAGATACAAAGTAAATGATAGGAACAAATCCTGTTTCATTACAATCAGAACATAACAACAGTGGGACAATTTGAAAAAGTAAACAACAAAGAAGGGACTGTTGCTAATTTTGGATACAGGTGATTTAGTTATATTTTCATATGGTAGTATTTTAACCAAAATCGGTAATCTCAAGGCAACAAAAATACCCTCTATGACTCAGCCTGGTGGACCTCAGAGAACCCCATGATGAAATCATGGAACACATGGGACCAAATGGGAAGAGAAGTGAAGCTTGTGTGATGTTACAGAGCGTCTTTGCCACCAGTGTTGCTTCTCGAGGGGACACAGCACTTATTCGGGCTATTATTACGATGTTTCAAAAAGTGTCGAGAAAATGTAGTTACAGCTTCACATGACTGAAAGAAAAGTCAAAGGATGGCGTTAGGCATGATAGCCTGACTCCTGAAGGCATCTGGTTGTCAGCTCGCTTGGTCAGTTGACACCTTTATGTGTGAATGAGCAAATCTGTTGCTAAATGTTAGACACTAACTGCAGGCTACAGCAGCTCAATCTCTGTCCCTGTGAGCTTACCCATAAACCAGCCATAAACTCTGTATTCGTTGGTGTTCAGGAAAAAGAATAAAACCAAATTGCCCATGAAAAGTTACCACCGCCATCGTTTTGCCGCCTCACGTTTAGAGACTGATATCCCCACACAACAGATAACGCAAGCCTTTTCATGCAACATGTTTTCAGGGCGCAAATACAGCTCTTTTCTTGTTCCGCTATACTACATGTAGATCACACCGTAAACAGCTCTGTAGAACCCTGTGTTATTCAGTGCAAAGGATATGGCAGACCTTTTTCAGTGTTGCACCCGAAGTTCTGAAACAATGCAATTAAATCTGATGAAGTGCAACATTAACGTTAGGGACATGCAAAAAATGGTTAGGTTAGGGGTCGAGGTTAGTTGAAATTCAAATTTCAAACTTACCCTAACCACACTGTGTAGTAGCAGGCAGTTCCAAAACAAACCTAAGATCATCCTGTTGCAGGTAATTACAATTCTTATGGCTGGTTAATTACACTGTTACAAAGACACTGTATTATGAAGTACTATAAGAAAATCCACTGTAAGCCTTAAAAGTACAATATTAAGAAAGGGTTGAATATTTGCTTTGGAATGTGGTGGAGTAAAAGTATGAAGCACGCTGAAATATAAAGTATAGTAGAAGTAGCTCACTTTTGTTAATTGTATTAAAGTACCCTATTACTCTGTAATTGTATATATGTTACCATCTTGGCTTTGTCAGCAGGCCAGAACATGCGACCTACTTAGATGGGCTGATCATTGCACATTCTAACTGGACGACAACATCAAACCCACGATCTCCAGAAGTCTGTTGGGCTGCAGGTGAATCTGCATTCCTAAGATTTAAAAATACCGGTTCAGCCATTCCACACACTGGATTGTAATGCCACCATTACATTGCAATTCCCTGATACATTTTGCCGACTCCTACTTTCGCCAATCTTTTTACTGTGCTGACCTTTTAATCACAAGAACCAGTTAGTCGGTTCTTGTTGCAAACTCCTTGTGACAGAGAGAGTGAGGAGATGCTGATCATGTGGTGTTGTAGATCCAGACCAGTACAGTTTACTGCTTGCTGTGATGAGGATTTCACGTCATCATGGCTGCATCTCACCAAACAGCAGTGTTCTGTGGCACCTTTTTCCTCTCAGATATGAGCTAACTGCTAATTTCAAGGACATTTAGAGCTAGCATCTTGGCGGCTTTCTCAGGAAGAGCCGAGCGAGCTGCCAAGGAAGATTCCCCCCCCCCCGCGGAGCCTCTCTGCTGTCAGCTGCCGCAGGAGTTGCCAGGGACGTAAATGCTGCCACAAGCGCTGGCTTTCTGCGCCGTAGCCACACACACGGAGGGGGACACAACTGCTAGACTCGTTCAAAGGGATATTCCCACGCACTGCGTGTGGATGTGTGGAGTGACGCTGCAAATATGAATAACATCAAAATCTCACAGCACAACAACTAAATGGTGCATTCAGATATTGGAACTTAGGTTGAGAAGCAGATAATTACGGATGGCTATTAGGCCTACTTTAAGCTTATTTTCTCCACCGTGCTAATCAGCATGACTGCTCTGACGTGAACCTGCGTTGTGTTAATCATCTTTAATGAAGCCAAATCCGCAGGGCTTAAAGCAATGCTTTAGTCTCCCGACAAGGGATTTGAGCACTGATGATTCAGATCGCTGCCTGGGCTGCTGTGAACATTTCAACCACACCTTTTGCATACAGTATTTCCTCTTCCTCGGGGCCTGTGCTGCTGCCAGGTAGGAGGCGCTTCCCCTGGCTCTCACCTCTTCATCCACCCAGTGGGAGCGGGTTCCTGTCGAGCCAGCAGAGAAAGCCTTTACCGGCCGCGTGCCCACCGAGGGATCCCAGCTGTGATTCATTTTGCTCACTTGATATTCAAATAAATTAAGCTGGCTGCTTTTCCGGCAGAATCAAAAGACTTTGCACTCCTCCTCAGCCTGACCTTCGTCATCTGCCGTTTTCCACGCTGACTCACAAGCAATTCCACATATTTAGATGGCCCGTGTGGGTGGAAGCTGCCCCCTGTGCTCAAATGCTGCTACTGCAGCTGGGAGTTGTTCATCACACACGGCTCTTCATCTGAAAGAACCACTGTTGTTCCAAAAGTCCTGTGAGAAACATCAATATAAACTGCAAGCTATGCATCTAGTTATTCTACTTGTCAACGAGGAATACTAGATCACTAGCAGACAGGACATTAATGGGGAATACATTTATTTCAACATGACACAGAGGACTACATAAATATATAAAATCCCCGTGCTGGATTGCATAACATGAATTTCACTGGGGGGAGAACATGCCTGTACTTAAAGTAACAACAACAAACCATCAAACCATAACAAACTCTTAATGAGACTTCTTCCGTTACAAGTGATACCCTATGAACAGATGACGTCACCACATGACCCCCCTGCTCTCTCTCTCCCATGTTCTAGACACAATGTGCCTCCTACACGCCACCCACACCCTGCTCTGGATACAGCCACTGACGCCTCGCAGCATCTCCTTGTCAGGTTGGAGGTCAAGGTGGAAAGGGGGATGGAGCTCCAATGGGGCGGGAGGTAAGGCAAGCTCCTTCCTCAGAGGAAGCATATGGACGCTGAACGCCAGGAAAACCCTGTATCTTTACAGGTCAAGGCAGGAGAGCTCTCTTCTGCTAATTACTGGCGTGGGTGCGGGAGATGCGGGGAGACGTTAAGTGCTTTGTGTGAAGGGCTTACACAGATTTATGAGTCGTCTGATGGTGCTTACGCCATCCACAGTGCGGCGATAGATGGGGAGGCGGCGCCGGAAGATAACCTTAGAGGCCTGTTTAAGTGGGCCGTAAGCTCGACAGACATGTTGAGTCGTGGGACATAAGTTCATTCAACTGCTGTACTGAGGCATTTTAATGAACTATATACTGAGGGACCTCTTGCGTTTCCACTACTATCTAAATGAAATATTGAGAAATAACAGAAATCATCACCATGAAATTGTAGCAATGTCTGTGTCTACACTCCACCCAGGTGGAACTTTCTTGGCATCTTCCTGGAAAATAGGGTGATGGAGCTGAAAGCCACTTTAATGTGCGGTTTGCAAAGAATGATGCATGACCCTGTGCTCCGAGTTGCCATGCAGGAGATCTCCTTCTGTGTGTGCGTGGGGATGGCAGGTATGACTTGTGCACATTGATTACTGAATGCACAACAGGTGTGCAGCCCCAACCAGCACCAGAGTCCAATCAGTCAGACTCAGGCCCAGTGAGGCGGCTTAAACCAGCCATCATTCAAACACACCCCACACAGATCAAAAGTTCAGCTTTTTCTTTTGGAGGTCATGTGAGGATTCAAACTTCTACTATACAAAGTATAGTGTATGAGTTGGTAGACTTTCCACCGTAAGTTTGGAAACTTTAAAAAGGTGAGATATTCAGATAGTGGGCTGTGGGTGGGATTTTTTATCTTGTGTGTTTTTCTATAGGAGTGATTTCATTCTGTTTAGACAGCCTTTGGAAAGCCAGGGGGTTGCAGAACAGGAAAATAGTGATAAGCAGAATCCATTTAGGCTCGTGTCTGCCTCCATCCACCCATCTATCCCTGTCAGCGTAATGAGGATAGATCTGATCCTCACTGACTGGGAAACCACACACACAGAAGGTCTAGAATTGTACATACCGTTCCACTCCATTATCTATTTGTGATTAAAAAAAACTAAATAAATAAGATGTAAATGTTATTTTCCCCAATCATTTCTAACACATGATTTGAGCTTGTTCAATGTTTCTGTAATCATTTCTGTCCCTATGTTTATATTTTCAATAGTCTAATATTACCTGAGTAATACTTCACAGCATTACTAATCGTTCCATTCCAGTCCTGTATGCTGTATCCATTAACATACTACTAACACCAGTTCGTGCAAGTGACGTGAGCACGTGGAAGTCTCAAGAAAAATGTAATATCCTGGCTAGGGGAGAATACGTGCTTCTCCCTTGGCCGTCCTTCTCCTGAGGGTCATCTGCACCAAGGAGTGGAAGCCAAAAGGAAAAGGATGTGTGTGTGTGTGTGTGTGTGTGTGTGTGTGTGTGTGTGTGTGTGTGTGTGTGTGCGTATGTGGGAGGGGGGTATGGATGTACGTGTGCGTGTGTGTGTGTGTGTATACGTGTGTACGTGTGTGTGTACGTGTGCATGTGTACGTGTGTGTGTGTGTGTGTGTGTGTGTGTGTAAGCTGGTGTGTGTGTGTGTGTGTGTGTGTGTGTGTGTGTGTGTGTGTGTGTGTGTGTGTGTGTGTGTGTGTGTGTGTGTGTGTTGGTGTTCAAGAGAGCCTATGCTTGATCGTTGGTGTGTGTACAATGCATGTGTGTGTGGGTGTGCACACTCCAGTGTGTATGTTTGTGTGTGTTAAACAAATATAACACACTCATAAATACAAATGCACGTTTCAGAGAAACAGAGCTGGGAACAGCTGCAGGCAGGACTTCCTGTTCTGAACAGGAAACAAGATGGCGTAGTATGGGAGCTAGGAACAATGCTGTGAAAATCCGCCACCACCCAGGTCATGAAGGTAGGGGTAAGGGGGCTGATCCAAGCACATTGCATTATTGAGAGAGGAACCACGTACTGGAACACTTTCCTCTCTGGGCCTTTGTACAGAATCCAAGGCATTCTCTAACAATGCTGTAGCCTAAAGATATTGAAATGCAAGTTATTTCTCATTATACCAGAGCATTGTGAACTACTTGATCCTGATGGGTCTAAAGCTTTCCAAGGGGGTGCATTATTTGGCCCAATGGCCAGATGCAACTATCAAACAGAGACGTTTCCTTGATAATACAAAAAATGAATATATATATGCTCAAGCATCCAGAAGAATATTACATTTTCATCGGACTAAAGTCGATAAAAAGGCACTTATGTTATAGATTGATGTCACTAATATTTAATCACTGTGGGTAACATAGACAGAATAACCACTCTGTGGTGTCCGGAGTTCATTATTCTCCAATAACGGGACAATGCGTCGTGTTTTTTTTTCCTTACTTAATGTTCATTGTAATTAACATCATTGTAATAATTAAGTATTGTTATTGTGGCAGATAAAAAGTTCGCTAGTTCACTAGGATGGGTTCGAGCTGGGTCTGGTGGCGTTCCCACTCCCAGCAGCCCCTACGGGAGAGCACATTGAATAGCTGGACATCAGACTGGATTTTTGTCAAATTTTAAAGGCTTTAAGTTACGCGTGTCTTTTGGTATTGTTTGTGTATGTAAGCTGCATTCTTAATCTGCAAACATTAAAAAAATAAAACCGCAAAAAAGCTACTTCAAATAATACTAATCTTGAAAATAGTCCCAGAAGTTGTCCAGCGGTCATATTGTACATACGAGCATACGAGCATACGATCAGGCATACGATACCCCTGATCGTATGCTCAAATTCAATTTGGCCGCACAACCATGGTACTATGTGACAATTAGTCACAGAAAACCGTACAACTTCAGTGGGAGACTTGTGGTTTTGCAGAACAGTGTAGACACGTCCTGGGTGTTTTGGGCAGCGTTTTGAGCAGCCAAACAAATAGGATAGAAAGGATTGAAAGTATTCTCACGTTTTCAAGCGTCACTGCTTGATAAAAATAGAAAGGCGGATGGAGGAAGACTACTTCCATGATTTTAGGATGTTGACTATGACTATATTTACCCCTCTCTGCATTGTTCACAATACCTATTTGGATTGCAAATGTGCCTCGCTCTCTCTCTTCACACACACACACACACACACACACACACACACACACACACACACACACACACACACACACACACACACACACACACACACACACACACACACACACACACACACACACAATGTTGCATGAGTCATCTTCGCATACTCCCCCATATAATCTCAAAGCAACACTTGGTTATCTGGGGGTCTCTATTCTAAAACTACCAACATACTGTGTTTTCATGTTACACGGCATGCTTTAACTGCGACTAAACCGTGGGAATTCTCCAACAATGGCAATTGTATTGCTATCCAGAGCTACTCTGCCAGGGAACACTGAGCAGTGATGTAATGCCATAACACAGGGCTCCACCAGGGATATCCTTAAATAATGTTTCATTTCCATTGCCGCCCACCGGCTTGTGATAATGGTGTTCAACAGGGAGGTACGCCATGAGACATGATTGGAAAATTTAGAGGGAAGGTCTCTGCTAAGCAGAAAGCAGTGGTTAGCTGTATGAGTCAATGATGTTACTATTCTATTCCTTGTACACCTATTACTACACAACTACAACTACTGCACATACTACTAGGATTCTCTAGTGCTTAGGGTGTTGACTCCAAGCAAAGCTGTTCTGGTTTCAAATCACAATGTGCCACTACTACCAATATACCTACTCTGTCTTTACACTACTATCTAGCAACGGCAATTCTACAGACTACTTATGTCGGGCTCGTCCAAACACTGGACGCAGTGTGGTGATGTTGAATCCGGTTTATTGTTAAGAAGTAGATAAGGATCCATATCCGGTGCTCCATGTTGCCATGCAGGAGTTCTTCTCTTAGTGTGTGTGGGGATGGCTGGTTTAACCTGTGCACACTGATTACTCAGTGTGCAGCCTCACCAAGCCCCAGGATCCAATCAGACCTTGTTTAAGCAGGTGAGGCTGCTTAAACCAGCCATCATCCACCCACACACTCCCATAGACTATACTTCTACTACTACAACAAAAGCGGAGGAAGACAGAGCATCGGTCCCTGTAGTTCTCTTCAACTCTTTTCCGTTGTGGTTGGTAAATTTTATTATCATATTGTCCTCAAAGCCAAGAAAAATATACATGCTTTTCTATCTAGCATTAGCCATCATTTAATTGAACCTTCTGATCGTCTGTGCTTTTTGGAGGACCCTTATAAAATATACAGTATTATAAATGTGTTATGCTCATTTTAAATAGCTTAATCCAATAAAAAAATATATATTGTGACCTGCACATACACCCAAAAACACACAGACATGCATGTAACCAGCTTTAAATGGGAGCTGTGGTGCCTATATACTGTTGTGTTCCTGAGCCCGGCAGTGCTTCCAGGAGGCTCCCTCCTTGTTTGTTAGATTAGAGGCATCAAAGGGCACATGAGTCACAAGGCCCCTGCGTCTTTCGATGTAGACCCCGATGCAGACAAGTATTTACATAATCCTGCTCAGGTAATAAGAAAATCTTACGATTGAAGTCAAAGAAAGCCTGCGGTTTATCCTCTGTTCAGGTTAAATAAAACCAGAAGGAATTGTTTCCTTCGAGAGGGCATTTTATTGGAAACCTTGTCATGGTGTTGTTGTAAAGAGCAATTTAAGTAGAAACCTAATTATTTTCACTACAGAGATCAAATTCACATCACTCTTATGATCCATTCAGAGCAGAACCCATTTGGAGACCGGTTGGATTCTCTAGAATGTCCGATTGGGATTAAAGTTGTGCTGGCTGTCATCAGTAATGTGCACAGTATTGCAAGATAAAGATTGTGGGAATTGGGAGGGAAATCACAGGGATGTATAAAGTGATGAGCAAGGACTTTCCTATTTTCTATCTCTGGGTAATTGTCCCTGACTAACTGTACAACCTCCACCGCTCCATGGAAAATTGCATTGGAAAATGCTCGAGCTCTGCAGATAATGTTCTTTGTTCCTGAACTGTGTTCTAGATAATTAAATTATTTCCTTACCTAAGCGTTACCATATAGTTTTCTCATTCAACTGGAGGCTGAAGCATGCAAAGAGAATACTAATGAGAGAGGGAAGTTAGGAATATGGAAGACACTGCTCCTGAAACGGGACTGCTGTTCTGAAACGGCAGTAGAGTTTGTTTTAGAAAGATTATGAATGTATGACTCTGAAATGGATTTATGGAATGGTATACTGTATTGTAAGGTTCAACCATTTAAATCTTGATAACTATAGGCTAATATCCTTACTATGTTCGGTTCTGTCCACATTAATTCACCACAACAAATTGTTATATCTCCTTTTAACGTGTTTAGATTTTCCTCCTGTAGTTACAGTTTGTTGAATATAACCAGAACATATCTCCAGCCACTTCTGGTTTGAGACAATGTAAGGCTTTGATGTGTCCCATGCCTGCCTAGAAAATGTTTCTCCTTAATGTGTCCTTAATCCTTCCTCGGTTTAATGCCACCTGGCCAAATGATCCACAGGAGGTTCAGTAATGTCATGTTGATCAAAGCTCCAAGTTCAGTTTTGTAAAGCCGTCTTACAACTGCGTTGTGGGTTAAGATAGGTCCACATGTTTGGAGTCTCTGTGAAAAGGGGATTCTTTGGAGAATGCTTTGTTTTTCAGTAAACGTTGTCCCTCTTCTTCCAAATCCTCTGCTACTGCTGCTGCCGATAGGATGCCATCTCATTATGGAGATGAGTTGTACCCACATGTCTTCTCATGAGCCTCTTATTCATAACAACTGCCCACACATTTATTAAACTGGTCTGCTGCTCACTATAACAACTACAGAAAAACAGCTTCATAGTGTTGGTCTGTAGTGTTACTAGCAAAGACAAAAATATTAACAGTTTTATGAAGAATCTTTATTTTGTGTAGAGGATTGTGTCATCCAACGTGTTGAAGACAAACCTGTGCCCACGTTACACTCTTTAGACTGAACGGAAATCCCAACTGTGCTCTCTGCTCACAAGATTTCATTAGAGGTGTGCGTCTACAGTATGACGCAAGTTGACAGAAATATACATCCACACCTACACGCACACTGCGTCTGAAAAAAACCCCAATCAATAACGACACTGCTGTGCCCACTCACTGTTAGTGCTCCTTGAAGTAGAGCCAATATCTCCACTCTAAACGTTGAACTAAGGACAAAGAAGCACATAGTGTGTTGTCTGTCTGTCTGTCTGTCTGTCTCCCCACACACACACACACACACACACACACACACACACACACACACACACACACACACACACACACACACACACACACACACACACACACACACACACACACACACACGAACTCTATGCTACGCCAAGCTAAAGGTGAACCCCACTGAGCTCTGATGGAGCCTCAGTTTGTGCCCTAAGTGAGTGGGAACATGGCTAATCCGCTGACTCTCGGCAATAGCATGCCCAGTGAATATCAAGCCACAGCTGGCCCTCTTGGGCTACAGAGTAGCCTCTGTTAACACATAATGCCTGCATCAATAGTGCTCTGGTGAACCTTTTAGATGCAGAATTGAAGAGAATCATTTTTTAGACACTTTCACTTGAACAGGCTGGCCCATGTGTTTTGCTCTCTTTTTGGACTGCATTAGGAACTTGGTAAACCTAGTTATACAGAAAACATTAGAAAAAAATTATGTTCAATTTGAAATTATGATTTTAAATATATTCTGGGATTTAAATGGTCCCTAGGTAGAGCCATGTATTGCCAAGAATAGCTGGAAATACACAAGAGGCACCAAATCGAGAATGTCTGTTCTGTGCCAGTGGACTCCTATTACAAGTTGATAACATTTAGCGTCTCAAATATGCATATGTAACACCAAAGCTATATAGATCAGTGGAGGCTTCTCCATTGAGGAGAGGGAGGAAGATCCTCCCTAACATTGTTGAGAATAAAAAATGTAGATTGCCCCGACTATTGTAATGAATTAATGCCCTGAAATATGACTACTTTATTGCCTTTGAATATATAATGTTCGTTTCCCTGGGTAAAGGGACATTAGCACCCCCTATCGCCTATTGACAATTACTTCAGGGAGGAACGTCCTCCCTCCGCCGCCGTTAACTCCCATTCATTTTCCCGAAAGTACTGGCGGCCGGTGGATAACATGGGTTTCAATGGGAGAGAGGAGGAAAATCCTCCTCTGAGTGGGTGGGACCTTAAGTGGTCTGATTCGCGCAAAAATCTATCCGTCTGCGCTATGAACCAATAAGCAGGATCCCTGGATGGTGAGCAGTGTTGCCAGATTGGTCCGATTTCCCACCCAATTGGGCTACTTTTAACCATGTTAGGCTGGAAAGATTATCATTGGGCGGGAAATCTGCCCAATCTGGCAACGCTGTCGATAACAAACCCGTTCTGCATTGCCGCGATGCTCAGTCTGAGAGACGCAGAGCAAGTGAAATCTGCGATAGCGAGATCCTAAATGCACAATGGAAACATTGGAAACGGAGGACATTGTTAACGTCTTATTACAAAAACCATTCCATTCATTCAGAAAGAGGTAGACCACTTCCCAAAATCAAGGTCATCAGAAGTAATGGCAACGTCAGTGTTGTGAGTGCTACATGGTTTGCTAGGTACACATGACTTACTGGTAGCATTACAAGCAATTGTAACTGAAAATAAACATAGCTAAATAACTTCAGTCAGTGAGGGCAAAAATAGGCCCAATAATAGGCCCAGATTTTTTTATTTACTTTTACAAATCAACAGTAGGCCTGATTAGACTAATATGCTTTGCATCCTTTCCTTCTCAAATTACAGTGATGCCACTGGTGGCTTTGTAGACATTTTGTTCACATAACTCCCTCCCTGCTATTTTGTAGTTCACCAAAACACCCTGAAACAACTTGAGTCTCACATTCTTATGCCACCATACACCAACAGTGCAAGCAGGCCAATGGCAACCAAGCGCGCAGTCCTTCCTCCCTCACTTTAAAAATCACCAGCCGCCACTGATATAGATACTCTCTATTCCATGACCATGGCCCATGATATCATTGGTATAGCGATGTACTTTTTTCTTGAAAGGGTGTCAAGGTTTAGCGTTTTCATGAATAATCAGGAAGCTCTTAACAAGTATTATACCCAATCCGTAAAGAAAACAAAAATGTGCATTGAATGCTTTTCGATCGCTCTATCATTGGCATCTTGAAGGATTCAATTGTGATTCAGCAATTTGACTCACAAATTAGATCATAAGAGAATACAAAATACTCATAGCACACTCATGCTGTCCCTAATGCTATGCACCATACAGCTTGATAAGAACACTATGGGTTTACATGCATCAAGACATCTCTTTATGATTTCAAGGATTTTCCAAAAGCTAATATTGCATTGCATATTGATTTGTTGTTGGTGAGAAATTGTGTAAACCGCCAATTTAATTAATGTATTTGGTCTGGTCCGATACCAGATAAAGATATGCTCTATAGTGCCCAAGCATAGACCGACACACGCACACGCACACGCGCACACACACACACAGAATAATTTGACTTTCATTATCAGCACAAGTCCTAGTTTTGTGGGAGGTGAATGTAACCATTGCAGAATACAAATGCAGAAAAATATCACTCATCTGCTGTGGAGTCAGGGATTGCAATCACACATCGCCACCTGGTGGCCTCCAGCATTTTCATTTGTATTGGCTTGAATACACAAATACATTATGCTCAATTATGTTGTCAAATCACAGAGACAAATTATTAAGGTGAATATCTTTCTATATGAAAGATCTAAAGTTTCTTTTTAGATTTAAATGATATCCTTGCAATTTTTTACGGTTTCGTTTGGTCAGCCAGTCATTGGATAAGCACAACCCCCTCAAATGCATTATTGTCCAAAACCCTGTTTCTCAAAAGTGTGGAAGCAACAACCCAAACTGTAAACAGAGAATTACAAATACAGCGATGAAGTTGCCCCAACATTATCCGGTAAAAATAATAATACATAAAAACACCTTTCCGGTGTTGCTTCAAAGTTGTTTGTTTAACGAGTAACAATGATAAACATATTTTTTCTCCTTTCCCGAAAGAAATACATTTACTGAAAAACATCTATTGCTCATGCTACACTGTCATTTTGAGCATCATCATCGTCATATCCTCATTACAAACATGACATAATATCAATGTAAACATCGAAAAGTATCCTTACTGCAATCATGGTGCAAAAATAACCAAACTGACCAAACTCGGTCCCTTCAACAAACATTAAAGTTCATATCTTTACGTGGGAACAACTGTGCCAAATGAGGATTGGACACCATAGCGTTTGAAGGTGAACAGTACTTAATGAAGCTCACCCATTCACATTGTTGTTGTTTGTCTCTGTTCGCTGTTTCTTACTCATCTAATTGAACTTCCGGTTGGCAGTGCCCAGAGAAGCACAGAGTGGGCGTACGCCTGTGAAGAGAGGCATTTCATTTGTAATCCAGCAATATATTCTTCCTCTCTTTTTGACGATAACGGGGTTGTCAACCTGAGCCCTTTTCTATTCGGCAAAACTCTTCCGGCTGATCATTATTTGTCCAAATAACAAAATTAAAAAGATGGAAAGGGATACTTCCAGTTTAATTTCTTACCCTTATTAGTTTATACTTAAACATACATACCGTATTTATTGGCATCTAAAATATTTTAGGTATTACTGATGAAATACAATAGGCCTTCTGTAACCAATTCCTTTTATTATTAATAATAGTGAGTGTTGCAGAAGAAGGCAGGACGAGGGGTAGTGTGGGTGATATATTGATTACATTGTTATTCGTCCAATTTAGTATTGTACTTCTATAACAATGTCCAAGTAAATTGGAAGGTGTAATACAGGGGCGTTGTTTGCCCCCTATTGGTCATTCTCTTGGGGTGTTTTGAAAATGAGGCATAATCTGACATTTTAAAGGTACCTTTTAAATCCATGCACAGTGGTTCTGAAATTGCTGAACAAATCGAATTGTTTAATTAAATAGATTAAGAGACGATAAATTATTCTAAAGTAAGCGTGACGAAAAGCTGTAAAACATATTAAGACATGATGATCATGTTTATGTTATGTGTGAATGAATATGCAATTAACAAAGCAACTTGTGCTGAAACAAGACGTGCTAGATTACATAAATGCAATACTTTTGCTATGCAGACTACTTGTTTCATGACAATCGATCTAAAATATGTTAGAACAACAAAATGACAAATTATTATAGGTTAGATCTATACATTTACAATTTGAAAGGCCTCACGACTCATAATGTTACCTGGAGCTGTGATTGGCTGAGAGTGGTACCTGGAGCTGTGATTGGCTGAGAGCCGTTATCCGGGTACTGGGCTGGAACGAGCCCATTAGCTAAAGGTACCAATATGGCGGAGGTAAGAGGGAAAACAGGGGAGAAGCAGTGTATTTTAAATCGATATTTTTTAAATGTACATGTTAGATTTTGGACTTGTATTGCATCGACTGGATGATTAATGTATTTTTCTTGCTATATAGAATATTTTGTATAAAAATGGTGGTGTTTGTGGGTCTAAAATACGATTGAATATATAGATTGATCCACTACTACCAGGCCGCTGCGCCTCCGCTCTCAGCTGGTACAGCGACCGTGGAAATTGATACGTCAATTTAATGTTAGCCCGCTGGTAAAGGCAATATTGTCGTGTTTCTAATGAATGGAATTGTGTATTTTTCTGTCTGGTTTAAACGTATCAAAATATAATTCGAAACCTTGAATAACACAAGCGATCAAAGAAGCGCGTAAAATACATTTAGTGTTTACATTTTTCGAGGCATAGCGCTACTATGGACATATTAGCCTGATCGCTAGCTTAAGGTTGGAAACCGAATCTTAATAATTTGTATATTTAGTCGAACATCTAACCTCTTCTACATGCTGTCGCAACAATAGCTTTTAACCATGTCGCAGCTTTTATTGCAATGTTAAGCCCGGTGTGTATCTAGCGGTATGGCTAACGATGGCTACCTATTCCAGGTAATGTTAGCGGTAAAATATTTTTTTCAGTGTCGAGCTATGGTCGCTGAACGTAATACGAACCATTAACTGTACCGATATACTATGCCGAATGCTCTGAAAGCACTATGTCCAATGTTATAAACTCAAGTCCTAACTGTGCTATGGCTCCTTTTCTGTAGGCTTCCTTTGGGAGTTCGAGTCCAGGTAAGAAACATTTTGAAAATGGAGCCAAACGGCACGGCTTTGGGCTGTACTGCTAAACATACTCTTTCACCCTTGTAGGGTTATGGGGTTTGCATGAAACAATCGATCATGCTATGCTCCAAAATGTATTCAATTTAGTCCTAAATTAACACTTTGCTAACCCTGGATTTATGTTGGCACTAGTAATTACTACTGGTGGAATTGTGACCTGTAAAGTAGGGGTGACTATTTGTGAAGAGAAATAAGATGCCTATGATTTGTCCCCTCAGTTGGCTCTTTATCATCAGAAGACCATGACTTTGACCCCACGGCAGAGATGTTGGTTCATGAGTACGATGATGAGAGGACCTTAGAGGAGGAAGAGTCGCTGGAAGGAGAGCGGAACTTCAATTCTGAAATTGCAGATTTGGAGAAGGTATGAATGAATGCAAAGTTAATGACGTGACTTAAGAATTGGATGTATGCATTTTGTGATGTATCCACAAGGATTTGTTTGACTCATAGGGTATATGATAAACGCTGCCGTGTCTATGTATGGATAATGGCAACACGCGGCATATCTTGTTCTAGATGACGTAGACTAAAAAGCTAAACATTATGTTTACGAGAAAATAAAGTTGGTGTTTAAGTGCATCTCTTCAATAGAGATTATAACAGTAAATGGAAGCCTTGTTAAATATGTGCTCTGTTTACATTCCCTTGTTAAAACAGGAGGGTAATATGCCTTTGGAGGAGCTGCTGGCCATCTACCGCTATGAGGGGTCAGCAGGCTCCAGTATAGACAGCTCCTCTGGTGACCTGACAGACGAGCTACCAGATATGACGCTCGATAAGGTAACTGGCTAACTGTAAAGCAGTTTCACAATCATGTCCAGTCCTATTCATTAAAACTGCAGCAATAGATGAAATACTCTCATAATAAATGACTTCTGTGTTTTTTGTGTGTTCAGGAGGAGATCGCTAAAGACCTGCTGTCGGGTGATTATGAGGAGGAGACCCAGTCTTCAGCCGATGATCTAACTCCTTCGGTCACATCCCACGAGGCCACAGACTTCTTCCCCAGAACCCTCCGATGTAAGTTAACTAGCGTTTTGGTTCTCAAAGTGAGATTTTCACAATAAGAGTCTAAATATAAGCACCCAGCAAGGTGGTGCTGAGTTGTTTTATTCAGCATGATATAGCTGTCAGTCCAGTAGTTGCTCTATGTGTTCTTTATGAAAGAGTAGCTATTGACAAGTTGTTTATTGTCTTTCTCAGCGAATGCGATGGACGGCGATAAGGAATCTGAGTGTGATGAAGATGGCCCCAGTCCAGAGGACTCGAGAAAGGTAAACATGATTTCTGCATTTGAAAAAAGAGAAATGTTACTCTTGCATATATATCCTTTGACTTGTTGGATGTAAAGAAACTAATCATAATTATAAGTTCATATTTGTAATAATATAATTATGCTTTTGATTATAGGAAATCATGGTGGGGAGTCAGTATCAAGCTGATGTCCCAGCCTGTATCTGTCACTATGAAGATGGAGAGAAAGGTAATCCGTCCCATTGCACTATTAAACCACTATACTACAACTTGAGCCCATTCCTGTCTAATGTCCCCCTAACCAGTTAAAGACTAAAACAAAAGATTTGCAACTTCCGAGTGGAAAACAGGCTGTTGACGAGAGACTAAATGTAAAGGGACAAGAAGGGGAGTGTATTGATGCTTCATCTTTTTAAATGGCCGGCTACCAATATCATTTGTTGGGCCAGAGGGGAGAGGAAGAGTTTTGTTTGGTGCTGGCTTTAAAGAACACACAGGGTATACAAGGCTAAATCTCATTGCCGAGTTGTCTCAACAGTTTATGAAGACGACGACGAGCTGCTCTGGAGTCCAAACATGCTGGCAGAAAACAAGGTTAGGGCGTTTCTGGTGGACGTCTTGTCACGGATTGCTGAGGAAAAGACGGGATGTGACAAACCAGGGCTGTCGGTCCGGGACGACGAGAAGGTCAGCCTCACAGTTTTCTCTCGTCTTTTAAACCAAAAAAAGTGTATTGCCTTGGACACGACCAATACTCAAATGGCCTGTCTAATACTGTGTGTAATGTTTTATTGTGAATTCTCTTTTCCCTACAGGCGTTATTTGAACTTTTAAACTGCAAATTTAACCCTCATGAAGCACTAGAACGATATTGCAGTCACGTTAAATCCACAATGGGTAAGCGTTAGAAACATTATTATTGCCTTGAACTTAAGATCCTGTTACAAATCAAATGTTATGTCAATTCACTTGTAAAGATGTATTATGTTTGTTACAAAGCTTTACATTACATGGATACATTAATAAATGGCTCATGGAATACAGAAGTAAAATCAAGTTTTTCATATAGTCTTATCATTGTTAGTGATGGTGTCCTTGGTTAAGTCATTTGTAAATCACACCAATACGCTCAACATATCCGATAAGCTTATATCACGTCTCTGTATTTCATTATAGATGAATCCCCTCCCTGGACAGAAGAGGAGTGCCGAAGTTTTGAACACGCTCTACAGATGTACGACAAAAACTTTCACCTCATACAGAAGCACAAGGTGACCTTTTGCTCCGTTCCCTGCCCCTGGGATCCCTTAGTGGATTCATCCACACTGTGTGGGATTGAACATGTTTTCTAAATGTCCTTTTGCTCTGGTTTTCCAAGGTGCCGACGCGGTCGGTAGCACAGTGTGTGGCGTTCTACTACATGTGGAAGAAGTCGGAGCGGTTTGACTTTTTTGTGCAGCAGAACCGATTCGGGAAGAAAAAGTATAACAGCTATCCTGGTGTAACGTAAGTAACAAAGAGTGAGGAAAGCCTCTCAAATTTCACGTTTCAAAAGTTAGACTGTTTTTCAAGCTAGAGTGGTCTGACTATCTAGATAAGATTTAAAAAAAAATTATAACTGTTGGTTTAGCTGCCGGTCGTTGAATGTTGAGATTGAACTTGAATATTCAGAACCGAACATAACAGAATTAATTAAATGTATTTATTTTGATTATTGCCCACATCAGATTATATGGGAGGGTCTGTAGAGCTTATTTGGCCTCCCACAAATTTATGTTGGATGGATTTCGAAGGAGGATACAAAAATCTTATGCTGTTATTTGGCGTTATAGCGCCACCCCAAAGATCTCAACGCCTCGAATATCATCCCAGCACCCACTTTCCTTGCGCCACCAGAAAACACATTGTTCCCCCATGTGGGGCGAATGCAGAAGGTTTGTGAATTCTTAGCGGTGTCAGAGTCGTATTGCACACTTCCCTGTGTTGGAGAACGCATCTCCATCGTACTATCTAAACGGACCCTTTTATTCTTGAAGGCTTGACTCCCAGTGGGCCGGTCCTGACCTGTGTCTGTCTTCCAGGGACTTGATGGACAGGCTGGTGGACGAGGCGGAGGGCCTGGCCGTGGAGAGCTCCTCCTCCGTGGCGTCTGGGGGAGGCGGAGGCGGGGGAAGGATGGAGCAGGCGACTGACCAGCAGCTCAGCCTGCTCAACTCCATCACCGCCAGCGACCTCACCGGTGAGTGGACCGCCTCCTCCCTCTCGGGGCGGGCGTCAACACGGGGGCCCCTAGCAGGTTTAGCAAGAGCCTAAAGTGGGAGTTAATTTGGTTTGTGAAGATGGATGGATTGATCAAGATATATCTCGTTTTTGTTCATAATCTAATACTAGGTACATTTTTCAATTCGAATGAACTACTTCAGATATTTTTGTTGGTTTTTCCCCCGTCTGTTGAAAGGACGGATTACACGGTCCCGCTATTTTTTTTTTACATGTATAATATTAGTCAACCTCATATTTGTACATTTTAACTCGCTATAGAAAGATATTATTTAGCTAGCATACCAGCCAGCCGGCGCCCCTGTGTTGACCCTGAGTCGTGTGCTCTGCAGCCTTGAGCAACAGCGTGGCCACGGTGTGCAGTCCCGCAGAGGGCGGGGGCTGCATGGACGGCTACGGCCTTCCCCCCCTGGAGGGCCTCCATCGGGGATCCCTGAGCCACGACGAGCCCATGGGCTTCTCGGCCACCGGCGGCGACCCCGGTCGCCTGGACATGCTGGACGCCGGCTTCTACCACTCGGACCACCTGGGCGGGGGGTGCGGGGGCAAGGACTGTGAGCGGCCCTCCAAGAGACTCAAGATGGCGTTGCCCGACTCCTACATCGGCGACGTCTCGGTGGGTAACCTCGGTGTGGACTTTGAGGCGCGGCGCACCACGACGCACCACCGCCGCATCACGGGCGCTAAAATGGCGGTCTCCGTCACAGACTTCGGGAGCTTGGCCGGCAGCGGCGAGCCCAACGGCTTTCTGGGGGCGCACGCGCGACACCACACACAGCACAGCGCCGCACTGCAGTCAGAGTGATCGTCCTCGGCCACGCCCCCCCTTCCAACCCTTTTAAAAACCAACCTCTCACTTGTACATAAGACTCGACCCACTGGAGACTCGGATTTGTTTAAATTCTATTATATAAATATATATACATATATCTATATATATGTAAATGAATATACTTTGTTTGTTCTTTTTGTGTAATATGACATCAGTGATGTCTATCATATAGTACTAAAATCTTGATTTTCTCTCAAGAGTTTATATAGCCATTTATTTTATTTGTTTTGGTGGACCTGAGGTGTGTGTGTGTGTGTGTGTGTGTGTGTGTGTGTGCGCGCGCGCGTGTGTGTTTGTGTGTGAACGTCCATGTACATTGGGCCCCAGAGGCTGCAGTTTGAGGAGCGTTGTGTATCTTCCTCCTTCCCCTCACACATCCACACGTAATCCTGCCATTGTATTCAGCTGCCAAAAACAGCCTATGTTTCAGCCTATATTAATCGTTTTCATTTGCATACGCTTAATAGTGTTTTGTGTTTATTTTTTGAATCGGTACATTTGTTAATTCAGTGTTTTGGTTTACAGGTTCTTTGATTGAAGCCCGGTTGGATTCATTTGTATTGTTTGGTTTGTTTTTACCTTTCACGGTTAGCCTGGCTTTAAGTGAAAGGCATCCTTAACTTAGCACGGAGACCTAGACGGTCACAGGAAGAAGCACTTAAGTTGCTACGGTCTCCTGTCTGAGCGGTCTGTTACTTTTTACTATTTTGTTCTCCTCTCCTGTGGAAGCTTGTTTCATAGTTTGTTTGTCATTTCAGTTTAACAATCCAAAGTTGCCAAAAGGAATCGTGTTCTAGGAATCCCAATTGACCTTTAATGCTCTCCTTCGATAGATCTTTGATTTATTTAAGAAATGTATTAATTCCATATATTCACTAACCTGGGTGGCTGTACAGCACTTGTTTACAGTAACATTACAGGAATCCTTTTTATTTTTCATAGTAAGGTAGCAATCATTACACTTCTAAAGCATAACAGAGGCAATATGAAAATAGAAGTTACCAGAAAGCATTATGGTCGTTCTAGTTAATTTTTCTAGCTTTAATTTGACGGAAAAAAGTAGGCGCAATGTTAATCCAAAGTCAATTAATTTAATTTTTTATTATTGACAGTTCTAATAATGCTTTATTTTCTTTTGTAAGTAGCGCCGGTTATAAACCACTTTGGCAGTTTGCATTTACCTGCTATCAGTATTATTTCTTCATTATAAGCCACTCTTGGGTTTTTGAATCTCTGCACTGTTAGAGAGTATGCTTTTGCATTGTTTTGTTATTTTTGTTTTGTGTCCAGTCGGCATCTTGTAGCAGAAATGAAGCTATTTTCTCATAGACTGAATCAAGCAGTTGTAAGGTGAAGTAGTTTTGTCAGTTGAATGGATGCAGTAGTAGTGTTAATTTATCTATGCATTGTGATATAAGTAGTTTGTTTCAGGGGTACATTGTGCTGAATGTTTCTTCATGTCCATAAATCTGCAGTTTAATCCACAATTTTGTGTGTACAGACAGGATTCTTGCCTATATGAACCATCATTAGTTTGTGAAATCAGAATTAGTAAAACTTAATGTCCAGCATCATAGGAGACATTCACTTGTCTTTCTTGTAAATTGATTAGCAAATAGCCTTTAAAGTCTATTACCTGACCTCTTAACACTTGTGAATCAGTGCTGAAAAACAAAGCTTGTAATTTAATTTTGTCAAAAGGCAATAATTTGTAGATATGTACAGATTTATTTAGTCTCTCCCCAATTGAACATAGTTTTGTTCGTTTTTTGGATTTATTTTAGATCTTCCATTTTAGAAAGAATTTACACCCAGATACCAAGAGACTGCTTAACCACGCATGACCGCTGTCTTCTCTTCCCAATTCTGAAGTAACTGCTACACTGATTATCATTGGTATTATTACTCAATGTTGCATTTTCTTTGTGTTAATCTTTTAAGTCATGTGTAAAAGACTCATCTTCCCTTTTTGAAACGAAAAGAAAAAACAGTAAAGTGTCTCAGTTTAGCCTCGATGGTTTAGGGATGGCTGTAGCCGCTGTCTGTGGAGAGCTAGTTTCTCTTTGAAAAATGCAATGTGCAGTAAAATGCAGTAGATCCTAGGGCTGCTCGATTATGGGAAAAAATCATAATCACGATTACTTTGGTCAACATTGAAATCACGATTATTCAAACGATTATTTTTGAGTTTAAAAACATGTATTTATTCAGCATGTCACCGAATTCTTTTCTTGTAACAGAACTTTCGCCTTAAAATACACAAAATGATCAAAAATGTAATGTTCCAATCTAAAATGATAAACAGATATTTGATTATGTTAATTTTGTGATCGTTTTGACGCTGAAATCGAAATCGTGATCAAAATTCGGTTAATCGCCCAGCCCTAGTAGATCCTCTCGGCTCTTCTAGCGTTAGCAGTGCAGTGATAATTTATTTTGCCTGTCCTTTTTGTACAAATACAGACAAACTGTCCGAATGTAAAGGCCATTGACTTAAAAGTAGGCTATTTTTTATTTTACCACCCATCTCGAAAAATGTGACCTTTTATTGATAACTGGTATCGGAATTGTGTGTGTACGCAAGCACTAACACATTTTTGTTTTTGGAGTTAAACAAGGAAAAGGTATAGCAGTTGTGGTTCTAAGAATACATTTAAGTCCTTTGGTGATAAAGAAAAATACCTTTTTTGTGAATAAAAAACTACAAAACTTATAATGTATATCCAGAAATATAGACAATCAAAACATTCACTATCAGAAAATGTTCAAAAATCTATCTTTATTGTTTATAAAAAAATTGTACATAGACATGTTTTTTTCTTTTGTTAAACATTATTTTGTATTTTCTGTTGTACTTTAATAACTTGTGTACAGATCCAGAAATAAAGCTCTGGAAAAGGTTCTGTTCTTGCTTTACTCATTAAACCGCTGCAATGATGAGCTATATCTGCATAGAAACTGACATGACAAATATTACAATTATTGTTAATAATTGTAATAACATAACCCCCACAGAATCATGCTATGATGCTGTGTGTTTCAATGTCATGCAATCCGTTAATGGGGTACCTTAGGGATAACCTTTTTAAAGGGCGATTACAAGTATATTGTCATTGGTTTGTCTACATCTTTAAGTTAACTTCTGAAAAGGGTGGCCTTTTAGCAATCTGGAATCATAAATGCATATAAAGTGCAAATATAATATTGAAAACTACCTTTTTAGGGGTATTGCCAGAGTAAGGAAATCCTCAGCCAGAGTAACATCTACACCACTACCTTGGAGGGCGTCTTCAGCCTGTCTTTTGAGCAGGAGAATGTCATCGTCATCCCCTTCCTTCTGCAGGGCACAAGGCTTGTACCTTTGACTGAAATGATACAAAACCAGCTTTTGCGCAACGCAAGCCAAGGCTACTGCGGCAGCCATCTTTGGGGTGCTGTGCCCGTGTTCCACTGCTTTTTCCTGCTGCTCATCTGCAAGTGTGGCTTCGTGCACTAAAATGTCTGCTCTGTGGCATGCCTTCAGCGGTCCATCTCCAACAATGGCACTGCAGTCCCCTAAAATACAGATTTTCCTCCCTGGAATAGCTTCTTCCATGACTTCCCCAGACAGTAGCACACGACCGTTCTCCAGGGTCACGGGTTCCCCAGCCTTCAGACGGCCATACTGGGGTCCGGGGTTGAGGCCTAGAGCGTTAAGGATTATTCACGTTACAAGCAGCGCTGCACAGACCGTGTCACTGTTAGTTATGTCATCATTTTGGTCCACTGTACCGCTAGGTTCTGAAAAATCATACATTTTTTACTTGTGTCAACATTAACAGATCCAAGTCCAGGCCCTGCTGTGTTTGGATGGTATGTGTATGTGAAATTCTC
The DNA here is from genome assembly GCF_902167405.1 of Gadus morhua. Lineage (NCBI taxonomy): Eukaryota > Metazoa > Chordata > Actinopteri > Gadiformes > Gadidae > Gadus > Gadus morhua. The sequence continues at coordinate 17,148,146 of NC_044053.1, forward strand.
TTTGATGCACTGTTATTGAGATAAATAGTAGTACTCAGCCATGCACTTAGCCAAGCAAACGTCAACTTGTCCCTCACATTAGAATAACAATCGATAGAAAATGCATTAAACGTCATCAAAAAAAAGCTGCTTTACCTAACTCTTTCAACAGCTCTGTGTTGAGTCTGCCAGGTCGGTCATGCTCCTGAACGCAGAAGCCAAAGGAGGGTACGCGGTGGAACAACCTGAAGGCCTTCACCACAAACCTCTTGTCTTGAAAAAGCATGTAGCAGTCGGTGGACACGTCCAGGGAGACGCGCCTCCCCAGCTGCTCTTGAGGATGCAGCGCACCAGACTCTGAAGTCATCTTCAAAGACGGGAAACATCGAGGAAAAACTCAGAAGCAGGTGGCATGCTAGTTTATTATGGGATGAAGTGCATCTCAATTTACTTTAAATCTTATTTTGTGTTGTTTACAGGTTGCACATTGTAACATTTATATTTCAAAATGTGACACAAACCTCAAAGCTCAGCTGACCTTCGGGTGGACTCTGGTCAGGCAGAGTTTCAAGCTCATGAACTACATTCAAAGAAAGTATCACAGTAAACATACACCTTAATCAGATCACCATAACGTTAAATATAAAATACTTAAGAGATAGTAGTAGTTTGATATTCTTAATAATAGGCTTCATATGATTTTTCGGGAAAATCATAAGATTCTGTTTTTAAGGGTACATCAGGTGTTTTATATTAGCCCACATGGTTTGTTTTGTGAAGATCTGCTTCAAGGGACTATTGAACAAAATGAATGTTTACTGACATTTACTTCTACTACTGCAGTATTTTCTCCCAGTATCACTATTAGACGGGCACGGGAAAGATTATAGATGCAACGGGTGTGTATTGATATTTGGTACCTGCCTGCATAAGGGAAGATGAGTTGTGAGCCCGTGAGACCCAGAGTCACCCTGAGGTACTTCCTGAGGCCCGTGGGGCCATAGATATCCAAGCAGGGAAGAGCCTGAGTGGGGTTAGGGTTTGTCTGTAGGCTCACAGTGCACAGGAGACCGGGTAAACCAAATAGGTGGTCCCCGTGCAAATGTGAGATGAAAACTTTGGTGATGCGACCTGGAGAAGTACAACGTTGTATTGTTAGTGTACACATGTTTTCAGTGATCAATGCTTCAGAAGCGAAACTTTCGGGACTTGGAGCCCTAGCGACATGATCAAATTGATCAAACAGAAATTGCAAGATTTCTTGACCTAAAGTACTAACGTTACTCACTTGCTCTTAGTTGACTTTTCATGAGTTGGGTTTGAGTTCCTTCACCACAGTCAAACAGCCAACATTCTCCTTCCGTCCTGAGAACTAGCGCTGAGGCACCGCGATGGGGGGACGGATATGCAGATCCAGTCCCCAAGAAAGTCAGATCCATTGTCATGGTTTACAGAAATGATATACAAATACAAATACAATCGGACATTTTCATCAACCAGCAACAACGGGGTTGCTGTAGTAGGTAACCAATCACGTTGCTGTGACGTCATCTACAGGCGACGTGCTGACAGACCGAGGGAGATGCGGGCGACGCGACGTCATCCCATCCACGCGTCATACCTTCTTCAATAGGTCCAGGCTCTGGGTCTAGGCTTTACACACGGTGGAAATTGACAGACGTTGTAACGTCTGTTGGCATGACTTATTTGCTCAGTTTAAACGTTGTGTACTGGTAAACCAGCTCTAGATAAGGGCAAGTGTTGCCTTCCATACAGTGAGTGGGAATACTGCATTTGCTTCTCATACTTAAAACTAAAGCAAAAGGATAATACGTGATAGGCATCAAGGAAATAAAGGGATGCAAACATGAAACTGATCCAACTAGGTTCTGTTTAGTTCTTACTGTTTTTTTATCGGATAAAAAAACCCCTGCGCTGAAGAACTTATAGATTCCCAACCGGCTGTTTCCCGAGTGCACATGAACGGTCGCTGTCGGGAACACGAGCGTCATCGCTGGCGAGCCGGGAATATTTAATTGAAATGCAAATACACTCCATATATACCAAAGCTAATGAGACGATGAACTAGGATATAAGCTTAACTGTTAGCAAATACATCTTAGTGAACCTTCTAGTTCTCATATTCAGAACATAAATGTCATCCATAACGTTTAAATTACATTTTTATTTTACTTTGTGGATTTTCCACTTGGATAGTGTATGTATGTTTGTGTATATACATCTATATATATTTCCATTTAGCTGCATTCACACACTATATGTGTTTGTAGCACATATAGTTGAACATTATGAACAAGGAGGGATTACATAATAAACACACAAGACTACCAAAACAAGTTGAGGTTCAAGAAGATTTCATCAATTAATTTCAAGAGTCCATTATCCGTCCCTCAAAATGGTTTCCATATTCAGAACGTAAATGTCATCCAAAACGTTCAAAATACATTTTTATTATACTATATGCGTTATCCATTTAGCTGCACTCTTAATCAGAACCTACACAAGGAGTGTTTGTTACACATATAGTGGAACATTATGAATAAAGGGGAGATTACATAACTAACATAGCACAATGCTAAAACAAGGGTTGACATTCGAGACAAAAAAACAAACACTGTAGAACAACATTCGGAGAAACAACAATAAAACAATGCACTGAACTGAAATCCCTTTTGCAGCATGTTGGCTTTTCATTTGGAGTTATCTCAACGGAGTGTCTATTTGTTCATTATCTGTCCCTGAAAATAGGGTCCCGCCCACAAACAAAAAGGTAATTTTCATCTCTGGGTCCCGAACATCCTCAATCAAATCCATTCACACTCTTTCTCTGCCACTCCTGGCCCCCAGCGGAGTTTCTCATCTGGACCATCAAAAACTAACTGTGGTCAGATCAAAGCATTGGTTCCACTGAGCTTAATCTTTTTCAAAAAATATATAACGTTTTCCAAAACCTAATGAGCTTGCCAATCTAAAACAAATCTATAATAACAAAATATCTTATATTTAAAGATGGCAATTGAGAAGGACATGTCAAATAACGTCAACTGCCTTTTGATTCCCACTGTGATCCAGGATCTGAGGTGAAAGGAGAGCAGAGCAGGGCGAGTGTGTGAGGAAGTGTGAGGACGTGTGAGGGCGTGATGGGCCGCCCTCAGGGTCGTGTGTTGGCCTCTTCTGTTCAGTCCTTCTTGGGGTTGAAGTCGACACCCTCCCACTCGTAGATGTCGGGTAGGTAGGATTCATAGTTTGTGTCCCAGACGGTGGCTCGTACGAAGGTGTCCTTGTCCGCGGGTTCGGGGTAGCGGAACGCCATGCCGTTAGCGTACACATACTCCACCACCTGTAGGCCAGAGAGGAGCCGTCACCATCATACAGGAGAGAACAGGGGTTACGGGGTTCTACTCCCAGCCCAAAAAGTACTGTTGTTAGATTTCCTGGTCTCCACAACCTAAGGGTAGGCGTCCTTGAGCCAGATGCCCTTAACCCAACCACATGCTCCTGAATGACATGCATCCACATTCACTGTGAGTCTCTTATGTGAATCTGCTGAGCGACTAAATAGTGATAACATGAGCTAACATTAGCTGCAACGGAGAGGAAAAAGGATACGTGTCTCACACACACACACCCTTAACACTATGTACTAGTCTAACACTAAACTCTATCAACTATTGTCCCTTTTTACTGGTAGTAATGATGGAATCCAAGAGATTGGGGTCCCAAGAGCGCTTACCTTAACAGCCATCTGGAGAGACACCTCTCTGATTTCGGAGAGAGGAGGGTAGAGTCTCCCCTCCTGCAGCTCGTTATCGGACACCTGCTCTGCCAGGGTCTAAGAGGAAGGTCAAACACAGTGTTGAACCTCTCAACCTTCTGTTAAAACCCTTCAAGATGCCACTACTGGTGTGAAGCCAAGTTGTCCCATAGAAACAGACTTAGATAATACTGAAACCACAGCTGTTACCCACCTCAAATAATAATTGATATGGCATTGTACATTTAAAAACATTTAAATAAAGTGCTTAAGACACACAAAAATGACATAAAATACTCTTAAATTATTATTATTAAAGGTAAAGTACTCTTGGTGTTTCGTGTTAATTTTAGTATAAATAAATTAAAAGCAATTGATCAATGGCGGCTCAACAGTTCAGCGAAAACCGTCCTACCTTGGCAGCTTCCAGGAACACTGTATCACTGATATGCCTTACGCCACTCAGAATCACCGCCAGGGCAACTCCTGAAACACATGGATTGAGCCAAAAGATCAGCTAGCCATCACCGGTTTGTATGAAAACATTTTTAGTCGGTGACACATTGTTTGTCTGTATTTACATGCACCCAATCAATACGTTTTCTAAGGGGCTCCAGCAAACAGAGATATTGTATTTACAAAGACAGAGGGACTCCGTTAATCAAACAACATAATTTAAGTGATTTGATTTGTACAACATGCTTGTTGTACGAAAAAGTGTTCTTCATAAACCGTGCACTTTTACATTGCAAACAATGTAAAATAACTTTCCCACGCCCCACCTGGGAAGATGTAGGCGTTGTTTCCCTGTCCTGGGATGTACACCCGATCGTTCAGGGTCACCGCGTCAAAGGGACTCCCACTAGCAAACAGACATCTTCCCTACAGAGGGACGCAAACAAGGATTTCATCAAAATACACAAGAATAATAATAGTCATGGCTAGTTGGTCAGAAAAAGCACCGAAACACATCCAGGAGTAAGCAGGACTTTTGAGTGCACACCCATTTTATGAAAAACTCAGCTAACTTTAAAGTAAAGTCTGCTCCACAAGGAGAAAAGGAGGAGGTGAGTCATACGTTGGTGAGCGTGTAGGCGTCCTCCGCAGTGCACTCTGCTTTGGTGGTGGGGTTACTCAGGGCGAAGATGATTGGTCGCTCGTTCAGGGTACCCATGGCTTTGATGACATCATGCGTGAACAGCCGCCCCGCTCCCGACACACCTGGGGGAGGAGGAAGAGGAGGAGGAGGAGGAGGAGGAGGAATACAGGAAGTTTTCTGTTTACATCGCAAACTTCTGCTTTTACAAGAACTGCATGAGTTCAGTTTTATGCCGGCACTAGAGGCTGAATTTAAAGTTAATGTCAGTCAATTGCTTATGGCTAAAAAGGAAAAATCCTTTAAATAGTATTTACTACAATATATGTTGCTGCCTCAGGTTTGCATTTGGGAAAGCATCGCTTTGTTGTCATTTTAATTCATGAATAAGATGATCCCAAAGAAAAGATGAAAGACATTGTGATTATCTCGATACAGTCCTTGACAGGACTATAGAATTTAAAAGGATCCCTTCCACTATGACAGGTACCATCCATTCAGTGTTCTGGTACGGTGCACGGACACAGAGGATGGGAGTCTGGTACCGATGAGCTGCAGAGAGGATGGGAGTGTGGTACTTATGATGGCCACAGAGAGGATGGGATTGTGGTACCTATGATGGCCCCAGAGGTAAGGAGTGTGGTACCTACGATGGCCACAGAGAGGATGGGATTGTGGTAGCTATGTTAGCCAGAGAGGATGGGAGTGTGGTAGCTATTATGGCCAGAGAGGATGGGAGTGTGGTAGCTATTATGGCCGGAGAGGATGGGAGTGTGGTAGCTATGATAGTCAGAGAAGGAGGGAGTGTGGTAGCTATGATGGCCACAGAGGTAGGGAGTGTGGTACCTATGATAGTCAGAGAAGGAGGGAGTGTGGTAGCTATGATAGTCAGAGAAGGAGGGAGTGTGGTAGCTATGATAGCCAGAGAGGTAGGGAGTGTGGTACCTATGATAGTCAGAGAAGGAGGGAGTGTGGTAGCTATGATAGCCAGAGAGGTAGGGAGTGTGGTACCTATGATAGCCAGAGAGGTAGGGAGTGTGGTACCTATGATGGCCAGAAAGGTTAAGGATCGTGGTACCTATGATGGCCACAGAGGATGGGAGTGTTGTAGCTTAGATAGTCACAGAGAGGTAGGGAGTGTGGTACCTATGATGGCTGTGGGTTGGAGGGTGTTGACAGCATCCAAAAAGTTGTTTACCGTCCCTGGGCTGTCATGGACAAACGCCTCCTGGTTGCCATCGGTCTCCTGAGGTCTGCCCTGGACACAGAAACACAGTAGAGTTTCAATAATAACTCAGAGAGACCCATTAGTTTAGCATAATTTGTCTTATCCACTATGTATGACATGATGTAAGCTGATATAAGTTGAAACATAGACAGAAGAAAAGCAGATACACAATCGTATTTCCTTTTAGCTACCTCAAATCAATTCAATTATGTTTAATTCAGCACACACATATACGTGTTCAGATGTCGATAAGGGACAGTGAAGATAAGGGACTCAATCACCCAAACACACACCTTTACTAATAATCCATGCTTGTCGAACATCCAGATTTTGTCCCTGGCTTCGGCCTGAGTCAGCCCTTTCTCCATCATCGCCATGACAATCAGGTTAGCGATGCCCAGGGCAGCCTGTGGAGACAAACGTCGGAAGACAACAATCAAACAACAGCCAAAAGTTGAATATCTAGCACGTAAAGATATTTGAAAAGGCCCAACAATCTGGATTTCATTCTGTATTTCTCTATTAGGGATCGATTGGAAATGTCCACACCTTGTGAAGATGTTTATCTGCTGTCACCATGTCTAAACCAATAATTGTGCGTGCAACTGTGGTACACTGCAATCCTAGCCAACACTGGATCACACACAGTGTGAAAAACACATTCATCCTACTAGGTTAACCTGCCCTTTTGATTGGCCTCGGGTTATCATAAGCCTAGTCATTGCAATCTGCAGTTTAGGCTGCGATTGTGATAGGTGCACACTGCCCATATTGTTATCTTTACAAAGCCTGTGTGTGTGCGTGTGCATGTGTGTGCGTCTCTAGTCTAGAGTATCCAACCCTCCTTGTGACATGTCTTGTGACAGGGAACCCTGTCCCTCTGACACACAGATCACTGTGTGACACTTACACAATGAATGCACATAATACTTTCAGGATAGCAGCACCTGGCTCATTTGTACATTTAGTTAAGAGATTATATTAATGATGACTATCCCGAATGTGGTATCGAATCACAGTGTGAACATATAGCCTACCTCTCCAGCTCCCAGAAACAGCACCCGGTGCTCCGTGATTGGTTTGCCGATGGCTCTTTGAGCTGCCAATAGACCAGCCAGGGCCACCGCTGCGGTGCCTGTCAGGATAGAGCCAAACGTTCAGCCAATCGTACACATTAGGATTAAACAGTCTCTGCTAATGCAGGGAAAAAGACAAAGGACATTGACTTTCTCCTTCCCAAGAGGAATCTTAGATGGTTTTAAGAGTGATTAGAGATATCATCCTGAACAAATATGTAGGCTTGGGGTAAGTTGACACTGTATCAACATTGCATCCCCAACATTAGCTTTTGTGGATTTGTCTTGCGGGCCTTCACGTTGGCCACTAGGTGTCCCCCCCCCCCCCCAACAGTAGGGATGCTCACCCTGGATGTCATCGTTGAATGTGCAGTACTTCTCCTTGTACTTCCTCATTAGGCGGAAGGCGTTGTGGTTCCCAAAGTCCTCAAACTGGATCAGTGTGTCCTGGCCGTATTTGTCCACCACGGCCTCCATGAACTCATCCAGCAAGTCCTCGTAGGCCTGCGTGCGGTCCCTCTTCTGGTACAGGCCCATGTAGAACGGGTCCCGCAGCAGGGACTGAAATAGAAAGGGTTGGAGGAAATCCGGTAAGGATTTTTCATTAAGACTGTGCTATGTGGGCTCCCCACTAGCCATTGGAAGATGTAACGGCTTTATGAAATACATGTGCCGCAACGTTGTGTAACGCATTTACACCTGTTAAATCTCACCTACAGCAACTTTAATAGAGAAACCCCATAAACATATGTTTTGAGTGTAGCGTACAGCTCGTTTTAAAAATAGCAATAGCGGATTATATCATTTCCTCCCCACTGTGGGTATCAATCTCCCTGTACAGTCCGTAACGGGTGTGGTATCCCCACCTCGTTGTCTGTGCCCACGTCGATCACCACGGGCAGACATCTCTCAGGCCTGATGCCAGCGCAGGCCGTGTACAGGCACAGCTTGCCCACCGGGATCCCCATACCAAACACACCAAGGTCTCCCAGGCCCAGGATACGCTCTCCGTCCGTCACTACTACTGCCTACACACACACACACCACACACACACACACACACACACACACACACACACACACACACACACACACACACACACACACACACACACACACACACACACACACACACACACACACACACAAACAAAGAGGAGGGAGGGGATGAAAAGACAACAATTACTCTACAATGACAGAAAACAATCAAAATGAGTCAATAATGTGTTCATCTTCTAATGTACTCACGGCAACGTTGGTCTCAGGCCAGTTGTCCAGAATGGAGCGGACGTGTCCGCGATCCAGAATGGAGATGAACAAGCCTCTGTTGGAATAGACAGCAGTGTTGTTAGCCGTCATGCCTTTATTTGGTTTTCATCTGAGCGGCTTTGATTTTTGATTAAATCCAGCATAAAGAAATCATGACATCATCTCTTTGTGGTGCTTTGTAAGCCCCCGGTTACAATCCAGTATGATTTGAAGAAAAGTGGATAAACAGCCAAAATGCACTGTTGCATTGATATCAAATTATGACGTGGAAATGAGCTTACCCCTTATCAAATGACTCTAGTGTAGCCAGCGCTACAACCGATTTCACCTGGCCCTAAACGGATTCCCGGTAACCGGGTTACCCGTCTCCATGGAAACATGCGTGAGTGTTGCCGGTCCTGAAGGGACTCCCCTAGGGTCTTACTTGGGTCTCCTGAAGATGTGTCCGTACTGCGTGCAGGCCAGGCCCACTGTGGGCGTGTACACTATGGGCATGAGCTCCTCTATGTCCTCCATCAGCACTCGGTAGAACAACCTCTCGTTCCTCTCCTGGATGCCCATCAGATAGATGTACCTGCGGACGACAGCCAAGACAGGGATCAATGAGTGAAGGTGGGTATCAAGACGGCAGAACGGGGTAGGAGGGGAAAGGCACAAGTCGGAGGAAAGAACTGAAAGAGGAACGTTTTGAATGAAAATGAATAGAAATACTAAGGAAAGCACCCTCAGAGTCATTTTTTGTGTTCAAATAGACTACCCCCGTTTCAAACGGTGACAAAATGTAAAAATGTATCTGCTACAAGGACAACAAAAGCACAAAAATATGGCTGTTTGAGTGTGCGTGCACCTGTTGGTCCTGTTCAGTCACATTGTGAGAAAGCAACCAGATTCCTTTAACCAGTGGGTTATTATGAAGGTTTAGGGTCAAAGTTTGGTTTAAAAACCGGACTGGGCATTTAACGATACACTGATCAACTGGGAACCTGGTTTATTTTTTTGAAGTCCCCTAGACCTGGTGCTTTCGGGCCTTGTTTTTTTTTGGAATAAAACAACACACACTAGCAAGGTTTGAAAGCTACGTCTTACTTCTGCAGAGGATCCGACATTTTCTTTAGGTTATTCTGGAAGCGCAAGGCCTGAATGTCCTGGGTCTCCACTTTGGGAGGGAGGAGACCCTGAATGCCCAAAATCTGGCGTTCCTGGAGGGAGAAAGCCATGCCCTGGAGGAGACACACAGAGACGGAGAACGGTTAGGAAAAGAGAAGCGTCCTGTCTGCACTACGATCGATTACAGAAAATAACCTCATTTAAATTTGATTTTTGAACTGCACACAACATTCATCGTTTGTCAGTTAGCATTGTGAACATTAGCTCACTTGCTTGCTCGCGACTCAAGTGGTCCTTGAGTCATAAGGTCTTTAAGCAATGCTGGATGTTTTAAAATAATGCTTACTTTACTTGAATTGAAACGCACATTAATAATATGAACAATCATTTATAATTTATCTATTAACTTCATGTAGTGTGGATAAGATAGTAACTCCTGCATTCCATTAACTAACACAAATGTATGTAAAATAGGGCAAAATAGCCTTATTATACAAAATATCTATACATTTTTAAAATGTTTTCAAATAAATCATGGGTTTTATTCAGCACAAGAGACCAAAATATATTATAATACATTTTCATGTTTCCTCTATACATTAACAAGGACATGCCTAAGGTAGTCTTCACAGTTGACCGGAACCCGGTCAGCAGGCCAATATAGACACATAACCTTTGGGAACCGGGTCACAAGGCCAATATAGACACACTCTAAACATTAAGAGAAAATCTGAAGTAGAAGCGTAGCCTGGGAGAAGCAGTTTAACCCCGAAGCAGGGCTTGGCAGGGGTGTTAACAGTAAGAAGGGAATCGTTGTATCCTACAAAGGGCTAAGAGAAATGGAAATGTGTGCTATAATACAACGATGAGTATAAAACATGGCAAAGAGAGAGCAGGGAAGATGGCGAAGACGATGCAAGCCATATTTAAAGTTCATGCATGTCGTGAGCTTGTGTGTGTGTGTGCTTGCGTGTGTATGTGTAAAATGGTACAGGCATGGGTGAAATATGAGCTAGACCAGTCAACACGTGGATGTTATAACGGTCTCGCTTTAACCCACGTGTATGTGTGAGTCTCTGTGCGTGTGTATGTTTGAGTCTCTGTGTGCGTGTGAATGTGCGTGCGTGTATGTGTCTGTGTGTGTGCGTGTGTCTGTGTGTGCGCGTGTCTCATTGTATTCTTTATGGGTTAATGTAAAGGGAGAGAGGGGTACAGACTCAGCCTTTGCTGAGTCATGCTGATGCCTCATTTCACTTCATTGCAGCAAAAACTCCAACAACGTCATTCCGTTTGTGTAGTAAGAAGAAACTTAAATGTGAAAAAGCAATCAAAGAACATTTAAAAAACCTACAGGATTAAGGACGTTGCCCTTTTTCCAAAGAACATAATGATTGCTAACATATAGCAACTATAAAATATGTCAGTTTATAGTATTTGTATTCTACTGAACAAATCTTATGTTATGGGCCTATTATATGTTCTGGTCAAAATCCAGTTCCCTCAACACTGTGGCAGGTTTGTTGTACACAAGACTCTGATATACTAGACAGGATATTGTATTTGGTCAATCTCGTGGCAATCACGAGATGGAGATGTTACACAATAGGAGACTGTCATTGAGAGGCCGGGGCATTAGAGTAACCCAATTCTACGCACTTATATAAATATATTTCTTGTGACGACGTGCGTTGCCGCTGCACTTCACTGCCGACTAGACCAAGCAGCATGCCTTGGCTCTCTTCTTAAATATCCTTCATCCTTTTTTAAAGAGCCAATTATCGTCATTAGTTGATGGCAAAAATCAAATCAATCATGCTGCTGTTTTCTTTGTTTCTGTAAGAAAACTATAAGCAGAACCAACTGCTCATTGCTACAATTTGTTTTCTCTCATTAAAGAAATGCAAGGTAGAGTTGCTTTCAAAATATGTAACCAGGAGTGCTTGCGTGCGTGTGAGTATGTGTGGACAAAACCTTTTAACAAAGCCAACTCATTAGTCAGATGGCTATTCTGCATATAGCGTCCACAGTGTGTCCACATGAAGCACAACTTCAGCTTTTAATGACACTTTAATCTTAAGGGCATTAATAGGTTTATTCTGTAAAATAGATTTTTTTTTCACATTAACCAAACCTTAAGTGGATACAGGCTGGAGTGTAATTGGGATCCACTTAGAAATAATAAAGGCTCTAAGCGGAAAAATGCTTGACTTGACAGCATTAATTTGCATTAATATTTGCAACAGTCCTATTGTTTTTGTTCTTACCCCCCCAGCACCTCCGCCTTTACTTCAGAAACCTTGAAATTAAGATCAGGCCTCTGTTGAAAGGAGTCAAATCCTCCCCAACAAAACCAGACCTGAAGCCTTCAGCTGTGCTGCTATTATTAGCAGTTGGGTAATATTGTCACCTCTAGAGGGACAGAATGCCCTGGGAGTGACGATAAGGGCACAGAACCGACAGCTCTGATGTAGAGGACCCGATTGGAGCCTTGAAGGGCATTCTAATTATACATTTTAGGGTTTCTATGACAGCCCCTCCCACCCTTGACTTGACTTTTGCATTCCTTCAAAACTGTATACTTCTGGAGGCAACCTGTTTACGTTGACTTGTCAGACCACTCCCCTACCTTCAAGTGACCACTTGTGTGGCTCGTGTCTTAAGATTGGGGCGGTAAAGTCATGTGACAAAGTGGGACAGTGGGGGGAGCAAGGTTGATTGCACTACATAAAAGAGCAGGAAGCACGAGCTTGTGCTAATGGTTCAGCCCAATAATACTGCAGGGACAACAGGTTAACTAACTTGTTTCATAATAACTATTGTGTGTATGTGAGTGTTTGTGTGTGTGTTTCTGAGAGTGTGGATGTAAGTGTATGTAGGTGTATGCAAGTATGTGAGTGTGTGTTCTACCACAAGGTTGCCCAGCCCAACCAGCTTTGGTCCCACCTATTCTAATCCTTTTACAAACAAGTGCCCCAATGTTAAATACAGCAAACACAATGCACCTGAACCTATACAACGCCTGACGGAAACCCAGGCCAACTCGGCTTACCTTGTTGGTGCGTGGGTTGAGCATTAGGGGCTTGCCCTTGTCCTTGGTGTGAGCCCATCGACACGCAGAGACACACGGCCGGATGGGCAGCGATGTCCTCAACCTGGACAACATGGCGGACAGTCACCTACAGACAAAGTGGTGGAGATACTCTGAGAGAGAGTGAGAGAGAGAGAGCGTGACAAAAAAGCAACACAGAAGGAGAGGTTATAATAATGATAAGCAGAATAACCTGAAGGCCTCCTTGAGCAAGATGCCTAACCCTGATATACTCCTAAATTAATTATGTATGAAGTATCGGTAAATCCCTCCAGTTGTTTTGGATAAAAAGATTGGTCGCCATAAGCCTTTTGAGTTGACACATGAAGAAGCACTTATTAACACTTTACTAGGACTAGTACACGGTGAAATACGAAAAGACCCACTCATTGTAACAATATGCACACTACAATAAAGAGGCCAAAGCAAACACGGCCAAAGCATCTACAATGAGTCACATAAAAGAATGCATTCACAGATGGCTTGCATGTGAGGAACGCAATTGAAAATCTGCTAGAGTCAAATAGACAAGTAATTTAGAGTTTCTAATCCTGAAAAAACAACGCCCAGAATAGATTGTACTAATCCAGTCTGTAAGGACCTAGTAAAGGCCAGCAGAAAGATGAGAGGCAGAGAAACAGATGTTTTTCTTGCTTCCAAGGTAACAAGCCGAGAGATTCTAGGTTTCATTGTAGGCCAGTAGACTGTGTAGTACAGAAGAGTCTGTCTATGGAAAGAGTGTGTGGCTTCCTTCAATTTAGTTTCCAGGAATAGGGTAGGAAAAATGAGGTTGTCAAGCAGTTGTTATTGTTCGTGTGCTCAATGGTAAACGATTCGGTTACTTTCTATGGTATCCAAACTGTCCCCATAATACTACACAAACAAACATTCTCTAAAAACCTTTTTCTGCACCAATGCACTGCAGCAACTTCCTTAATTTTGCTCTGGTTCCATGTCAACACAACTCTTTCTGTTTCTGACTTCAGGGGGGTTATAATGCACTGCATACATAATATATGGTGGTACGTATTTAATATACAACGTATATTTATAGACACAACATAAACTTGGCCGATTCATTAATGGTCCTTAATACGGTGTACAGCAGGGGTAGCCTTGCAAGGCCTTCCTCATTGTAGCCAGCATGTTAGGAGTAAGAACCCTCTGAGCAGAGGGCTTCCGTTTCCTGCAAATACTGTGGTGGGTTGTGGTAGAAGCAAAAGTAGGCCAATCACAGCAGTCTAAGTTTGCCGTGTAATCAGACCATTCATCAGTTCTGTGTTTTTGCAGGATTCATTCACACACTCATTAAAGCTGTTCATTCAAATAACCTTCAATAAACCAGGGCGGCGAGGCAAGAAGTTCAGATAGGATGTGTACATTTGGTTTTGTATTAGGCTAGCTTGAGAAGGCTGAAAGTGACATTCGAGAGGAAATGAAACTGTTGCTATAAGCTACTAGTGTCAGGGAAATAAAGTGTCCAACCCTGCCTTTCTGGGAGTGTCTGAGCAGTAACCCAACACATCTGAAAGCACCAACTAAGGGATGTTTGCTGGGGGACACATTTTACCATTATATTATTAAGCGAGGGTATAGTAAAAATGTCTCCATTCAATAGTCTTAGTACAATAACCATGAGGCTTTTATCTAACAAGCTTTTTCTTTCTTAACTTCAGAATCTTCTATATGATATCTATAATATAATAATAATAATAATACCGTGTAAATAACATTAACTTTTTGTAGCAGTGGCAGCCATATTGAAACCTAACCACACTGCGTCTATTGATACAGATTTGGGTAGTGATGAAACACTACTTAAAACAACAACAGACAAGCAGTCAACATTCTTATTTAAGCACTACATCATTCATCAAAGGTGCTTCAAAATCCTTCACTCTTCCAATTATCACCTATAGCACTTTCTTACTTTATTGCTGCAATAAAAGTTTAACAAAAACCCAGACTGTAATTGGTAGGTCATATTACTAATGGGGCATCAGTGCAATCATCACCAAAATAATTGTCATGAAAGTATCCAATTGTTGTGGCTTATTAGTAGCTTCTCAGAATCTGCACCTGTAGGCATGGCTAAATGCTGTCTAGGAGACAATTGGAATTGCAAACACAATAAGTAGCAGGCAGCATGCTGGGGTCTACATGTTACTTAGTGTTTTAATCATTAGTGTAAGTTAGAAAGCCAAAAACACTAACAGACATATAAGGCATATTAAGGCGTACACCCTGGTGACTTCAACCAAGTCATGAGTCAACTCTAAAGTCAGACTTAAGGAAGTGTGACTCACTCAAACTGAAAGTTATTGTTTGCTACGTTCCAGAGGCAATAAACATTGGTGGCTGCCAAACTCCAAGGCCGTTGTTACATTCCAAGCACACAAATATATGTCAACCGTGAATTCAGCCATAAATCTATACATAACCTTCCATATTCAGAACAATAATGGAAATATTTGAACCTCACTGATCATAAAATTCAAGGTTTTTCTAAGGAAATGTGCAAACAGAAGGCCACTCCTTTTTCATTAAGGCCTACATCCTCTGTTGAGCTTACAGAAAGCATATCACTGTTGAGTTTCACATGATTCATGTTTTATAGCCGATGAGAAGAGGGTCATAGTACACAGGTCAGGGTAAAGCTACAGGTTTGTCTATAGATATAGGACTAAAAAGTCTTGCAGAGAAGGAAGGTAATCAAAACACATACAGTACACTGTATTTCAGATCAATAAGCAGAATGGTTAAATAGAGACAATGATATGTGACACAGTATAGCCTGGTCTGTCAACTTATTCAATAGCTATCAAAAACAAACCAAGAGGCAAGGTTTTTAATTTCCAATCGAATTAATGGGTAAACTAAAAGCTACAAACACATGTGGTATACCTTTGTTTCTTTAGTTGCAGCTGCATTCGCCACCTGACATCTCAGTAAAGTACTTCGTTTTTATAAAATAATGGCTTTATGTTTAGAGAACCTCTGTAAACAATGCTGTGATGCATGACCGTAGTGAATTCTATCAAGGTAGAGGGTTGTATGCAGGCAGGACTGGAGCGGTGTATGGAAATATAACCGGTAATAACACAGCGACATGCCTACCCTAACAGTAAACTGAGACGCTACAGCGACTACCCAGCAAAGAGCCGCTAGCTTACAGCTAAGGGATCTATATCGTGTAATTGGTTATGTTGCCCTTCAGTTAACATGTACGCATTGTGCAAATCAATAAATAAAAAAAGCTGTATCACAGGTTGGTGACATTGTCCTTCAACGACGATAAGGAGACCCAGTCATTGCCTACGCGGCTGCTGTGTTTAGCAAAGATTTAACGGACTTCTAGAAGCAGATAGTCAACTTAAAGTGTCTCCGCGTAGGTTATAATGAGGTTTCTTACCTCGCTTAAATGATGATATCTTGAAGTAAATCTTCCTTGGGACTTCGATTAGGTCGCAAATGTCAACTATTCATGGGAGTGCTTTGTGTACGACGGCTTGGTTGGCCCGTCTGGAGACAAGACAGATGCGACGGTTCGGCTGTGGTAAGAAGACTCTGAGTGCGTGTAGGAGAATGTCCCCGTTTGACCAATCACAGCACGGGATTTCCTTTTCAGCGACTGCCTCCGTTTGCGTCACATGTACAGGAAGTCGGATCACAAATCCCGAATAACAGGCATCCTTTATTATAACATCGCTATCATCATATTTGGTGTACAATTTTTATTTATTTATTTATTTTTATTTATATATTATTTATACATAAAATATACAACTTATTACTGCAAAACCAGGAAAAAAACTACGCATTCTTCAGAGTATAATACTCACAGGCATTTCATTATAATACGTCCATGGTTTTTCTTACCTGCTTACAATAGTGAAATGGGGTAAGCGAGTGAATTTGATATATATTAGGTGTGTAACTGATCAATGTAGACGTTGAAGGTAAACACTAGAGAGCAGCAAAAGAATGTGAGAATGACTACCCGCTTAAAAATTGCAAGCGTGATGAGTGGGCGTTGTAAAACTAAAAAAATAATTCCTGTCTACGACTTTAGAGAGATAGATAACATTTTTGTTAATCCCTCGGAAGGGGAATTCTGTGTAACAGCACAGAAGTAGTTTAAGGAGAGAGAAAATATATAATACAATGTAAAAACATTTACACAGTAGTTATGCTTACTGCTACCTTTGAATAGCAAACGTGGTCAGGATAGTGCTCCTAGAAAAACACTGAACGCACCTCTGCAACAGATGCATAGTCATCATTGCGTCATCGAGTGTCACAGCTGCGCTGAGAAGATGCCCTGCTTTAAGCTGAAGGTCATTTGTTTTGTTTGTTTGTGCATGTGCGTGTGTGTTCGTGCAAATGTGCGCGCGCGCGCGCGCGTGCATGCTTAAGATCTGCCAACTCAGACTGATCGGCCTCCCTTCTCACCCCAAATTACTTTACTCAATCATTGTGTTTTATCAATTTTATTATATATTTGTCAGCAAAAACAAAGCCTACAAAAAGTCAATAATGAGCATTAAAAAGCTCTCATGTGGTTTCTCATAAAAGCTGAGGTCTACCTAAAGCCTTTCCGGAAGAGCAACCCACACAGGTCGGACTGAAGACTGAACCACCATTGTAATAGTTATAAAGCCATGCAGCGAGGACATGTTAAACATTCAGCAAGCTGGAAGTATTGGGGTATACTGAGGCACAATGTCCACATAGCTTTACACACTTAAAATAAGAAAGTCGTTAACCAACTGTGTGTGTTGACATCTGCGTACTGTCTCAATTAAATTATTGCTAGGTGTGTGCGTGTAACTTGTTGATTAAATTGATATGACTAGACAAATATCAACTGTTACATTCAATTTTGATTGCTAGACCTCCTTTTCAATTCCTTTCACATGCAACTAAAGCAAAACAAAGCCATGTTGCTGTTTTGTTAATCATAAATTAACACATTTGTATTTTTGGCAGTTTTTATTCAGTTGAATGACTGCTAAAAAAACAGTTTGTACCAAGTTCAAGATAATTATTGTAATTGGTGCAAACCTCTTTCACTAACAAATATGTAGGCCTATTTAATTGTGTTTGTGGAAAACTGTATCCCTGGATGTGCTAGGAACTAAAAATGTGCTTTTTAGCTCATGATGCTATTTGCCAACACAACTCTGAGTTCCCTTCAGCAGCTGTGTAACTCCTAAAGGGTGATACAATCCTTTGTGTGTCTGTTTATTAGCTACAAGATAATAAACTGTAGGCATTAACACGACGCTCAGCCTGAAGGATTGTCTCAGATCTCAATACATTTGTTGAGGGCAGCAACAGAGGAAAATACTATGTTGACGTGCTAGCGTTTTATAATCGAGGATATAGATCGATGATCTACTGTCAAATAAAAGTCCAGTTATTATTGTACATACATACATTGCAGTTTTTGCTAGCTTATAAGGCAACTGCATTTCATCTGTGGTGTTTTTTTTAGTTGTTAGCTTTTTGTATAGATTAGGTGTAGCACTGATTACACATAGCCATTACACATTTTGAGAAGTCACATGTGATGAATTGAACAATGTATTGTGATTCCATTTTCAGGCAATGTTTCTGTGTTGGCAGTGTTTCAGTCTACGATCCTGTATGTACAGAAGTAATAATGACAAAGTTGAGTCACAGATGAAGAAATATTGTCAACAGACGTGAGCAAATAATAAACAATACTGGTCAAATTCTGTTGAATTAATAAATGCCTTATTTGTGGCTTAAGGCTTGCCCAGAAGCAGAAAAGGTTTGCTGCCTCCAATAGATTCACCTCTTACTCAGAGGAGTCTTGTTCAAAATAATGGTCAACCCTGTTGCTAATAATAATACATTAAAATGTATGTATGCTGTTACATATCAGAACATTATCAATCATGTGGGAATAGTTCCTTAAAGTCTGAAAGAACAAATGATGAGAGGATGTATGACTTTCAACGGACAACTTCACATTTGTTTGACAATATATTTTCTATAAGTGTCTATATGTCCAGAGGATGTGAGATGAATGTACCATTTTGATCATAGATGTTAGTGGCTTACTGTAATGCGCTGTTTTGCCCAATAACAAAGTGATCTAATTCAATATGTCCCAAGAGTACAGCAGGTAATGGCATATCTGTGGGTCATTGTTAAGACAGGTTACCATGGGGTTACGTCTTTTAAAATGTTGCTGCTAAAAAGAAAATGTCTTACT
This sequence comes from Gadus morhua, assembly GCF_902167405.1. Lineage (NCBI taxonomy): Eukaryota > Metazoa > Chordata > Actinopteri > Gadiformes > Gadidae > Gadus > Gadus morhua. The sequence continues at coordinate 17,167,008 of NC_044053.1, forward strand.
TAACACAACAATTCACAGTTGCAAATCAAAAACAAAAGTGAACTCAGTAGTGGACATATAACACCATAGTTAGACATCAGAGCATTAAATAAGATGATAATGAATTTGATATGATACAAATGTACACAACATATTGCAATTTGAGAGCACTGTGGGAGCATTCTGATCAAAATAATGACATCATTGGTGCGAACTTCATGAGTTTGAACTAAATTAACTGATTATGTTGTCAGTATAATCAGATCCTCTATGCTTAATGGCTCCTTTACATACACAATTTCATGGCTGGAAGACTATTTTACTGTCACAGGATTTATCATTAAACCAAGAGGATGTGTTTTTGACAACATGTTAACTCTTAAGTCATTACTATGCACCATGCATCAGGCCAGTTCCTGCAAAAAAGCAGGCGTTGTTTGACTTTCAAGTAACATAAACAGTGCCATACTAACAACCTTTCAGTGATTACATTTTGAGGAGATATTTCAGTGAGGAACCAGAGAGTACCTAGCAAAAAGCTGGTTTGAGGATGATCTTACCATAAAACCCTCAACCATCGAGTAAAAAAAAGAAAAAAAGAAACTAAACTTGTAAGAGAGGGTTTGCTACACTCGGCATGTAGTAAACCCCTGGCGTTGAAAAACATCGTCAGCGCTTTAATTCACTCGTTGTTATTGTGTCGCATAATGTTTAAATGCAGAACTCAGAATGTCCAAATGCAACCGACCCGTCTGCATCAAGAGTTGGAGACCCTTTGGTTAACGCTCACCTGCTTACCCTCCTTTCCTGTCCCCCTGCCCTCTCTCGCACTCTTCCCCTCCGCTTTGTCCTCGCTCTGCCCGCACAGTTTCAGTGCCCGGGAGATGAAGACGTCCAGGTCAAACAGCCTCGCCTCCTGCTTGGCGGGCAGCACCTCTTCTTCCTCCTCCACTACAGCCGTGCTATGGACCTCGTAGAGGAGGGGAAAAGAGGAGGCACAGGAGGGGGAAACACCGGAGGCAGGCTCCTGCACAGCAGCAGAGGGAGGAGAAGAAGGAGGAGGAGGAGGAGGCAAAGTGGGTGGCAAAGGAGAAGAGGGAGAAGGGAAGGAAACACCAGAGGCAGGCTCCCGCACAGCAGCAGAGGGAGTAGAAGGATGAGGAGCAGGTGAGGTGGGCCAGGAGACGGCAGGCTCTGGGGACGTCGGCGGGAAAGGAGAGGAGGGAGAGGAAGGTAAAAGCGACGGGAGAAAGATTGAGGAAGACACCGCAGGAGGAAGAGGGCTTAGCATGCCGCAGTGGGTAACGGTCCCGTCGCAGTCGGCTAACAGCTGCGCGCCGAGCGCTGTGCGCCGGTGGAAGAGAGAGGTGGTGACGTCGGTCGGGGAGAGAGGGAGAGGGGGAGAGAAGGTGTAACAGGACGGCGAGAGCTGGCCCGGAGGCGGGCTCAGACTCGGGGAGTGGAGACCGGAATTGGTGGTCTCCACCCAGCGGGAGATCTCCTTGAACAAGTCTCCTGTCTCCTCCTCTCCCTCGGCCAGGCCCCCCTCTAGCTCTTCCTCCTTCTCCTCCATGCCGCCTGCGACTGGCTCGGCTGGGGCGGACAGGGCTTTAGCGTTAGCAGTGTGCTTGGTGTTAGCGAGGGTGTTGCGTTTCCAATGGGACAGGTCCAGGATGAGCTTGGGCTCAGAGTAGTGCTGGGGCTTGCCCTCCCTCCAGGCGATCTTGTCCAGGTAGGACGGGGAGCCCACCTTGTAGTCGCAGGAGCGGTCGCAGTCCAGCTCCCCGTAGCTGGAGCCGCCACCCACAGCCCGGTCCAGAGACGAGTGGGAGTGCTCCAGGAAGCGCTCCGCAGAGCTGCTGTGGGAGTGTTTGCGTGGGTCAACCTGGAAACGGAAACAACGAAGAAAAGAGAGGAAGAAGGAAATAAAGAATGAAACAACGTAAGAAATAGAGGGGACAAATATAAATATAAGCTTTACTATAACCTCTGGTACTAGCATTAAAATGGCACAACATGGTGAATAACATAAACAATGTTTGGACAAAATTGACTTCAACATTCAATGCATCTTTTTAAACTTTGTACCATCCCACACATTGTAACACATTATTTAAATCATTAAAATGTTGACAAGTAAGAGAGAGAAAAAAAAATGAGAATCAACATATCCATATTTATTAACACTAGGTAGAAGCCGTAAGAGCCCAATCTTTGTGTCTCTGTGTGGACAGTGGATGTTCATGCCTCATATTGGCAGATAATCATGAATTGAACTTCTTTTGAGATTGGGAACCTTAAGAGAAGAAGGGTGTATCTCACCTGGGCCTCTTCCACCAGGGAGGTGGAACCGGCGCGCGGGTCTCGCTGGACCTCCTCCTCCTCCATGGTGTCCCCCAGGTGGGAGGAGAGGCGTCCCCCAGGGGGCGCACATCGACACCCCTCCCCCACCTGCCGCAGGCACAGCTCAGTGGACAGGCTGCTCTCGAACCTGTAGACCCATGGGGTAGGGGGTCCCAGTGGTTTGGTCCATCAATATGTAGCTCAATGGATCGTAGAAACGTACAGTCAAAATGGACTTACTTCTAATTCTAAACATCCATCCAATATCTCCAATAATAGAATACAATAATGCTATTGTATTCAATCATAATAACAATAAAAAAATAATAACAGAACTGCGCTAGAATGAATTGAAAAGGAATGAATACCGTGCTGTACGTGTAAAGCGTATATAGACAGTAAACGACTGAAGTTGAGTAACAAAGACTGAAACCACGTCCTCAACCAGGAGATACACAGTGAAAACTGGTGGGGGCCCGTGAGCAGCCCACCTGTCCCAGGGGAGGCTGTCGGCCTGGCTGGTGCTGCTGGCGCTGTGGCTGTGCTCTGCCACCAGGCTGTCCTCCAGCTCGTCCTCGATGCGGAAGGGCTGCTTGGTCGTGGGCTCGTCCTCGGCGCACGAGTACTGCTTCAGGAAGGCGTGGGACAACGCCGCCGCCGCCGTCAGCCGGTCGGCGGGGTTGAAGGTCAGGATACGCTCCAGGAAGTCAACGGCTGGAGCGAAAGCAGCCGAGAGGGGAGGAGAGAAAGGAGGAGAGGGGAGAGGGGGACGGGAGCATCTTGTTAATGAAAGGGCTGTAGAATCGAGCCAGGACACATACTCAAATGTGTCAAAAAGTGGAATTGAAAGAGATTTGAACCGATTCCATAATATGGGGCGATGATGATGATAATGACGATTCATTATAAAGTGTTCATTATGCAATTATCTATACTTCGGTGTTTGAGGTATGAGGCCATAAACAGAGGGGAAGTGAGATCGTGGAGGTGCGTCCATCTCGGATCAGGCAAGTTAGTGAGGAGCTGATGCAATTCTATTAGATAAAAGACAGACCATAGCCGCTGCCACAAGCGACCCCTGCGAGTGAGTAGGCGAGAAGGTTTCAGAATTCAAAATTCTCTATAACAAGTGTTGTAACTGGCTGTCCATCTGTGTGACGTCAACATGCGTAGCTCGGCTGTCTGGGTGGCGTGATTTGGGAGAGGTTTTGGGAGTGTCCATGTTACGATTTTTTTTAATAAAGAGCGACATTTTTTATTTGCAGAATATATCAGTAATAGAATACGATTGTATTGATAACGTTATTAAAATAACTATGGCTCAACACTGACTACAGCAGGATAGCAGTGTGAGTTCCTTACTGACCTTCAGCCTCTACTTTAGGCAGCAGCTGAGCGAAGGTCCTCCGGACCCTCCATCCACGGCTGACATAGGAAGGCATCACCTGCAGGAGGTCCAGTCGGTCCTGCTCCCTCAGAACGGGCACTGTGTCCAGGATCAGCTGCATCTGTTCCAACTCATGGGCTCCTGCAGACCGCAGTAAACCAATGTAGACACAATGGAAACACGTCAACGACTTCTAACAGGACAATACCAGTAGGTCTGTAAAAAATATTTATCTAAGAATTGTTTGCAGTAGTAGTCTAGTCTCATTTAGATTAATACTTTTTTTTATTCTTTCTTTTTTATCCTTTGTTTTACCAGGGTAGTCACATTGAGACAGTAGTCTCTTTAACAAGAGAGTCCTGGATAATAATCCTTTTTTTCCTGCTTCATACTTGTTTCGAATCATGTTGCTGGGACAGGATCTATAAGCGTGTAATTGGCAATAAGAAGAGAAAACAAAGCAAGCACTAATAAATTAAATCAACACCGGGGGGACTGGACACTATAGAAATACACTTGTTCAATTCCCTTTCTTAAAGCTTCAAATTTCTGTTTACGTTATATTATTATACCGCACATTGCCAACAGGGGGCGCAAAGACAACAGTTCAACTAAAGTATCCATGGACTTCTTCATGTTCTAGTGGATAAGCGAAAGGCATGTACTTTTTACCTGCAAAAAGCATGCGACCAGTGAGCATCTCGGCCAGTATGCAGCCGGCAGCCCACATGTCGATGGCCTTGGTGTAGTTGTTGGGCGAGAGCAGCAGTCGAGGAGAGCGGTACCATTTAGTTACCAGGCCTTCAGAGAGGTAGCCCTGGAGAGAGAGAGAGAAATAACATAGAAAGAGATAAGGCAAACAAAAAGAAGAGAGCTTGAGGGAAGATTATAAAAAGTATCTGTTTGTGTGTTGACACACGATAAGAACAATCATAAAAAGTTAACATATTTGCTATGAATGCTTCTGAACATCGCTGACTATATTCAATATATTTTGATATAATCGATCACACAAGAGTTGTATATCATCAGTGACACAACTACACATCATATACCATTCTTCACCAAATGAACAATGAACTACGCTGGTTTATTAACATAGTGCACAGCATAGTCTCTCGTTAAAAGACAGCTGTGACCGCCTTCTCTGATGCAGTAAAAGGCCCTCTTCCAAAGTCATACAAATATAACCTTTAATTACATGCTGGGATATTTCAAGATCTCAGCCTGGCGTCCTCACGCCACCTCCTTCCTGCTTTCTCACCTCATGCTGTCATCCTCGTGTCTGGCTCACTTGGGCCTCTCTCTGTCTCCTCTTCCTGTTTCACATCCCAACCTCCCCTCCTCCTCCTCCTCCTCCTCCTCCTCCCCCTCCTCCTCCTCCTCCTCCCCCTCCTCCTCCTCCTGCTCCTCCTCCCCCTCCTCCCTGCTCTCCCTCTCCTGGGGTCCAGATCGGGCACAGCATGCCAGCGGATGACAGAGCAGAAACGACTGTTGAATGTTTGATGAGCACTGGACAAAACACACGCACATCTTCTGCCCTATCCTCCATTTTGCCCCAGTCATTTTCTCTCTCGCCCCCTCCCTCCCTCTCTCTCTCTGCAAAACGTCACATACTCACTTTCACCCTCCTCTCCTTCTTCCCTCCATTCCTCTCTCCCCCCATCCCCGTCAAACATACCTTTTATTTTCCCCCTTCCACCTGACCCTCCGTCTCTCCATATCGCCGCTTGGAGAATCATCAAGCCCCCCGTTCCCAGCCCCAACTCTTCCACCTCATCCTCCCTCCCTTCACTGTCTCTTCATTTTCGTCTCCCTTTCACACTCTCGCTGCATCCCTCCCTTTCTCGTTCTTTACCTACTCTGACAATTTTCACCTGTACGCTCTGCCCCCCCTCTCTCCCCTCAGCCTCCCCAGAGCTTCGTCCTCTTCGGCTCTGTGTCAGTTCTTATGGTGATGTTGTGATTCTGGTGTACGGAGACAATCCTCAATTCTGATCTAATCTGATGTTCTGATCATTGCTGAAGTTCAACAGTCCCGGAAGTGGGTTTGATAATATCATAGTCTAATTGAATAATGCTTATAAATAACGTGTTGTTATCTTACACGTACGTGTCGACTCTGTTGCGATTATAAAAAGTCCTTGTCACTCGCCTTGGCCCTGACATTAACACCATCAGAAACACATACTTATTAATCACAGACACATGCTTTCATAATGTGTCAATAAGTAGCAGAGCATGACATAAAAAAAAAAAAAAAGCCCTATTCTGTCTTCCTGTCCTCAATTTGCAGGGCATGGTTATGGTGCGATTCCCACTGGGGCTCCATTTTAAATATGCAAGCACTCATGTTAATCTTGCATGGTTTGGGTAAAGGCGTCAGCCAAATGGCATATTTAATTTTTGCCTCATTTTGGATTCAGCAAAATGCATTCATTATATTATGATTACACACCACTATGCCATTTGGTGGACACTTTTATCAAAAGTGTCTTACAATACTGTAAGTGCACACATTTCTTACCATTATGCCTGTCCATCATGTCTTGCACCTACAGTAATGGTTCATAATACTACTTGTCTTTTTAAGAAGCAATGGATTAAATAGTAGCAGTCACATATCGTCATCATTTATGAACACACGTGTTTGGCCCCCGGCATCTTAGTTTATAAAATGTACTCAATAAATTACAGTGTTTCTTCCCTAAGCTGCATTTGCCTCTCTGAGTGTCAGTGGCTGAACTCATATGACTTCTAGCTGTTGTGCTGCCTCTTCCCCTCTAGTCCCTCCTGTGTTTATAATCTCTGGGTCAGCATGCCTGAACACCCCTCCCCTTCTGCACTCTGCTTCAGATGGCAAGACAGGGACCAGGTGTGAGAGGGGGAGAGAGATAGAGAGACTAAGGACACTCCTGTAAATACTTGCATCTTGAGAGAGAGAACGAGGGTGGGATATCGAGAGAGAGGGATAGAAAGAGAAAAAGAGAGGGTTAGAGAACCCTGAATATTAATCTACTTTGATCATATTTCTCTCTCCTGCTTGTTTCGCGCAATTTCTCGTATACCATCAGATTTAGTGTACATTCTTTGTTAATACATTTCCTCATTACAATTTGTATGAGCGAGGGCACACATGCATATATGCCACTAGATATACGCACATGCACACACACGCACACATAAACTCACAATCCTTGTATTTCATGTTTGGAGATGAAAAAAGATTAAGAGATCCGTAATAGAATAATTAATCTTTGTTCTCTGATCCCTTTGTCCTCATTTCTACTTCTAAAGCAAGTTGTCTCGATGGGCAGCACCAGTGGAGAGAGTCTTGGAAGAACACACTCTGGCCAAGGACACGCTGTTTCTTCTGTACTGGACCAACCCCAGATGCTCTAATACTCTGTTTTCATTCTCTAGCACACGCACACAAACGCAAATACATACGCACAATCAGAAACCCTCTCTCTCACAGACACACACACACACACACACACACACACACACACACACACACACACACACACACACACACACACACACACACACACACACACACACACACACACACACACACTCACAACAACAACAACACACACAGACACACACACACGGTGTGCTCTCAGGAGACACACGTACACTGTGCCCTCTGTTTTATTCTCTCTCTCCTTTCTCACATCTGATGTCTTCACACTCTCTCTCTTTTTCCTCTGCCCTTGTTTATCTCTCTCTCTCTCTCTCTCTCTCTCTCTCTCTCTCTCTCTCTCTCTCTCTCTCTCTCTCTCTCTCTCTCTCTCTCTCTCTCTCTCTCTCTCTCTCTCTCTCTCTCTCTCTCTCTCTCTCTCTCTCTCTCTCTCTCTCTCTCTCTCTCTCTCTCTCTGCTCACTCTGCTCTTCTTCACCCCCTGTGTTTGCTTCCTGCTGATGCACTGCCCTGTGCTCAGAGCTGAGATATCCTTTCACACACACACACACACACACACACACACACACACACACACACACACACACACACACACACACACACACACACACACACACACACACACACACACACACACAGACACACACACACACACACACACAGAGTGCCTGCTGCCGTATCAGTATCACACTAGACGGTAGAGCAGTACAGTGGAGCAGTGAAGATTTGTATTAATCTCTCAGAGACCATTATCCACAACGGACAGGCGAGCTCACCGCCCGTTCTGATACAGTCATCACATGACACCACAGCTAGGAAAGAGGAAACCCAACGTCCCGTCCGGGCACACAGGGTCAGGGTGTGAAGGGAGGCCTGTCGGGACGCACAGAGGGCGCTGCTATCTTACGTCATCCTGAGGTGAAGTCAGAGTGACCAAGTGGACCTCTTGAAGCCATTGTTAAACTCCCGGAATCGGGGGCAGTTGCTGATATTCATTCATGCACAGTGAAGGCAGTTGGAACAAGGCAACACATCTCTCTCACACATACCCATGCATGTTGTCACACAGACACAGATAATCACACACATCTTGACCCAAAGCAAAACCTGAGCTGATCTCCTTTAAGGCTGTTTGCTGTGCAAACAGCCTTAGCGTGACAGCAGTCAATGCTTGTGTCCTTGCCGACCTTTGCCTTGTTGGTACTAAATCATTGTATGGACGGGGATTGGAGTTATAAAGACACAAGTCTTTCTGCAACGTCCAGCACGAGTGTACAAACACTTCTTAACAGTCTTGTGGATTACCAGGTTGAAGGGCTGTGTGAGGGTCTTCAGGACCTCACATAATCGGTCAAAGTTTCTCAATCCGATTTATTTTTGCTACATAGGGCACTGATCAGAAGTAGTGTGATCAGGTGACTTGGCTGCACTTTTTGAATACTTTGGGCCAGTTCCACAAGTTGTCAGAGATATTTCTCTCCTTTGTTCACTGGCCATGCAACCAATCGATTTGAGACCACGTTTAAATCAGAGCAAAAAAAACAACAAAAATAAATAAATAAATAAACACAAGTATTTCAGCTATCCTTTACGGCTGATTATCACCTTATGAGAGTAATGTGGGTCGACTATCCTGGCCAGGCCAAAGTCCCCTATCTTCAGCAGCAGTTGGTCCGTATTGATGAAGATGTTGGCGGGCTTCAGGTCCCTGTGCAGAACGTTGGCTGAGTGGATGAACTTCAGTCCCCGGAGCAGCTGGTAGAACAGCAGAGTAGCGTGACCTGGTTCACAGAAGCAGAGAACCTGCCTCAACTCTTTAGCCCACGTAGGTAAACCGGGTACATTAGGAGTCTACTGCAAAGAAGCAGGAGCATGGGGGTTTTGATTTACATAGACTTTAAAGACATTCATATTTCGACTCCACTAAGCAACTAAACTCAAAATTTTTCATTTCAATTGAGGGTTAATCTGAATAAAGAAATACATGAATTCTTTTGAAGACAATCATGTTAACAATGGTGTATCAAACTCAAGGTGGACATCATGGGAGTAGTTTAGGAAATAAAAAGCAGTTTACCAGTGGGTAGCGGCGCTTGTTCGAGCAGACGGGCCAGATCCGTCTCCATGCACTCCTGCACGATGTAGAGGGCGCCAAGATGGGCGGGGTCCCGGGGCAGCGGCACGCCGTACGGGGCTAGCACCTCGTAGACGCACACCACGTTCTCGTGGCGCAGCCGCCGCGTTATCTTGACCTCGCGCAGGGCGTGCTTCACCGACACCGGGTCGCGCATCACCAGCTTCTTCACCGCCACCCGCTGACCAGTCCGCTGGTCCACCGCCGACAGCACCAGGCCCGTGGCGCCGGCGCCCAGGGGTCGAAGGTCAACAAAGTGGCCCCCGAGGTCAAAGCCGTGAGGGAGGCGCGGGGTGTCGTGACATCGTGCCATGGTAGGCACTCAGGGGGCCGGGTGGGTTGGGCGATCTGCTGCTCGACTTCAGGTTCAATGTGATCATATAAAAGAACGGAGCAGACTTGGTGTTGCCGTCGCGCATTGTACCGAGGTCCTTCTCTCCCCAGGGTAAGGTCCCAGGGGGGACATCAGAGAGGAGCTTTCCACAGGAAATACAGTTTTACAATAAAAAGTGCTTTTAGTAAAGCCGGATACAGCTAACTTTTAACCGTGCTCCGGAGGCAAGAGAGAAATTCTTATCTACATCTATTGGTTCTGCTGCACTCATTCCCCGACTGCCATGTTTTAGTAGGCCATGTGTGTCCTCCCAGCTTAACCCTGTTTTAATTCCATAAAGTCAGTAAAACACTGGGATTTCCTGGGATTACATTGTCAACATCCTCTCGAGTGAACCTCGATGAAAAGCGTATCTCGCTGCTCAGGATGATCAGAACGGATCAAAATAAATAAAACCAGTAGGGCAGAAATCAAACATTTGGTTCCGTCAATGGTGCTGCGGGTGGACCTTTAACAATAAAAGTCCCACGGTGTGGGTTCAGGTAGTTGGTCCCGTGTCTCAAGGGTAACATTGTTTTTCTTGATGCTGTACCAACGCCTCCGTGTTCAGGCTAGTTATACACTGGTGCTTTGGATTTCTTAAACTACCTGACACAGCAGATAGCAGGCGCCTACACTAAAAGTTGTAATAACACCACAGAGACGATAGTGGCTCCTTACCGGGGCACAGGCCAGCGGTCTCCATGGCAACAACAGACCTCTCGCGCGCCGGGATCCCACGGATACACGTGTAAACGTGCCGTGGTACCACAGACAGTGGTTCTACTTTTTTCTTGATCCAAGGCTTTCCTTTTGATCTCTCGCTCTCTTTGAACTCTCACAGTCTCTGTCTCCTTCTCTCAGTTAAGTTTCAAAACCTCCGTGCTCATTCAGCCTAGTGGCGGTGGGGGTGTTGGTGGTGATGGGTATTATTGAGTTAAATACACTTCAATCACTAACAGCTGGCTGTGGGCTCCCCTCCTCCTCGAAGACCAATGAGGATTTCGGCCAGTCAGTCAATCAGTCGTTCAACCAGACAGTTCAGACGCAAAGGCCCGTTCACAGTATAGGGGGATCCGATTCCCACCATGCACTGGACATCGATAGTGAGTGCATGCGTGGGCGCACGTTGGTGTGTCTGAGCATTTGTAATCCCTCGGTAATCTGCCTCCTGCTGTGCTCTCGCCAACCTGGGGTATTCCGGCCTCAGCCTGGCGGGTCACTGTGGAGGGACACTGAGAGGAGCGTGGTGCGGACCCTCTGTCACAGCGGCCTGCCTGCTGTCAGCCGAAGTGAAGGGAGAAGGGAGGGAGGGGAGAAGGGTGGGAGGCAGGGGGAGGGGGAGAGAAGGGAGGCAGGGGAGAGGGAGGGAGAGTGGGGGAAGGGAGTGTGGGAGGCAGAGGGAGGTAGGGAGGGGAGAAGGGGGGGATGCAGGGGAGGGGGAGAGAAAGGAGGGAGGGTAAAGGGAGGGAGAGGGGAAGGAGTGTGGGAGGCAGGGGGGGGGGAGGGGGAGAGGGAGGGGAATTAAGAATGGAGAGAAAATTGGGGAAGAAGATGGAGAGACGGAAGTAAAAAGCATTGGTTAGAAAAACAGACGATAATATTACAGGTGTGTGTGTGTGTGTGTGTGTGTGTGTGTGTGTGTGTGTGTGTGTGTGTGTGTGTGTGTGTGTGTGTGTGTAAAGTAATTGTTGACAGATAACTTTTCTGCAGAAATAATTGATTAGTTTATTCCTGTATTGCATGGAGTCATTCTTCCTTGCAGCCTACAAATCAGTGCGTCTTGGTCTAAAAGATGGGGAGAGAGAATAGAGGGGGGAGAGAGAGAGAGAGAGAGAGAGAGAGAGAGAGAGAGAGAGAGAGAGAGAGAGAGAGAGAGAGAGAGAGGGAGGGAGGGAGGGAGGGAGGGAGGGAGAGAGAGAGAGAGAGAGAGAGAGAGAGAGAGAGAGAGAGAGAGAGAGAGAGAGAGAGAGAGAGAGAGAGAGAGAGAGAGAGAGAGAGAGAGAGAGAGAGAGAGAGAGAGAGAGAGAGAGAGAGAGAGAGAGGGAGAGAGAGAGAGAGGGAAAGAGAGCATTGCCAGTGGGCGGTACAAAGGTGGGCTAACTTTATAAATAATGTATAACCATTGGGATGTGGGCTTTGGTTGTTCTTCTGCCTTGTCGTCTATTTTCTAACGCACTGGAACACGAATAAGAACGGCCATGGACCACTTGCGATTGATAAAGCAGGGCATTGGAGAGGCCATTGTCGTTTTTTTCCACAATTGTATAAATGAATTGAATTTTCCATTCATTTGTTATCATTACAAAAGAACAATATTATATGTGAAATCACTTCATGGAAAGCACACTCAATTGTATAAATTAATGGAATTTTCCATTCATTTGTTATACCTAAAAAAGAACAATAGTATATGTGAAATCACTTAATGAAAAGCATTTTAGCTGTCCAACGTTACCCAGCTGTCTCCAGTAGTTGATGGGAGTCGTGTTGCAGCCCGGTTCCCCCAGCTGCCTTTGTGTCTGTATAACCGCCCGTGTCAGGAACAAACCCTCCTCACGTACACACGCATTAAGTCAACGCTACCACACTGGAGATACATATCTCCGTGAAGTTCAAATCCAAAGCATGGAGTAGCAACGCAGTCCTACTGTATACCAGCAGTATCTAGATAGGCCTACCCATCGTGATATAAACGCAATCTATTCATCTTTGAACCGATCGCCCCGTTCAGGGAGAAAACTACAAAGCAAGATACAGCAACAACAGCCAACACTCACCGGAGCATATGCCGCAGCCTGCCACCCGTCACGCAAAAAGAACCCACCTTAATGAAAAAAAAGATCGGTGCTTTTGATAGAATCCCTGGTTTCAATGGCCGAGCAACAAAGAAAGTGCATCTGATTGAGATAACGAGGCAACAGCGAAGCAGGCAGTTGGGTGAGAAGCACAGATAGCAAGCCGTGGTGGATTCAGGTCTGTATGCGCGCGTGTGTGTGTGTGTGTGTGTGTGTGTGTGTGTGTGTGTGTGTGTGTGTGTGTGTGTGTGTGTGTGTGTGTGTGTGTGTGTGTGTGCGTGCATGTTTGTGTGTGTATGTGCACGTACCCGGACAGCTCACTTAATGCCTACGCCTGGCGATCACGTAATTCTGAAGGGATTAAACAAAGTCTTAGAAATGTGGATCCATGTGCTGTACTTTGCTGTACAGCGTAGTTGCTGTTTTTCTCCGGATGGTTGCCCCCCCTGAATGAATACGTGCCAATCTCCTCGTCTATCTCCCTTCCCCTCCGGTCCGCTCACCCCCTCTTTGGAAGGGAACTTCGACTCGCGTGGACTCCCGACCTGACGTCACTTTTGTTCCACTGTCCGGCCGTTCTACTGATAGCATACTGCTGCTTATCAGGACACCTTATGGACCGGTCGTTTATAGTCATTTATGAAGCTGAATGGACCCTTGGTTACTGGTCACTTTAGATATTGGCAATAAATGACATTGAGAACTCTTAACTTGATTATAGGTAATTCCAGAAACCTAAATTGGAATTCCAACCCTATTTACATTGGATTATGTCATTGTTTTAATCTCAGGACCTTGAAGAAAAGTAGAAACAAAACGTATGCTTTCCAAGATCGAAGAGCACATACAGTACCCGTATTAATAAAGGACATGTAGCAATTTTAGAACTGACAAAGGAGTGGTTTACAAATTGAAACATGCAACAGATACACCATCCTGATAATGTCAAATTCAGACTAATATAAAGCTGAAAACAAACTGAATGCACACGTTTATCATATCTAAATAACGACTAACTTGGAACCCAGGATTCACCCAAGAGAGAAACTGGAGAGAGCAATAGACAAAGAGAGAGAGAATACCGCACAGTTGGCAGGTTATGAGATAATCATGGGTGAGGTCCTGTAATTACAGGGATTTAGGGAAATGTAATAGAGAAAGAGAGAGATATCCAGACAGACAGACAGACAGACAGACAGAGAGGGAGAGAGAAAAAAAAACGAGAGACAGACACAGACAGAAACACAGAGAGAGAACGAGACAGTAAAGGACGGAGAGAGAGAGAGGGAGGGAATGTGTGAAAGAGAGAGACAGAGAATGTGAGAGAGAGGGAGAGAGAGAGAGAGAGAGAGAGAGAGAGAGTGAGAGAGAGAGAGAGAGAGAGACAGAGACAGAGACAGAGACAGAGACAGAGATTAAACAACCAAATCAACACAGTGTGTTAAACTGAATGATTCACAATGACCTCATTAATGGCCATCAGAGAAGAAGAATACAGGACTCCCCTACTACCCACTCCTCATGCATCTGCAAATGACAGGGATCAGGGGAGCCAGAACTAAGTGGCGGGCCAGGGGAATTCCTGCAGAGCATTGGTATAACGTGTGGCACCTAGGGTAGAATGTCACCACAACCAGGATCTCGTCATGATTAATGGATTTGACTCAAAGATTCTGGGTTCGAAGCCCTATGTCTGCCGCCTAACTGTCCTGACGTCCTGATCGACGTCCATATACAACTCACTGTATGTCGCTCTGGATAAAGGCATCCGCTAAGCCGCCAAATACTAAAATAGCCAAGCATTGTAGGTGGGCTGGGGGGGCGGTATAGGATATGAGCAACTTGGGTGTTACCATGCTGCTTGTGATTATATATAAACACTTCTATATATGAATAGGGATTAACAACAGGGTTTACAGTAAATCAGTGAAGCCAAGTATGTTTGAAAAACCCTTGCAATGGTTTCAGCTATTTCACCTGGTTCCTCTGTTCTCTGTTATATTTCTGTTATCTCTGACCCCCCAATCCCCCATATTGTCTCTAATTAGCGTTGATAAATGGAGACATCGGTGGCACTGGTAGCTTGCTATTTACAGGAACGCACACACACACAAAAAACTTGCTGCCATATTGAATATACGTAGGTATGTCAGAGGAAAGGAAGCGAGTAGAACTGAAAAACATCTGCGTCTACCTCTCTTCTCATTCTCCCTCTGTGTATCTCTCTGTTCCCGAGCGCACACCATGGACTAGACGGATCAGCTGCCCGCTGCCATACACAAGGGACTGATCGAGTGTGTGTCTGCCTGCGTGCTGATGTATTAGTGTTTATTTGTGAATGTTAGCGTGTGTGTCCTCCTCAGATTACCCCTCCTAAACATATCTATCGAGCACAAGAGACTAAATAAATTAGAGGTCTGAAGTTTCCCTTTGAGGACATCGGACTCTGCTGACAGTGTGTGAGGGTGTGTACGCACGCATGCTTGCTTGTGCGTTAGTTTATGTTAAAATAAATATTAACACGTCAAGAACAGTATACATAGTGTGTCTGAAAATGCTTATCTCTAGCTACAGTTTATCACAATATTAAAATCATGTAGTCATAGAGAAAGCGTTATATTATTTCATTCACTAGGTGTATTTTATCTTGCACCAACTATTGACTATCCCTTGGGATTCATTTTGAATTCCCCAAGGTTCACCAATCCAGATTTCGCAGCGATCTCTCGTAGGATAAACGTATTTACGTTGACATGTAATGACCTATCTATTAATGTTGCAGGCCTGTGTTCTATGGAAAATGAGTGAGTGGAGAACTTATTCATTACTAACCAGACCCATACCCCTCTGCCCCCCGAACAGATACCTGGTGGCTTGGCCGCCGCCCACCAACTCAACACTAGAAAGGCCAGGCGAAAAAACTAACGGTGGAGAACGAGAAAAGGACCAGGAAAAGTTTGAGAGGCATTAGTTGAGAAGAATGCTTCTCAAAAAAATGCAAACTCATGCACATGCACATACAGATGCGCACACACACACACACACACACACACACAGGGCCGAAGGACTGCGGGGACAAGGGGGACAGTTGTGGGGGGGCCCAAGGCAGAGGGGGGGCCCATGAAAAAAAATAAAAAAATAAAATAAAATTACTTATCGGCCACGTCTCCCCCCACCCCCCCGTCAACAATCGCTCCATACCCCCCCCCCCCCCGCCAACAACTTAGCGCAGGGGGGTCCATCAGCACCTATAGTATAGGGGCCCAGGATTTGGTGCAACAGCCCTACACACACACACACACACACACACACACAAAACAGAGAGGAGAAGCGGAGACAGAAGTCCATCCCTGGTGGTTTTTCAGGCCATTTCGGTTCAGACAGCTCTTCATGAAAAAGAAAATTGGGCTGTCTGGCTGAATATCAACAAAGCATCTAGTAACAACGCCAATTATTAACTCATGTTAATGTTTGTAAACAGAACCACACAGGAACCTATCTAGCAAATGTGCTTACTGGATTGCTAACACACAGTCGATCATAGCTTTTAGTATTATTTGGGCAATGCATTATCAAATTAAATTATTTTCATCCTTAATTGGAGTATTAAGGCTGGCCTGCCCTATTTGAAGCCCATAGTTCCCTGTTGGGCTCTGTCAACTTTTTACACATTTCCGCAGAATCCCAGCATGGGGGGATTATATGGCCCTAGCAAATAACAGAAATCTAGCACCATCTGTTGGTTGTTTTCATTCACTGCAACCAAAAATAGAGTTCTAACTTTTAACCATAGTTTAATGTCAGAAAGTCTACACAAGAAACAGAAACCTTTGTAAACTAATGCAAATTATGGTTTGGTTTGGTTCATCGGTAGCCCTTAAACATTTATGTCTTACAGTCTCAATGATGGTTTTGAAAGGGTAGAGTAGGCCATTTATTTGATAAGCATCGTTTGTCTTATATATTTTTTTTAAATACTTCACATCCCGACAGCAATAAATAAATCAAATGCTCCGACTAAAGAAAATAAAAAATCTAGTTCTGTGGTAGGGAATCACTCCATAATTCTGCCTACGTTTTTTTGTTCTTTGCAGTTCTCATGTACCAGCAAGGATTCCATTACATAAGACAAAAATATAAGATCATTGTTTCCATAGCATAATTTATTACTTAGGCAATCAATTATACACAACAGTAATCCCATCAATGCATAACTTTGAAAAGATACGATAAGGGAGAACTTTGCATTTAGTATGGAAGAGGCTTAACATAGATAAACATTTATCAAATACAATCTTAGCCACTGAATCATGCCCATTTAAAATCAATACAAAACAGCGTATATAATACCTCATATGTGAGAGACTTCATCCTCATATTAGCTCCCCTATAGTTGGAGTAGTGGTTTCTTTTTGTCATGTAAAAGCAGCGCAGAGGCGTTCACTAAAACCCCAAGGATGAAAACAAATAATGGAAAATAACCATTTATTTTGTGTTCAGTAGATATATGGATATACGAGTCGAATCGGTGCTTTGTGAAAACCATTCCTGCCCGGGCATATGTAAAGCTCAATGTCAAAAACCTGCCATTTGTCTTTTCACAGCATGTTCAATGTACAGTTCGAGAAAAAGATTTGTGAGGATGAGCCACATGTTCCTAGGTAACTTTTCGTGTTTCGTGAATTGTCTTCTTAGTAGTCAAGTGTTTTGTGAATTGTGTCCAAAATTGTTTTCCAAGTTGGAAAAGAAACTTATTCCTTGCTTTAAAGTTTTTCCTTTAAAAACACTCATGTTTTAGACGTGTGACAAATGCAAAAATGTTCCATAATGTGTCCTCATCAAATTATTTTACAATAATATTTTTGCCCATATCAAATTGTTTTAAGAAAGTTCCATAAAAAGGGCTGTTATACTAAAAGGTTTGGTAACTTTTCCCTTCTGATTGCAGTCTAACGGTGACTCTGGGGAAGTGTGTGAACTCCTATAGCGAGGCGCAGGGACGTATCAGGCAGCCATGGGAGGAGACAGGAGAAAGGTTAAGACTGACGGAGCTTCACTTAGCTAAATGCATGGTAGAGCAGGTACTACGTCAGAAAGAGGAGAAAGGATAAGGCTGAGGAAGAATATCTAAGCTAAATGCCTGGTGGAGAAGGAACTGCCTCAGTTATAGATGGGATGGTAGCCATTCCTCCTGTCGTTGCACCTACAGGTGATCACACACACGCTCAGCATCCCGAAGACCTGGAAACACACAGACACCAAAACACACATTTAGGACTTCATAATCAGCTTTCTGAGATTCTTATTAGTATAGATTTGTTTAATAAACAATGTCTCCATCTTCTAGAGACCAGTTTATAAGTGACAACAAAAAACTGAAATTTCTCTTGTTACGCACACACACACAGACACACAGAGGTGGGGGAGGAGATGGGAGGGCTGGAGGGAGGGAGGGGTGTAGATAAGGTGGATCTCGTGACTACTGGGTGATGATACATAAGTCACGCAAGAGATGGAGTTGGCTGGGACACACACACACACACACACACACACACACACACACACACACACACACACACACACACACACACACACACACACACACACACACACACACACACACACACACACACACACACACACACACACACACACACTTCCCCCCAATGCGATATAGAGCTTTGACAATATTCCATGGGGGTCTCCCTGTCTGCGGCTCCTCAGTGTCATAACCATCTTACCTTAATTATGGCGAAGCCCAGGATCACCAGCATGGCATAACTCAACACATTCTGAAGGAGCACATCCACCTGGTCTTGGCATCCCTGAAACACACATTTTTATTATTACTTTTATCAAAGTTTGTGCATGATAATGAAGCTACACATAACTAGCTCGACAAATATACTTTTTGCATGGCAGGCTGACCTTTAACATGGAAACCTCAAATCTTCTTATGCTAACCCGCACAGGTTTCGGCTTACAAAGAAGGATTAGGGCTTATATTTTGACCGGGGTAATACCCAGTAACACAAATCGAGAACATACAATGGTGGTGATGAAGTGATATTAGAATACAGGGAACAACGATTGCAAATAAAGTATTCTTTTTTGTATCTATGGGTTTTAACGTGTTGCAGTCAAAAACTCCTACAAAGCCTCTAATGGCATCTTAATATAATCATGTTCTATCAGAAAATAACAAAAACAAAAAGTGATAGAAAGAAAAAAATAAATTAATACCAAGCCCATTGGATCAAACACCGATTCGGATAATTTGATATTCATTTGATCATAAACACTGAAAACACAATTGAAATAATACTCTAACCACATAAAAATCAAAAGGATCTTATCATCACGCTCCACATCTAGACTTAGTGTGCTTACATGACACTCAAGAAAATCGAATTATTGGCTTAGTCCAACAATGATTGGATTTTTAAGATGCATGTATACACCTTAGTCGGACTAAAATCAAATCGAATCGGGTTACTCACCCCTAGATTATTCGATTGATAGTCGCATTAAGCGTGCATGTATATGTTAAATTCGATTGGAATCGGATTATGTGTTCTACGCATGCTCAAGTTCTTTTCCCGGGGCCGTGAGCCGTAAGTATAAAGAGACAATATTCTTGTTGTTGTTGCCGTCGGAAAACGGGAAACAGCGATTTCTTAAAACAGGTCGAAGAAGATTGAGGAAGGCGGTGTAACAATGTAGTTACCCCCTATAAGTGTATCATCATCAACATGCATTCAGTACACACTACGCTTCTGTTACGAGAGAAGCGTATGTGTGTAAGCGAGAATGGCAGTGTGTGTGTGTGAGTGACCTCAGCGAGTGACTGGGTGAGCGATGAGCGCGAGTGGTAGCGTGTGTCAGTTTAGTGAATGAACGAGTCCGGTTGTGTCCGTGCAAACGTGTACTGTAAAGTTAGTTTAACTATGAATAAAAGTACCCAGCCTGTCAAGATTCGGTGGCCGCTTCATTCCGACTTATAAGCAGACCCACTGCCGGTCAAAGTGAAGGGTGTTACCCCCGAACCGCGGCCGAACTGATAGGGATATTATGATATTATGAATCTTAAAGGAGACATATTATGGCGTTTTCACAACAAGTAAACATAGTATTTGAGTTCCAGAAAACATGTTTTTGAAGCTGTTTGCTGGAAATAGCTTTTTGGAAAGAAAATCTCGCCTACCGCTAATCCCCTCAGTTTCAGTCCCTTCAGAATTCTGTTTCTGGAGTCTGTAGCTTTAATGCAAATGAGCTGCTGCCCATTGACCAATGGGCTGTCAGACTGAACCACAGCATGGAGGAGAAGGGATTGTTGAGGTTTGCGGACTCCTGGAGCTCTATATCTATATAATATAATAATTATATTATATATGGGTATTTATATAATATTATATCTAATATCAAGGCCATAAGCTATGTGCGCCTCTGATGAAATTATGAATCATAAAGACTGCGTCTGACGTCTCTGGCACTTTCACAACAAGTAAAGACTCATAGTGGAGGATATCTCGGCCATGGATGAGAAGAATTGGGGGAAAGGAACTTTGGCCTTGACTCTGAAGTCCATGAACGCGACATGGAGGAGAAAGGGATTGTACTCCTGGAGCTGAGCTGCCGAACTGCCGCCGAAGCTTCGGCGTCAAAGCCGTCCAGCCGCCGCTGAAGCTTTCCAGCTGCTCCGGCTGGTGTCCTCCGGGAGCTGAAAAGTCTGGTTGGGGTAGCTCGGCGGCAGTCCGGCAGCTCAGCTCCGGGAGAACAATCCCTTTCTCCTCCATGTCTCCTCCTCCGGACTGCAGTCCGGCAGAGAAAGGGATTGTAGGCCTACTCCCGGAGCTGAGCTGCCGCCGAGTTCCCCCCGCCGGAGCTGCTCGTCCGCTGGTTCACAAAATCGTAACTATATTCTGATTGGAGGGCAGTGGGGAAGTGGGAGGTAATATTCAACTGTGCCCCCTTTCTACATAGGAGGGGGCGCCGAAACTGTCTTGCTCGTTTGGTAACTGTAGGCAGGGTACTTTCAGAGATGCATATCTCACTCAAAAAATCACGTACTGACTGTTTTCAAAGTTTGTATGCATGTGGGAGCACCAGAGAGCCAAAAAATCACCCCAAATCCCAGGAAAAGTGTTGTTTTCGTATTATGTCCCCTCCAAAGACTGCGTCGGGTTCTCGAACTCTCTGGTACTTCAGCAACAAGTAAAGACTCATATTGGGGGTTATCTCGGCCATGGTGACGATGGAATTGGGGAAAGGAACTTTGGCTTTGACACTCTGAAGTCAAGATTGAAACGCGACATGGAGGAGAAAGGGATTGTTGCCATATGCAGACTCCCGGAGGAGCTGCTCCACCGCTGGCAGTGTACGACCACATACGAGTTTGGAACAATGGAGCGTCGGAGAAATGGCATGGACCCGTAGTGAACTGACAGCTGTCTACTGAAAACACCTTTCTCGAATGCCGCCGGGGTTTGTCGTTGCTAGCGACGTCAACAGGTCAGCCTGTGGCTCTATTAGTTGAAATGGGTACAACGCCACCTATCGTACCGTGGCATGACATGCTTCAGCCAATTCATCAATTTTTCTGACCGCCATGTATACTCGGACAATTGCAGTTGTCCGGTTGAGGAGCATAGTTGAACTATGGCTTTGAATCGTTTTAAGCTGTGCATGTAAACGTTCTGATTGTTAGTTCACAACAACAGCTCAAGCAGGGAGGGATAGGGCTGGAGCCCACCTTTGTGAAGAGGAACTGAGGCTTGTCGAGCTGGCCGGTGCACTCCGTCTGGTTCTTGCAGCAGGAGAAGGGAACTGTATTGTTGTGGCTGGTGTACCAGGGGGTGGACACCCAGCTGCTCAGGTTAAACACTCCACAGCACTGCAACTGTCGTGGGAGGGAGGGAAGAGGATATTATCACTGCAGGCCAACTCTCTCTCTCGCTCCTTCTCCTTTGCTGTTGCCTTTCTCTAGCTTTCTCCTGACCCGTGTGCAGACATTTTAGCTCTCGTTTTTTTATTTTAGCTCTCGTTCTCTCTCTTTTGTAATCAACAGTGCCAACAGTTGGCAAAAGCTTTCACAGATTTTACAACATGAATACTCTACTTTATCATGCAAAGGCATTTGCAAGACTAGGAAAGAGAAGGATAAACACACATATTTCAGACCCAACAACTTCAAGGAATATGCAAACCAGTGTGGGAGGAAAACAAAACAAAACATCAGTCGTAGAGAGCAACAGGAGTGAAGCATTTCCCGTTCAAAACCGCTGTAAGCACAACTGTGTTGAGGCCCTCACCTGGGACTGCAGGTGATCCACGGCAACGCTCTCTGTGCTCTGCCCGTCGTACTTCATGAAGACGTCGGTCATCGAACGCTGCAGGTCCTCAGTTATCTAAAACAACAAACAGACAGACCATCCACTTCAGTCCCTGCTCACACAAGCAGCTCAAGACCCGTCACAGACGGGAATACCTTGGTGCATTGCAGGCCGTACATAACTTTGTTAAAAACATGGCAGAGATACAAGGGAGGTATTTTTGCAAAACCTCTTGGGAAGCTATACAGAAACACACCTTAATACCGATTATCAGAGGCCATGTTGTATTTGTATCATTTACAAACAGAAGCAACAGTTATATGAAGCCGGGATGATGGGATGGCTACTAATTGCAATGAGAAAGGTCAACAGTATTTTGCGAATCAACACAGTGCAACTCAAACACACATCTCAGCACAGCTGCTGGACAGAAGGTTAAATACACAAAAGAGTAAGCATGTTGATATACATGAATGAAGGTTCCTGATTCACCTTGCCCTGGTAGATGAAACAGAAGGTCATAGCAGCAACTTCACCAGCGAAGAGCGCCAGGATGACGACCAGGAACTGGGGAAAAGAAACAGACACGAGAAAAGGACACAAATAAGCATCTTACATTTCATAGCAGCTTACAAAACCATACAAACACACACACAAAATAATCGATAATCAATAACAGAAACTCAAACACTGGTCAAACGCACCAAGCCAAGGCCGACTTTGGACTCTGAGATTGTGGCACAGCATCCCAGCAAGCCCAAAAGGAACATCGCCACGCCGACACAGATGATGATCACGGCTGGGATCATGACATATTTGTCCTCCAGGAAGGCCTCGAAGTTGGTGTAGCTCCTGATGATGTAGGCCCCCACATAGGCTAAGGCGGCTCCCGCAGCCTGCAAGGAAATATGAGGGCAAAATGTATTATTTTAAAGCTTTCAATAGCTGTGTGCACTCATCAGTCCGAGTGCTAAATGTATGAGAGTACCGCAAGTGCGACTCCCAGTGGTTCAATGGCACACACATGTGAGGGCCCAGCCCTATGACATCTTCAGGTATCTTCAGCATAAGATAGAAGTGTTGACATTTTTCAAATAATCCAATCCTGCTCTAGCATTTTGGGGGAAAAGGCTGTTTTAAAAAAGCTTAAATGCTGCATTTCAGACATGTTCTCTCTGGGTCTTGAAGCCAAGAAATATTTCTGATGCAATCATTTGAAGACAGAAGTCAGATAAGTTCAGGATGTTATTTACCCACTACTTAGTCACAAATTTCGGCCAAGTGTTGTTACCATAATATAGATACCACCATTAGTGGATCTCTAATAGACTGCATTGTAACCACATATTATCTTTAAGAGTTGTTTAATAGTTAGTTCCAAAATGTCCTGTTTTCATCTGTTATCAGATTTCCGGGCTATTCTATCACAGTCATTGCTGGTCACAAGATTTCAGCAACAAAATCCTTACATTGTAGAGCAATACAGTTCACACACGGATTCAAGGAGCCGTGGGGCCAAGACATGCGAGACCAGGGCTGTTCTTTAGGAACACATTATTTTCTAAGTGGAGCGTGAATCGATCAGGCCTTTTTATTAAGGTTCTCTTTAACCAACGTTAAAAGCGTTGTTTGGACACATCAAACAAACCCAAGCAAAGACATATACGATGAAAGAATAACGGCTTGGTTTCAAATTCAGGCTCAACTTTTAAGAGGGAGAGAGTGTGGGGCTGTTTTTGTAAGAACATGCATTGTGATAATCACGGGTCATTCTCCTGATCAACATTATATTAATTCCTTCTCAATACGAAGAGTAAATATGTTTTAAAACGGGACGCCTAGTGCTATGAACTAACTTAATGATATCCTGAATATTAGCATATGGGGGGGGGGTTACAATCATGTGATCTGATGTTCCACAGATAACAAAGTTCAAGCCCACCATTTTGGTACTTCTTGACCAAGAACAAGACCCTAACAATTCTAGAATAAACAAGGAACGTGTTATTATTAATGGGGAATTAGCGCTAAGATGACGGCTTGGAATGGGCCTGACATCCTGGGAAACAGTCATGAACAGTCAAAGGTCAAAACATACAAATGCTTCAGTCACTTTGTGCTTCGCTTTTTCCTTTGACTATCATACTTGATAGGGGTTGGATATTTTACAGGTCTAATCCTGCCGGTCAAAAAAATCCCTAAATAAATCCTCAGATATATTTATGATAACAAATACTACTTTAAAGAATAGGCATGCTGATCCTTTTTAGTTTCTAAGTGTTTGATATGGATGCAGATCGCAGCAGATGGAAAGTGTATACGTTTATACATTTCTTCAGCATTTGTGCATTGCCGTACTGAATCCCATAAGCTTCATAAAGCTCCACAATGATATTAGGGGGTAGGCTACTATGTACTTTACTCACTGAGAAAAGGATCACATTTTTCAAGGTAATCTCAGCATACTCTCTCTCTCTGTGTGTGTGTGTGTGTGTGTGTGTGTGTGTGTGTGTGTGTGTGTGTGTGTGTGTGTGTGTGTGTGTGTGTGTGTGTGTGTGTGTGTGTGTGTGTGTGTGTGTGTGTGTGTGTGTGTGTGTGTGTGTGTGTGTGTGTGTGTGTGTGTCCCAACCAACCCCATCTCTTGCATGACTTATGTATCATCACCCAGTAGTCACGAGATCCACCTTATCCACACCCCTCCCTCCCTCCAGCCCTCCCATCTCCTCCCCCACCTCTTAAATCGGACCAGGAACTCTGATCTTTTGCCTGAGAAATTAGACCACGTGGCTGAAAGAACATACGTTCACCTACTCTGGAATGTGAGCAGAAAGCTCAAGGCCTCCACAGTTAACTTCAACTACTTACTAACTGAAGTTAAACTCCACCATGAACCGAGTTTCACTCAGAATGAACTCATGAAATATGAATGTGTTGTGAGTTAGTAGCGAAAGGACTCCAGCACTCACTTGTCCATCCAAAATGTAATGTATACAACATTTGATTTGGTTTTCTTTAAAAATGTAAAAGACATTTTACAGCTAAAACCTGGCTTGGGGAGGGCTACCGGATTGCCTTCATAATGGTTTGTCTTTATAGTTAAACATTGTTTGTGATATGATGAGCCAACACTGTCAATTCTATTTTCCTCAAAGCAAATTGAATCATTGTGAGAAAATTTGGAGAACTCAATCAAAGGAAGTGAAGATAGATCTATACATATTTATACAAATGTTAAAAGTGGTTAGACTGTAAAAGAAACATAAAAGGTAGGGGGAGTGGGGGAGTAATAGCCAATTTGTAGGCCTATATTTAAACAGAAATAAGGAACTGAAAGTCAGTGGGCATGGACAGTTTGTTTAACAGATACAAAGAGAGTTCTATGTCGGTCCAACCTAATAAGACTCAAGAGTTGACACAGTCTGCTAATATAATTAGGTATGGTCTGATATTATAAGATCCTCAATTTGCCCCTCAAAGTCTACTACGAAAAGTTCATGGTCGACCCATGAGTATTCAGTAAATCTGGTCAAATTACCATTAAACTAAATTTCAAGGGAGGTCAATGCATGGCTATGACTAAACGCAATATGACGTTAAGTCCGCAGGCCTATACCGCTACTGGACTTTATGAATTATGCCTACTTGTTTTTTGTTACAGTAGAAGCGAAAGCTGACATTTCACCCTGAAATCCAAAGTTTTAAACCTAAGTAATACAACAGAACACAGACGTGACCAAATGGCCAAAACATAAACAGTGTGATTTAAAACATAACATCGACATATGACATGAAATTAAACTATGAGCCCAGCGATTCAGCTAAATAAGTGATCATATGTCATTTAAAAACAAAATCCAAGTTATTATCCGGATGGTTACGGAAGTAATGTCAGCCTTGTTTTCGTCCGTAGCTACCCCCGAGGTAGTCAACATGCGACGTACAATAACGACGTTCAAGGCGTAGAAGACTCACCCAAAATATTAGACTGAGAAGCAGTAGCACAGTTTTCGACGTGATGATTCCGCAGTCCATCTTGATCGATATCTTTTGAGGAATGGAGAGAAGGAATAAAGGGCGGATTCTGCTTTCAATATATAGGTGTCCCGGCTGGTGTGGTTGTGATCCGGAGGTTGGATCACAAGTTCGGAGAATCGGACTGCACTGCTTCCAGCGTGACTGCTCTATGCGTTCACACAACAGTCACATGTTCAAAGGAAGTTGGCAGCGATAGACCGGTCCTATCGCCTGACGCATGAGCGCTCTTACGTCATACAGTCATGCTCCCTGGGGTCGCTACATACAGTTAAGTGGAGTTGAATCAGTCCATTAAGTCTAACCACAGATTAATTTGAAGTATCTAAATTGGAAGAAAGGGCAAATAGGCTATGAAGCCTATTGTTGTAGGTTGTTATTGGTTGTACATTTAAACAAATGTTCAATGACGTGTGAAGCATTCTGAGTACTGATTTATACCCTGAGGCCTGAGAAACAGATACATTGTGAATATTCACTCACAACAGAAGGAGGAAGAAATGAATCAACAAAAACTGTATCAACATTTCTAGGTTCTGGTTCATAGCTCAGGAACGAGTTTTGTCTTCACTACTATGAGGATTTCCCTGATCTATCCCTTTGGCTATGTGTGGCATCATCTCTCATGAATGTAGAAAATATTAAATACACACATAAATATATACACGTTTCTCCCTTAGCCTCCATTTACTCCCATTAATTTCCCTGAAAGTGTTGGCGGCCAGTGATTAAAATGGGGTGCAATGGGAGAAAGGAGGAAAGTCCTCCTCTCAGTGGGTGTGACTAGCTAATGGCGCGTTTCCACAACCTATTAAAGAATTGGGCATTGAGCAGTTTGCAAAGGAATGAATGACATTTTCATATATAATTAATAGCCATTTCTAAGAAGTTGATTGTTCATAAATGTTGACACTTGCATTTTCTTTGTCAATGCATAATAAAGTAGTAAGCTACTATGTTGATTGTTAATGCTTTCTTGTATGTTTCCTTAAGAGGTCAATGATGTCCCGCTTTGTTCTGGACTGTCACGCATTTCCATTACTTTTTACATGTCCCGCAAATTAAGACGTTGTTCCGTAAAAATCATTTTTTTTTTTTTTTGAATGCATGTTTTATAATCTGCAATTTATCCAATAGCTGTGTTCGGAGACAGCAGTAAGGGCTTTCATCAGGGGGCGGGGCGGGCTGTTTGATCATGTCAATCAAACTGGGACGTGGATGTAGGTTAAGGGCACGCCCACCAACAAGAAACAGTGCAAATCAGGTCAGAACCGGTCAGAACGATAGTTGATATTATAACTCTAGTGATTGTAGGCGTAGCTGTAGGCTTCACCTTATGGGCTTGTCCCGTTGAAAATTTAAACTATGCATCA
Source organism: Gadus morhua (assembly GCF_902167405.1). NCBI lineage: Eukaryota > Metazoa > Chordata > Actinopteri > Gadiformes > Gadidae > Gadus > Gadus morhua. The sequence goes on from NC_044053.1 coordinate 17,194,185, forward strand.
ATCAACGTGGGCACAAGCACCCCCCCCTCCCCATATGGATATGTTGCCACGTCCCAGTGGTGGTGGTGTCATATATATGAAAGAGGGCATTCAAATAAACTACAATGATCAATTAGGAGGCAGAAGCCCTAAAGGAAGTGATGCGACTACGATGATCAACTCCAGCCCTACAGGAAATGACTCAGAAAGTGCTCCATCTCGTTGCACCTCACCCAGCGGCTCGCTTGCAAGATTTGGGCCTAAAGTTCTTCCCAGACCTACACCCTAGCCATCCAACATGCATATGTTGGATTTAATAATGACAAAAAGTTATGAGAGAAATGCACATACATTTTTTGTTATCTCATAAGCGGCGTGGTGGCTGCTCCTTTTGACCTTTGGACCCCAGATTTCAAAAACTTGGCCACAGGCCAGCTGTGTATACACACCCTAATGCCCCGTTTACACCATCCCGCTAATGGCCGCTAATGGCCGATGGACCACCGATGTGGAAGTCGGGGTGATTCGGGTGACATCGGGCTAAAAATGTATGATCGGGTCAATTTATCGGGGTAGCATTTACACATACCCGATGTTATAACGATAACATAACGATTTATGCCAGGGAAGACACCCGAAGTGCGTTTGGCGTCATTTGACGTCATTTCGAATGACGCCAAACACGTTAAATGACGCGTTTGGCGTCATTTGGCGTCATTTCGGGAGAAGGCAAAGGGGAGACTGGTTTAGACTGATATTTATTTATATATTTATTTATATTACAATAGCGATTTTATAATAATAGAACGCCGGTTCTAAATGGGCGAAGTACCCTGTAATTATAAAAGTAGGACATCCATCCATCACCCCCTATTTATATCCAAGTGGCAGATTGAGGGTCTTCCTTAACACAATCTGTTCACTCACAATCGTTATTTGTCTAGGGTTCTCGAGGGTCTTTCGTGTGTTGAGGTTGCCGATATAAAGACGATAAAACACGATAAAGCGCGGAAGATTAACGAATATAGCTGATGTGCCCGGGAAAATTCCCGAACGATTTGCGATGTCTTACGTTATACTCCCGTTCTATTCCCGATTATAGTCGATTAGCCCATAGCAACACCTGGTAACCGATTCTACCCCGATAGACCCAAAATTAACAAACATGTTTGTTCTTTGCCGATGTTGCCCGATGTTGCCCGATCATTGAGCATTTCTTCCCGTTTCTTCCCGTTGTCTAACGATGTTCCCGGGAAGAGTAACGGTGTTTCCCGATGCAACCACGCTATTTGCCGATGTTATAACGATAGCTGCTGATTTAGCCATCGGGCACCATCGGGGCCCACTATCGGGTAGGTGTAAACAGGGCATAAGCCAGTAATGTACACCTCCATCCCACAAAAAATGGGGACTATAGAAACTAACCTCTGTCTTATGTACATTTATTCTACTGTTGGAGGTCACGCCCCTTTCCCGCCTTTTCGAGATAGCTAGAGATGCCAAAAAGTGTACTGTACACACATTTCCCGGGGTCCCGAGAACGACATATCCGAGATGGAGTTCTAGCCCTTAGAGAAAAAAGGTGGAGCCCACAAGTCGATCATCGTATGTGTCCATTGAGACTCCCTTTGATATAAAAGATAAATAAATATTAAAATATATTTTATATATATATTTTTTTCTTTTCTTTAAAGGGACACTATGTAATATTTTGAGTAATTCATTACCTCAAATCAACGTATTCATTCATAAATAAGTCCTCATTGGAGTAAATTTATCTCTGCCAAGAATGTCACTTAACCTCCTGAGCGAAGAATAATTAATATTAATATCAATATGGTTACATAGGACGGGTAAGCTTCATGGAGGCTTCCATGTTCTTCCGGTCTATGAACTGCCGAGAGGGACAAAAAGCAATACGTGGTACAGGAATTGCAAACGCGTTTTCACTCTGAGCCAGCGTGACTGTGGAACAGAGCTTAGCTTAGTTTAGCGAGACGAGTTTTACCGGCAAATTTGAACATGCACCGCATTTTTGTGAAAGACCATACTTATGCCACGCCACAGGAGAAGGAATCATCGTCGCCAAAAAATCAGAATTCGGAGCATCGTTGTTTTCCACGTACGTGACGTTACAAGAGCGAGGGAGGCAAACTATAAGCGTCAGCAACACCAAGCAGAGAAGCGAGAGAGGTGGAGGAAGAATAGATATCTTGTTTCCCTTTACTTTATAACACAACATTAGCGGGATCTCGGGAGGAAAAGTAATACTTGATGAAATGCTAACCTTAGTTGTTTGTTTACGCTGTACAGCGCCGCGCCAATCAACTGTGAGCGTCTTGGGAATACCCGGTCGATATAATATGGACACATAAGACAATCAATATTCGGTATTTGTTATGGATTTATTGTACAAATTCCCTGAGAAGATGCACGTTCCAGGATGAATTGAAAAGCTCCCGTAAGGGCTGAGATGGCAGAGGACAGCTGATTTGGAACGGAACAACAGCTGTTCGAGAGAGACAAAGGAGTGAGGCTGCTGGTTCACACTGTTGCACATTTGTTTTGTTTGCTTGGAAGATCGGAAAATAAACCTGCAGAAATCTAAATTCATGACTGGACTGGACAGTTGACTCTTTCCCCTGCACCGCGTAAGATTCGTCCCCCCTGGGGCCTCAGTGGCTATTTTGATAACTTTGCTTTGTTTGAATTTCTTAATCTTAAAGTTATTGTTTTATTGAGGACAAATCGCCACCACAATATGTATTATATGTACTGTGTTAGAGTGTCATTTTGTGTCATTTTGGTTGGTGGTGTGCCCCAGGATCTTTTAAATGAAAAAAGTGTGCCGCGGCTCAAAAAAGGTTGAAAATCACTGGCTTACACTAATGATTCAATGCAGTTTGAAATAACGAACCTCATCATCACTCGAATGACTCGATGAGGTAGTATTGGATGTCATGACACAGCTTCTTGGCACATACTGGCCACCGTAGTTTTTGAACAAGCGAGCACTATTAGTTTGAATGCAATATACAATTGTACCACTAGATGGGAGTAATTTTTACACAGTGTCCCTTTAAATATACAATTATTTAGTTATAATATTATAAGTAGACATGTAGCTTTAATTCAATTATCGTTATAACAAGATCTGTATGCTAGAGCGTGCACAGCCCGCCCCCCCTTTCTGAAGTCGAAAAAAATCTCCAGATTGTAATGCATTGGTTTAATATTGAATTAATTGAATATTAAAATATATATTATATAAATCAATATACAATTATTTAGTTATTATATTTAGACCATGTAGCTTTTATTCAATTATCGTTATAACAAGATCTGTAGCCTATCTGACCGTTGAAAATCCACTTCCACAAATGTCTAAGTGTGGTTCAGGTGTGAAAATAGTGACTATTAGATAAGTACACCCCCCATATTTTATTTTATTGTGTGAAATCCTTATTTTTGCCATCATTAGTTTAATCCAAATTCATATGTAATATGTCTCATATTGGAAACTTTGGTTGGCTTTTATTTTGAAACTCCACATCAGAATGTTCTGAAACCTTCTGCGTGACCCCATGGGGTCGTGAACTATAACCCTGAAGTGAAATGAGCCTGAAATAACAGGGCATTTCCTTTTAAATTGAATCCAAAATCATATGTAATATGTCTCATATTGGAAACTTTGGTTGGCTTTTATTTTGAAACTCCACATCAGAATGTTCTGAAACCTTTTGCGTGACCCCATGGGGTCGTGAACTATAACCCTGAAGTGAAATGAGCCTGAAATAACAGGGCATTTTCTTTAAATTGAATCCAAAATCATATGTAATATGTCTCATATTGGAGATTTTGGTAGGCTTTTACTTTGAAACTCCACATCAGAATGTTCTGAAAGTTCTTGTGTGACCCCATGGGGTCTTGAACTATAACCCTGAAGTGAAATGAGCCTGAAATAACAGGGCATTTTCTTTTAAATTGAATCCAAAATAATATGTAATATGTCTCATATTGGAGATTTTGGTTGGCTTTTACTTTGAAACTCCACATCAGAATGTTCTGAAACTTCTTGTGTGACCCCATGGGGTCTTGGACTATAACCCTGAAGTGAAATGAGCCTGAAATAACAAGGCATTTTCTTTTAAATTGAATCCAAAATCATATGTAATATGTCTCATATTGGAAACTTTGGTTGGCTTTTATTTTGAAACTCCACATCAGAATGTTCTGAAACCTTTTGCGTGACCCCATGGGGTCGTGAACTATGAACCTGAAGTGAAATGAGCCTGAAATAACAGGGCATTTTCTTTTAAATTGAATCCAAATTCATATGTAATATGTCTCATATTGGAAACTTTGGTTGGCTTTTATTTTGAAACTCCACATCAGAATGTTCTGAAACCTTTTGCGTGACCCCAGGGGGTCGTGACCTATGAACCTGAAGTGAAATGAGCCTGAAATAACAGGGCATTTTCTTTTAAATTGAATCCAAATTCATATGTAATATGTCTCATATTGGAAACTTTGGTTGGCTTTTATTTTGAAACTCAACATCAGAATGTTCTGAAACCTTTTGCGTGACCCCATGGCGTCGTGAAATATAACCCTGAAGTGAAATGAGCCTGAAATAACAGTGCATTTTCTTTTAAATTGAATCCAAAATCATATATAATATGTCTCATATTGGAGATTTTGGTTGGCTTTTACTTTGAAACTCCACATCAGAATGTTCTGAAAGTTCTTGTGTGACCCCATGGGGTCTTGAACTATAACCCTGAAGTGAAATGAGCCTGAAATAACAGGGCATTTTCTTTTAAATTGAATCCAAAATAATATGTAATATGTCTCATATTGGAGATTTTGGTTGGCTTTTACTTTGAAACTCCACATCAGAATGTTCTGAAACTTCTTGTGTGACCCCATGGGGTCTTGGACTATAACCCTGAAGTGAAATGAGCCTGAAATAACAGGGCATTTTCTTTTAAATTGAATCCAAAATCATATGTAATATGTCTCATATTGGAAACTTTGGTTGGCTTTTATTTTGAAACTCCACATCAGAATGTTCTGAAACCTTTTGCGTGACCCCATGGGGTCGTGAACTATGAACCTGAAGTGAAATGAGCCTGAAATAACAGGGCATTTTCTTTTAAATTGAATCCAAATTCATATGTAATATGTCTCATATTGGAAACTTTGGTTGGCTTTTATTTTGAAACTCCACATCAGAATGTTCTGAAACCTTTTGCGTGACCCCAGGGGGTCGTGACCTATGAACCTGAAGTGAGATTAGCCTGAAATAACAGGGCATTTTCTTTTAAATTGAATCCAAATTCATATGTAATATGTCTCATATTGGAAACTTTGGTTGGCTTTTATTTTGAAACTCAACATCAGAATGTTCTGAAACCTTTTGCGTGACCCCATGGCGTCGTGAACTATAACCCTGAAGTGAAATGAGCCTGAAATAACAGTGCATTTTCTTTTAAATTGAATCCAAAATCATATATAATATGTCTCATATTGGAGATTTTGGTTGGCTTTTACTTTGAAACTCCACATCAGAATGTTCTAAAACTTCTTGTGTGACCCCATGGGGTCTTGGACTATAACCCTGAAGTGAAATGAGCCTGAAATAACAGGGCATTTTCTTTTAAATTGAATCCAAAATCATATGTAATATGTCTCATATTGGAAACTTTGGTTGGCTTTTATTTTGAAACTCCACATCAGAATGTTCTGAAATCCTTTGCGTGACCCCATGGGGTCGTGACCTATGAACCTGAAGTAAAATTAGCCTGAAATAACAGGGCATTTTCTTTTAAATTGAATCCAAATTCATATGTAATATGTCTCATATTGGAGATTTTGGTTGGCTTTTACTTTGAAACTCCACATCAGAATGTTCTGAAACTTTTTGTGTGACCCCATGGGGTCTTGAACTATAACCCTGAAGTGAAATGAGCCTGAAATAACAGGGCATTTTCTTTTAAATTGAATCCAAATTCATATGTAATATGTCTCATATTGGAAACTTTGGTTGGCTTTTATTTTGAAACTCAACATCAGAATGTTCTGAAACCTTTTGCGTGACCCCATGGCGTCGTGAAATATAACCCTGAAGTGAAATGAGCCTGAAATAACAGTGCATTTTCTTTTAAATTGAATCCAAAATCATATATAATATGTCTCATATTGGAGATTTTGGTTGGCTTTTACTTTGAAACTCCACATCAGAATGTTCTGAAAGTTCTTGTGTGACCCCATGGGGTCTTGAACTATAACCCTGAAGTGAAATGAGCCTGAAATAACAGGGCATTTTCTTTTAAATTGAATCCAAAATAATATGTAATATGTCTCATATTGGAGATTTTGGTTGGCTTTTACTTTGAAACTCCACATCAGAATGTTCTGAAACTTCTTGTGTGACCCCATGGGGTCTTGGACTATAACCCTGAAGTGAAATGAGCCTGAAATAACAGGGCATTTTCTTTTAAATTGAATCCAAAATCATATGTAATATGTCTCATATTGGAAACTTTGGTTGGCTTTTATTTTGAAACTCCACATCAGAATGTTCTGAAACCTTTTGCGTGACCCCATGGGGTCGTGAACTATGAACCTGAAGTGAAATGAGCCTGAAATAACAGGGCATTTTCTTTTAAATTGAATCCAAATTCATATGTAATATGTCTCATATTGGAAACTTTGGTTGGCTTTTATTTTGAAACTCCACATCAGAATGTTCTGAAACCTTTTGCGTGACCCCAGGGGGTCGTGACCTATGAACCTGAAGTGAGATTAGCCTGAAATAACAGGGCATTTTCTTTTAAATTGAATCCAAATTCATATGTAATATGTCTCATATTGGAAACTTTGGTTGGCTTTTATTTTGAAACTCAACATCAGAATGTTCTGAAACCTTTTGCGTGACCCCATGGCGTCGTGAACTATAACCCTGAAGTGAAATGAGCCTGAAATAACAGTGCATTTTCTTTTAAATTGAATCCAAAATCATATATAATATGTCTCATATTGGAGATTTTGGTTGGCTTTTACTTTGAAACTCCACATCAGAATGTTCTAAAACTTCTTGTGTGACCCCATGGGGTCTTGGACTATAACCCTGAAGTGAAATGAGCCTGAAATAACAGGGCATTTTCTTTTAAATTGAATCCAAAATCATATGTAATATGTCTCATATTGGAAACTTTGGTTGGCTTTTATTTTGAAACTCCACATCAGAATGTTCTGAAATCCTTTGCGTGACCCCATGGGGTCGTGACCTATGAACCTGAAGTAAAATTAGCCTGAAATAACAGGGCATTTTCTTTTAAATTGAATCCAAATTCATATGTAATATGTCTCATATTGGAGATTTTGGTTGGCTTTTACTTTGAAACTCCACATCAGAATGTTCTGAAACTTTTTGTGTGACCCCATGGGGTCTTGAACTATAACCCTGAAGTGAAATGAGCCTGAAATAACAGGGCATTTTCTTTTAAATTGAATCCGAAATCATATGTAATATGTCTCATATTGGAAACTTTGGTTGGCTTTTATTTTGAAACTCCACGTCAAAATGTTCTGAAACCTTTTGCGTGACCCCATCGGGTCGTGAACTATAACCCTGAAGTGAAATGAGCCTGAAATAACAGGGCATTTTCTTTTAAATTGAATCCAAAATCATATGTAATATGTCTCATATTGGAAACTTTGGTTGGCTTTTATTTTGAAACTCCACGTCAGAATGTTCTGAAACCTTTTGCGTGACCCCATGGGGTCGTGAACTATAACCCTGAAGTGAAATGAGCCTGAAATAACAGGAATTTTCCTTTAAATTGAATCCAAAATCATATTTAATATGTCTCATATTGGAAACTTTGGTTGGCTTTTATTTTGAAACTCCACATCAGAATGTTCTGAATCCTTTTGCGTGACTCCATGGGGTCGTGAGCTATAACCCTGAAGTGAAATGAGCCTGAAATAACGGGGCATTTTCTTTTAAATTGAATCCAAAATCATATGTAATATGTCTCGTATTGGAGATTTTGGTTGGCTTTTACTTTGAAACTCCACATCAGAATGTTCTGAAACTTCCTGTGTGACCCCATGGGGTCGTGAGCTATAACCCTGAAGTGAAATGAGCCTGAAATAACGGGGCATTTTCTTTTAAATTGAATCCAAAATCATATGTAATATGTCTCATATTGGAGATTTTGGTTGGCTTTTAATAATAATAATGATAATAATAATAATGCATTTTATTTAGAAAAGCGCCTTTCAGGTCACTCAAGGACACTGTACATCACACACAATAAAACACACAATGAAATATACAAAAAACATGATAAAATAGACATAGAAAGGACAACATAATAAGTTAAAATACATAGGGCAGAATGGCAGGAAGCAAAGGTTAGAGAGAGTAGGCAGTCCGATATATCTCCAATATGTCTCATATTGGAGATTTTGGTTGGCTTTTACTTTGAAACTCCACATCAGAATGTTCTGAAACTTCTTGTGTGACCCCATGGGGTCTTGAACTATAACCCTGAAGTGAAATGAGCCTGAAATAACAGGGCATTTTCTTTTAAATTGAATCCAAAATCATATGTAATATGAAAGAAAGTCTCACCGTAAGCAAGATGCGATTCGCGGTAAAATCAGCGGTGTGGAATGAACCATTTTGCGCTTTTTCCAAGGGGCGTTAAAAGAGTAGTCACAGCAGTGTTTACTTTTTTGGAATACAATATTGTAACAATTTATTAAACTAATACGCTAAGCTTGCATTTAGATCGATAATCATCATGAAATTCAGTTATGTTATTAAACTATTTGAACAACAACCAAAAAATACGGCCTTGGCCACATGTCCTTGGGTTTAAGGCTCTGCGATGTGATTGGGCCAGACCCTGTAAATTAAGAAAATAAATGAAACAATGGGAAGATCTACCTGTTATATGGGCCGGCCAGACCAAGGAAAAAAAAACAAAAGAATATGCCCGTGTGTTGTCGACCCAGGGAGACCTGGTCTGCCAGAGGCACGTTCAGCCCTGATGTTATGGGTTGTAGGCCCCACCCGACCCTCACTCACACATATTGCGTCATCTCCCAATCATCCCCCGCATGTTCCGCGGCTACAATGTTCATGGCATGCCCCACAAACCGTTTCAGTTCCGTCAGCACTATTTGGCCGATTTGGCCTTTCTTTCTATTCAGACTGCAGACTGAAAAAGCTGACCAGACTAAAGACGCTGTCGGCGGCGATCATTGCTTCTCCGCCCAAGTGCATATACACAGGGGCGGCCCCAGCACATTTGGCGCTCTAGGCGAGCTTCACTCCTGGCGCCCCCCCCCCCCCCCCCCCCCCAGGAGTGGCCCCAGCACATTTGGCGCTCTAGGCGAGATTGTTGACGGGGGGGGAGGGGGGGGGGGGGGGGGGGGGGTTTTGAGCGATTGTTGACGGGGGAGAGAGACGTGGCCGATAAAAATATATATATATATTTTTTTTTTTTCGGGCGCATTATTTTGCGCTCCCCCTCTAGATGGCGCTCTAGGCGGCCGCCTAACCCGCCTGTAGGGAAGGCCGCCCCTGCATATACAGATAAAAACCTCAAAGAGAAGTGGTTTTCATCGCGTGGGCAGCACACGTTATTTCCCTCAAATTCCAGCAACCGTAACAATGTATTTGTTTTTCACAAATGCATGTGCTGGGAAATCAGGGGATTTCAGAAACCACTTCTCTTTTGGATTTGTTTCCTTAATTTGATAAACACACTAACATTGGAACCTTAAATATGGGGGGCCGTTATTAATTATTAATACAACATTCTGAACACAAGGGTTTCATGGAAGATTGAAATAGGTTTTCAACAGGTTCTACAGCAGTGGTTCTCCAACTTGGTGTCTCCTTATATGCATATGGAGTCGCAGGAGATAGTGAAAGTTAAAGCTTTTTTCTGTATTCTGGAAATTAACCTTGGACATTAAACGCATAATGTACTCCTTATCAGCCTTATGTATGACTTGTGTTACTGTGTAAATAGGACGAAGGAATTTTATCAAGTAGGGCAAATACACATGAATAGGAGAAGCATATTTCACTTTCAATACGTCGTTCGAATGATAAGTCAGCTTGAGGTCGGCTAAGGCATTAAGGAAGGGCCCTTAATGCCTTCGTCAACATCATGTGATTTATTCTCAACTGAAATAGAATGTGGAAGTGAGAATGAACAAACAGATACTCACGAAAACATCGATAGTATCATTTCTGATCCAACCATGGCAATGAGAGCAGCACTGCTCCTCTCGCTCCTCCACTCCTGCTACCTTCACCCCCTTGGTCGGCCGACCAACGGGTTGAACCAGTGTCGGACCACCCTCTCCATCACGGCTCTGGAGGTGCTGCCCGGTGGAGGCTGGGACAACCTGAGGAACATGGACATGGGTCGGGTCATGAACCTCAGCTACTCCCAGTGTCAGACCACCGAGGACGGCCTCTACCTCCTCCCAGACGAGGTCTTTGTCATCCCCCAGAAGCAGACCGGTGTGGAGTCCAACTCGGAGATCCTCAGCTCCTGGTTGGAGGTGAAAAGCACAACGTCACATACTATCAACATGGACGCATCCTACCTTTCTGTGCTGAACGCAAAGTTTTCTGTGGAGAACCAGAGAATGAAAACTCACCAGGTCCAAGAGTCATCCACCACAGCGAGAGTACAGGTGGGTTTTGTGTCACGATAAAAAGAAAAGAATGTCAAGTTTTTTATTTGCTTTCTAAAATAGTTGATGGACCTCATTGATCAACTTTTTTGTAGTAGTAGTTGTTACAATACTTAAGTCAATTATTGTAAATCATTAGGTTTTTGATATATTATTATTATAATAACGATATTAATATAATTAGATACTAAACACATTTTGTCGAGGTTATCAAACAAATGTAGGTTTTTTTCGAATCGGAAACAGCGAAAAACCGTTACAACATATTGTGCGTCTTTGTATCACAAGATTGTGGTTAGATTGGTGTGAGTCTCTTATCACACAAGCCATTTTTTGAATAACTTGATCAAGTTAAGAGATTTTTTTTTATAATTTAATGTTTGGTATCCATCCCTGTCAACACTCAACTATTTGTACAAATTAAAAAGCAAAGTATTTTTAGCTACAGGGCTATGGCAAAATATTAGTAGGTGTTTAGGCTAAACGATAGCAGCTTAATGGCAGTAAAATATTTGAAACTGTTTGAAAAGGTTAAAATAATTGAACTACCCAAATATAAATGTATCAGACTTATTCAGATATATTCACTAAAGCCGACTTACAAAACAAATTCCGCTGCTAGTAAGGGGTCCTTTTTTGACACCTAATTAACGTGATTTGCCTGAACCTTAACCTGCATGCATGGAACTCTGTTTCTCATAGGTCCGCAACTTGGTCTACACTGCCAAGGCCTATCCTGATTTTGCTGTGGACTCGAGCTTTGCTCAGCAGGCAGTGCAGATAGCAGACGCCATTGAAAACAACCAGCCCAAGCATGCAGCATATCTTTCTGAGAAGATGGTGCTTGATTATGGAACCCATGTAATCACGGGTGTAGATGCTGGGGCTACTCTAGTCCAGGAGGATTACCTCCGATCCTTATATGTTGCCAACAGTCAGTCGCAGACCACCTCTGTCTCAGTACTCGCTGGCTTGAACTTTTTCGACAAACTGAAGTTCGATATTAGCAGCAAAGACACCACACAGAACTCCGCGCTCCAGGCGTATCAGTCCAACATTTCATACTCTCTAACCCAGAGTCACGGAGGTGTACCCTTCTACCCTGGTATGACCATGCAGAAGTGGCAGGAAGGCACCAGAAACAACTTGGTCGCCATTGACCGCACAGGGCTTCCACTACAGTACTTTATAAACCCCAAAACCTTCCCTGATATGCCAGAGCCCACGGTCAGCAGGTTGGCTCTATCGGTGAGTCACGCCATAAAGCGTTACTATGAAGTCAACACACGCCGGGGCTGTGTCGACATCAACTCCAAGAACTTCAACTTCCAGGCTAACGTGGATGACAAGTCGTGCCAGGGTCCGGCCACAAACCTCAGCTTCGGTGGTCTCTACCAGCAGTGTAGTCCGCTCACTGATGACGCAGATCCACTGTGTCAGGCCCTAGCCCAGAAGAACATAGATACAGGGGACTTCTCCTGCCGTTCGCCATACATCTCCACTCTACTGCGTTCAGAAGTCAGGCAGGAGGGTTACAATCAATACGAGTGTCAGACAGTATCTCACAACTGCTATTTGTTTTTCAAATGCCACCGCGAGGTGTGTGGCAACGTCTATTACGTGCGCAAAGCAAAGATCGATACCTACTGGTGCTCTGTTGATGGAAAGGCCCCTGAAGATTCTGGGTACCTGTTTGGAGGGATCTACGGCCCCTCCCTTCTGAATCCCATTACCAAATCCAAGAGCTGCCCTCTATACTTCATCCCACAAAGGTTTCTGTCAGATGGCCTGACGATCTGTTTGAGTAACGACTACGAGATGGCTACTGCATACTCTGTGCCGTTCGGGGGCCTCATCAGCTGTGAGTCAGCCAACCCACTGGCAGGGAACCAGAGGCATTGCCCTGCAGAGTTCAGCCAACATCTCGCCACAGTCAGCGATGGCTGCGAGATCCTCTACTGCGTCCAGTCGGGACTGTTCACTGGTGGGCAACTGCTGCCAATCCGCCTGCCTCCCTTCACTCTGCCTCCGTTGATTGGCACAATGGGTATGAGTACGGAGGTGGCGGTGATGAGTGAGGGGGAGCAGAGCTGGGTGAGAGTGGGCCAGAACAAGAAGTGGACACCGGTCCTGTCAGAGAACCTAATGGCAGTTATACGGGAGCTCCAAGTAGACCCTGGTGAGATGACAGCAGGATCCAAGGCAGGATTGGCCTTTGGGATCATTGGTTTGCTGGGGATTCTGGCTGTAGGAGGGGTGTTTCTGGTAAGAAAAAGGGCCTCTAGGAGAAACAGCTATGTGCATATAGATGGACAACCACAAATGAGTGAGACAGCGGTGCTGCTGCCAGAGGAAGAGGTAGAAGAATAGGGGCCTAGTATGACTCCAGCTGCCGGAAGGTTTTGAAACACATAGAAGTATAGTAGCAGCATCATCTGTTGGGTGTTAGATTAAATAAATACTGACAATAATACTGTCCATCAAATTATCTTTTCATAATTATTACTTTGCTTTATAAATTGTCCATCAATAATTATCAATGAATGTCATTATGCTGTCTGTATCTACCATGTTTGCCTGTATAATTCCTATTGAATTAAATAAAAATGAGCTATAATTTAACCTTATTAGGGGTCCCCTATTGTTTCTGTAATGTTTTTTTCTTTTCTCAAATTCTGTAAAAGTCATACTGCAGCCTAGGCCGCTTTAAATGTGTGGTACTGCACCCAAAGGTGGCTATTGTAAAAAAAAAATCATGAATTAGGTTTATTTCTCCTCACCAGATTGACCTTGAAACAAAATTCTTTCACCATATTAATCTCTAAAATCAGATGCATCTTTTTCACCCCGGTCTTCTGCTCTAAAAATGTTTACTTTTCCCACAATTTAATGCTAAAAATTACTTCTCCAACTAAAAAAGTATTTTTTTAGTTGGAGAAGTAAAATGTTATCATCCAGTTTCGTGGAAACTGGATGATAACCATATGTAGAATTTGCTTCTTGATTACAGGATTATAGGAAAGAGATTCCCTGATTATTCTGAAAAGCAGTTTAAAATCTAAGTGCCCCATCACCATATTGTTCTATCAGAAATCTTGATGTCGAGATGTCGAGGAATTAAAGATTTAAGAAGATTTTAGTAAGATAACGCAGACCCAGAATCAGCATTTAATACAATTATTTATACACAGAGAATTAGTGTCTTTTAAGTCTTCTATTGTTCTCTGAGGATATCGGAGTGGAGAAGACAAGTACATATGAAAAACCACTGAAAAGGGAAGTACTGTGTGACAAGAACGTTATTGTTTGTTATCTGTGTGGATGAACAAAGAGCGCTGGTGTGGACCTATGAAGGGAGTGTGGTTCATCTGCTAGCCAGAGGCCTTGGAGCCCATGTGTATGAAGGGGTGATTAGGATCAGACCTTAGGGGGGCTCTGCCCCCAATGACATTGGGGGCAGACAGTACCTTGCGATAGCATTCAACCCCCCTGACAGAATATTTTCATCCAATACAATGGAAGAAAATGTATTGGCGCATGCCAAAATCATCTCCCAGTACCAACAAAATCTTGCACTCAGGTGTCGACACTGCAACCAGATTTACGAATAATCTTTGTCTACAAGTGGAGAATATGATCAAATAGTTGATCGATGTCGTGAATAATTGAAGGTAAAATATTTGCTTTAAAATAATCAGTGCAAGTAATAATGCATATACATAAATACAAGTATGCAAGTAATATTCTGCTATTTATCAGAGAGGACCAAAATAGGATTTCAACAGGTTCTGCAGCAGTGGTTCCCCAACTTGGTGTCTCCTTTTCTGCATACGGGGTCGCAGGAGATTGCTGATAGAGATATATGATCCACAGTGGCGCTTCTACGTCCAGTTACGCCGCTGGCGAGACTCCCTGCAAGCTTTGTTAGAGGAACACAATCACACGGCTGTAGCTTCTTCTCCATTATCAACTTCATCTAATCAGTAAATTCACCTGGGAAATGAAATTTGCATGTAAGGTTGTTGCCTAGACAGGCCACCATGTTGTATCGCTGTTTTCCTGCGATTTGCATGGAATGTCGCCAACGTAGTTTAAGTTTGTTCCATAAAGCGCCATTGTATTTCAATGTTTACTCTTTGCTGAATTACAAGGTGAGCGGTGTTTCGCTTTTCTTGCACAATCTTGTTGAAACGAAATTTAAAACCACCCATCTGGTTGTTTAGTCCATATGAATGAATGAATACTTCATTCCAGAATCAAAGTTCCATATAAAAGATAATACAAGTACAAGGTCAACATTGATTAAAATACATACAAGTGTGGCGGGGCTCAGTGTAAAAGTTAATATGAACGGGGGGAGGGGGAAATAACTAAAGAGGGACCGACAACGCCACCTGGGGAATTACACCCCAGGAAATATAGAACAAAGAAAATTAAACTATGATATTACAGAAATAATGACACAGGTTCGAGAACTAAAGAGGCAGAGAAAATAAATATACTAACTGTTTATTTTATTACAATAATAATCATAACTAAATAAAGAAAACTGGAACAAAACCAATCCAAACCAAACAGCAAAACAGGAGTTATGTTACCCAGCAATCCAATGGTCAAACAATGAAACAGAAAAAGGGGAAATAACACAAAAGATAACTGAACTAAAGCAATCAAAAGTAAATAGCAAAACAGAACCAAGACAAAACCAACAGCACAGCAAAAACAGAACTAAAACCGTACAAAACAGCAGCAGGGAATCCTAAAAAAAAACAAGGGACACTAATTAATAAAAGTTCAAATGGGAACTCAAAACTGTTAAAAGACGGGGACCCTACTCACCACCCTAGGAGGTAACCAACAGAGGCTGAGTTCAGCCATCTTGGCCCTTTTATCTTGCACCTCGGTGCAGGGGGAGGAGCTAAGACGGGGTTGCATTCGCATCCCCTACTGAGGTTCACTACAATCTACCCCCTGGGTTTTTAATCGTCGGCCCGACGATTTACATTTACTGTCATGGCCTAAACACCACACAGCCACTAAGCACAGGCATCAGAGTTAGCAGCCCCAATAGCAGTACTCCCAGCAACCTGAGGAAGATGGTGGAGGTTTGGGTGTCTGCCTGCGTTTGGACGTATTGTTCTTCTCAGGGAGGCCTCACTGGTGCTTGGAA
This sequence comes from Gadus morhua, assembly GCF_902167405.1. Lineage (NCBI taxonomy): Eukaryota > Metazoa > Chordata > Actinopteri > Gadiformes > Gadidae > Gadus > Gadus morhua. Next base: position 17,210,065 of record NC_044053.1, read on the forward strand.
TTTCAGTGCTAGTTGTTGAAAACGCTGGGCCGTCGCTTGGCTGAGATGTAGCAACAGCATCAGTTTGGTTTGGTGAGAAGGTGATGATGACAGGCCGCGCTGGTAGGTGGTTTCTTGGGACAGCCATGGGTTCAGAGGTCACTACAGCCTAGTCTCTATCAAACGATGACTCATCTGCTGAGATGGATCCCCTCTGTTCAGGGGGTTCACTGGGCGGACAATTAGCAGCACAATCCACTTTGCCTTTGATGAGAGAACGATGAACATGCTTTACCTGCTGGGGGTTATGCACCGGAGCCACAGTATACACAGACCCTACCATGCCAGGGGCCTTCAGTACTTTATACACTGTTGAGCTCCAGATTTCTTGAATTTTGTGACGGCCCCTTACGCTGGTGTCTTTGAGGAGGACCAGCTGACCTTCTTGCAGTGGGACATCACAAACATGCCTGTCATAGTGTTCCTTCCGCCGGGCAGCTGCAGCTTCCAGATGCCTGGTTGTACTCTCAAAAGCATGACGTAGCCGTGTCTGGTGTTCCACGATCCAATCATGAGGGTGGCCAGGTACAGGTTCCTTAACTCTACCCAACAGAAAATCAACAGGTAATTGTGGGTCTTGGCCAAACATCAGGAAAAACTGAGACTCACCAGTCGACTGTGCCGTTGTATTGTATGCAAAGGTCATTTAGGGCAGGTAGCTGGACCAGACTCTCTTCTTGGTGATGGGCAGAGTGCGGAGAAGGCTGTGTAAGGTGCGGTTGAACCTCTCACATTGGCCATTTCCAGCTGGATGGTAGGGTGTGGTACGGCTCTTCTCAATGCCGTACATCTGGCAGAGCTACTGGATGAGGTTGCTTTCAAAGTTCCTGCCCTGGTCAGAGTGGAGGCGACCAGGCCTGTTGTAGGGGGGGCTGTTGAACATCTTGGGGGCCCAAAATAGGCCTAACGACGTCCCTGCATGGCGATCATTGAGATACACTGTAAAACTGTGCTGTATGAATGTCTGCATTTTTCTTTTTGAACCAGAATATATTTTTACCATTGAGAGTATTTAATTATTTAGTCTATGGTTTATATGTATTTATTTTTTATGGTTGAATTTATTTGAGCTGCTGGAAAGAGTATATCCTAACTCTTTTTTTCCAATGTTTACTGAATGTTTAATGAATACAACTGAAGAATTGCCACTGTTGGGTAGTAAATTGCCAATCTCTTCCACAATCCCGAACTTCTGTGTCCTTTGGTCCATCTCTGCCCAACACACCAATAAAACCCCAAAAGAGCCCCTTTTTCTATATTAGGTAAAAACATCTAATTTGCCGAAATTGAGTGATAGGTTATGTACAATTAAGAACAAACAACGGTGGGCCTCTTCATAGCTAATTTACATATTTCTTTAATTCATTAATGTATTATTATTTTATTTTTTTACAAACCTAATTTTTGGTGCCCCCCTCAGGTACTTGGTGCCCTACGCACTCTGCGTACTCTGCGTATAGGGAGCGGCGGGCCTGTGGTCCCCTGATGCCTTAATATGATTTATTAAGAACTCAAACAGAAAGACAAACTGGCTATGCCCTACAAACACTGCCCCAAAAAACATCTCTGATCCAACTATGGCATGGAGAGCAACGCCACTGCATCTCGCTCTCCTCACTTGTGCTACCTTCACGCCCTTGGTCGCCCGACCAACGGGTTCAGCCAGTGTCAGGCCAACCTCTCCATCACGGCCCTGAGGGTGTATGAAAAAAAATCAATCAAACAGCCCGTATCATGGCTGCCACATAAATAATTCCCGGCCATTTCAGTCTGATAGGAACCTTTATAAGCAGGAATGACTATCCGACCCCAGACATAGACTGGAATTGATACAGTACGTTTAGTTTAACCACAGACTTATTTGAAGGGTTTACATTTGTTTTTGGTGGTACATTTAAGCACATGTTGAATTAGGTGTAATGCATCCTGAATGCTGAAATATACTGAAAAGTACTATAATGATTTGATTATTGCAGTAGAATGCTATGTACTTGTAACTGCGAAAAGGATCACATTTACAAATTCAGAGCTGTGTGTGTGTGTGTGTGTCTTTGTGCGCGCGCGCGTGCGTGCGTGTGTGCGTGCATGCGTGTGTGTGTGCGTATGTGTGTGACTTCTATTGCTACTTTTCTTTTTCTACCATACAACAGATACAATTCTAAATCACAAAACCGTAGGGAGAAGACATGGATCAAACAAATTGAATCATTAACACTTTTGGCTAAACCGGTCCCTGCAATGAGACAGCACCCTCACCCTGCACCCAAACAGTCTCAACTGTTTTCAAGCCTTTCCCTGTTCTATATTTTTAATAAAACAATTTAAATTCCATATGGTTTTCTCTTTGTTTCTGAAAAGGTCCAATTGCAGGGTTTGAATATTATGACCATACATATTTTTGTTTTTGCTGTCTTCACCAATTATTTTTATATCTGATAGTGTTTCCATTACAGCTCAAACAGTGGGTTCAGTGGCTCAATAAAGGTTTTGAAATGGAGTCACGTGGCAAAAAAGGTTGGCACAACTGTTTTCAGAGAGGTAGGGAGGGGCCAGGTTGTTTTTGGCTTTGAAGGAGATGAGTAGTATTTTGATACCAATCCGGTATTTGACGGGAAGCCAGTGGAGGTCGTGCAGGACAGGAGTGATGTGGTCTGAGTGGCAGGTCGAAGACAGCAAACGGGCTGCAGAGTTTTAAAAATATTTTAGTCTAATAAGTATGTGTTTTGATGATCCGTACAGGATGGAGTTAGAGCAATCAAGGCGGGATGAAATGAATTTGTGGACCAGAGTTTCGGCGGTTGAGAGTGATAGGGAAGGACGGACAGGAGGGATGTTCCTGAGATGAAAGAAGGCTTTTTTTGTAATCTGGTTCATATTGGGGAGGAATGAGAGTGTGGGGTCAAGGATGATACCTAGGTTGCGGACGCAAGTGGAGGAGGGGACAATTGAACCATCAATATTGAGGAAGAAGTCCTGGGCGGGTGAGGGATTTTGGGCCAAATGAGTGAGACAGCGGTGCTGCTGCCAGAGGAAGAGGTACACGCATAGGGGCCTAGCATGATTCCAGCTGCCGGAAGGTTTTGGACTACATAGCAGTATATTCTATTGGGTGTAACACACAATAGATTAAAGATAGGGAAGATGGAAAATGAAGATTAAATGAACACTGACAATAATACTAAATACTAATAATAAATTATCTTTTCATAAGTATTTCTTGTTTTATAAATGTTCCATTGTCCATCAATATTAATCAATGAATGCTAATATGCTATCTGTATCTACTATGTTTGCCTGTATCTTCAAATAGACTCTGTATACTCTTTGGCAATTAAAAATGAGCTATAATTGACCATTATTCTTCGATTGCTTTTACAGATGTAAAGATAAAATTGCAATTTCATACTTGAGCTAATTATATCAGGCTGGAGACTACATAATGCAAACAATTACTTCTCCATTTAATAAAACTTAAATTTGTGGAAACTGGATGATAATCATGCATAGAATTTGCTTCTACATTGCAGAATTATAGGAAAGAGATTCCCGGATTAATCTGAAATGAGTTATTAGCCGTTTAAAATCTAAATTCTCCATCACCATATTGTTCTATTAGAAATCTTGGGGTCGAGATGTCGAGGCATTAACAATTTAAGATTTGAATAAGAAAAAACAGACCCAGAATCAGCACTTAATACGTTTATTTATACACAGAGAGTTGTCTGTCAAGCCCTCTATGGTTCTCTGAGGATATCAGAGTACATACGACAAACCACTGAGAAGGTACGTACTGTGTGACAACAATGTTAGTGTTTGATATGTGCGGATGAACGGAGAGCGCTGGTGTAGACCTCTGAAGGGAGTGTGGTTCATCTGCTAGCCAGAGGCCTTGGAGCCATTTTGTAAGAAGGGGCGATCATAGCATCAGACCTCAAGGGGGCTCTGCCGCTAATGACAATTTGACAGTACCTTGCAATAGCAATCAACCTCCCTGCCAAAATGTTTTTATGACCAAATAGCAAAAAAACATTTCTTTATAAACATATCCAGAGTAACCTTAATGAGCTACAAAAGGAACGACAATACTGGTATACAAACTACAGCCTGAAATGGAGAAAAATACAAAAATGATTCAAAAAAATTAAAGCTGAAGAGAAGGATCTCAAAATAAATGTTGAACTGCCATCCTCACCATGCTCAAACCACCAACATGTCAACCCTTTCAGTACATAAACAATGGGGAGGCTGAAAGCATGGGTTGGTTCCGTTATCAGAACCCAGACAGGCTGGCTCAGACATTACCCAAACAGTCACACACATGAAAGCACTAGCATGCAAAGCACACACACCCAGCGCCTAAAGACTGTCCATCCCACGTCTTCTCTCGTGACTATGAAAACACATCGGAATCCCCCTGTACACACACACACACACACACACACAGTGTTGGATTTGTACGGTGTGGTTTTGGAACTAAACACTAAATCTGTTCATGCTGGGGTAGTGCAAGACAGGAACGTGCGAGAGAGACAGAAAGAAAGAGCGGCTGAGAGAGAAGAAAGGGAAGAAAGGAGAGGCAGAGCCCTGGAGCAGGGTAGCTGGTCCCTTTCACCAGCAGGGTACACGCACAGACACACACACACACACACACACACACACACACACACACACACACACACACACACACACACACACACACACACACACACACACACACACACACACACACACACACACACACACACACACACACACACGAGAGTGCACTCTGCAGGCTTTCAGCATAGCCAGCCAGCTCTAGATCGTAGCTCACTCTTGTACAGAGCAAAAACTAAAACACAAAAATCAAGAGGCGTGCCCAACGACGAAAAACATCCAGTCCTATTTTCTCGGAGAAGGAAGTTATACTGTCCGAATGGAAAGAACAGACCATTAAAAGGATATTAAGAAAAAACACCATTCAAGGTAAAACCTCTTTTTTTTTAATTTAATCAGTCATTCCATGCACGCTTTCTCAAGATCATCCATTGTGGACATGCCATCTGTGGTGAGAGATTGCATCACTAGTGAGAGTGAGAAAGAAAGGATTAGAAATAGTACCGGGCAAAATCTAACATCTTGATTTTATATCACGATATAGCATGTTTTCTGGTACTTCAATAAATTAGTCTAAATATCCAAATGGTAAAGAACTTTAGTGCAAAATGGACATAAGTTTCACTTGAATCTATAGAGAAAAAGTATGGGCCTAGCCTCCAATATGCAAATTGTTCAAAATCAAAGTAAATATTAAACGGTTACAAGTTTAGCAGCATCTAGGGCTGGATACGTACAAAAAACAATTCATATTTTTAATCAAATACCTCGATGTTGACATACCGACAATATTGTAGGGATGACTATTAGTGCTTTCAGGTAATCATCAGCAATGTGGATCTAATGAACAAGTGGGTAAAGGCAAAATCATAGGACAGCTAGAACGTGAGGGTACATTTAGAAAAATCCCATCACTTTACTGCGATGCAGCCTTTAAACTCAGAGTAAAATAGAACATTTATGCCCTATTGCGATACCCAAAATCAAAGACCAAATCTAGTCTCAAATCATGGTATCAATATATTTTCCTTCCCTTTGTATTAGGTTTAAAATATCTACTGTAAAACAGACACATAAGGATGCAACAACAAGCAGGCTAGAATAAACACATCCCACAGTCATGTTGTGCACACCACCCACTGAACAACCATTCAAACAAACCTATAGATTGATCAAATCTTAACGGAATCATCAGCGTTATGCCATTGACCCCATCACACTATACTCTACTCACTCTTTCGTACACTTCGAATCGTACATCAATCAGTTTAAGTAATTTTATATTTCAGTAACCATGGCCACACTACCAAGCAGGCGTTTCTGTCTGTTGGCTTCGGCGATTGTGCTGTTCATCCTGGAGGCTGAGGGCTGTCGTGTTGGCAACTGGTCCGAGTGTGAAAAGGTTCCCTTCGTCCCGGGCCACAACCTGGCCGGTGAAGGGTTTGACGTTGTGCGGATGCGTCGAACCGGGGCGTACGTCATCAACGTCAAAGCTTACCTGAGCGCCAATCGCACCTGCACGCTCTGTCCCAATCGATTCCACGCCGGACAGGTGAGAGGAAAAAAACTGCCAAAAACTGCAACTACCCCGGGAAAATGGCAGTCCTCTCCGGCTGCCATTATTATTGTTTGCATTGCGTTTTCTATTAATCTCCATAACTTAGCCTTTAATTCTTTCATATCCTGCCTGTTCCTCTGGAACGTCCTCAACCTCCTCCTAACATTCCTTCCACTTCCACTACTTCATTTCCCCTTTCCTATCCACCCTCTCCCCTGATCCGTGTGCCCTCCGCCCACCTCCAGGTGGAGAAGCTCCCGGCGGCAGTGTTGGACTGGCGCCCTTTCAGTCGCTGCAGCAAGCAGCTCTCCGGCGCCCTGCACCACTCAGTGGACTCCCTGATTAAGAGCTCCAGCTCCATGGTTAAAAATAACTGGGGCGTAGGTCTGAGCCTGGAGGATGTGGGCAAGGCCGTGCTTGGCGGTAGCCGCTCAGAAATGGCCAAGTTCGCCCATTCGCAGCACAGTGTGGACAAGGCCACGTTCGCTATCCACGAGATCAGCTGCACCTACTACAGGTACTAAAGGTGCTGCACGGGATGCTTTTAGGTTATTATAATTTGGGGTTGGTCAACAGATTTTCTTCTCGGTATGCATTTAATTGATATGGGAAAACAATGATTATATTAGTCTACATAGAACAATAAAAACGTAAAGTTTGCATTTCTCTTTAATTATAATAGTAATTTATATATTCATTAATTTGAATGGTTGCGCATTAAAGTGGTAATGATAGAAATCATTGGCGTTGGTCAGATGTTATTAAGGGGACCAACCGCTCAAAATTACCTTTGAACTTAACTTCAAACGGTTTTATGAACTGTTTTTGTTTGTCTTTTTAGCTACAGACTTGCTGACCACCCTCAGCTCAGCACAGAGTTCTCCAAACATCTGAGACGCCTCCCGCAGAGCTCTGGTTCCCCAAAGAACAGAGCACTGTACAGACGACTTATAGACACCTACGGAACACACTACATACACCAGGTCAGAAATGCTGCAATTTAGTATTTTATACACCTTAAAAGCTTATTCTCTCATCTTCATCATGTTAATATTTGTCACAAAGGCAGATAGCATGTCTAAAATCTAGGGTTGTGTTCCCTTGAAAAGGTGCAACTCGGTGGTACAGTAAGGAGAGTCACAGCCTTCAGGACCTGCCTGGCAACATTGAGGGGTTTCTCAGAGTCTGAGATCAAGAACTGCCTGAATATTGAACTGAAGATGTCCCTGGGTTTCCTGCCCGCCAACACCTCCTTCTCCAACAAATGTGATGCCCTCATCAAGGGCAATGTGAGCATGGGCTTCTACCAAGGATTCATGACCCACAAGATCGAAGTCAATGGTGGAGAGAGGTATTTCCCAGACATCCTCTATGACCAAGATCCATCAGAGTCCTACCATAGCTGGATGAACAGCCTCCATGACAATCCTGATGTGGTTTCCTATGCCATCTTCCCTCTGCACCATCTGGTGGAAGACCCAGAGGTCAAGCAGAACCTCAAGAGTATGGTCACGGAATACATCAAGGAGAACCGGCTTAAGGAAGAACACCTGGGTTCCAAGAACTGTTCCCCGAACCCCAACCTGGACCACAACTGCTGCCCGCTTCGTGCAGGAAGGGGGACGCTGAAGTTGGAGATTCACCGAGCTGCAGGTCTAAGGGCGGACACATTCACAAAGACCGACGCATACGTGAAGATCTTCTACAATGACATGTATGAGGAGACGGCGACGGTGATGGACGACAATGACCCCGTGTGGAACGCCACATACAACTTTGGCTCTGTCGAGATGGGCAATCAGCTGCGGTTCGAGGTGTGGGACAGGGATGTGCTCTATAATGACGTTGCAGGGAGATGCGTGGTCTTCCCAGAGCGAGGGACTCACTCTCTGAGCTGCCAACTAAACAAAGGAGTTCTGTATTTCACCTACAGTTCAACGTGTGATCCCCACCTTATCGGCTACAGGTGTGGACGGTACTCGCCAAATGCAGAGTAGATTAATGTACTCGTACTTCTATAAATCAATGCGATTATTGGTATATTATATATATATATATGAATAACATTTCCAGTGGACCATTTGACCTGGCAGATTCTAGCAGATGTATTTTAGCAGTTAACTGACGTCAGGATGTTACTAGCTACCTCAGATCATTTCTCAGAATAGGATCTTCCGTGGAATCCAACCTGATTTTAATTAAATCCAAATATTTTAGAAAAATAATGAGTGATGACTAACTAAACTATTACTTTTTAACTTAATACAACCAGCAGTCGATATACATAAAAGAACAGACATGAAAAATAGTGGGGAAAATCCTAAATACACCAAGTTAAATATGTGTAAGAGGATAAGAGGGTTAAACAAGAGATTGAAAAGAGGTTATTCATGCTCTACGTCAAAAAAGAAACGGCTACCAAAGACAAATCATTCTGATATTCCATGTGTTTTTCATTATTAAATATGAACAAGAACATACAAAAAGATACAAATGATGTGATAAAAGTCGTACCAACACAGTTTAACAGATACAGCACAGTAGCTAATCCTACAGTACATGAAACACCACAGCCTCTCCCTCCTCAGACAGCTGCTGCTCCGGGTACCCGGGGGAGAGACAGCAGAACCTCAGTCAGGGGACAGCAGAACTTAAGATTTGGAGTTTGACACTTTATATTGAGCCACTTGTTATCTCTTAGAATGAGATAAGAAGTTTATATCAAAACCATAAAATATGTTCAGTATAGTCCAATATATATGCTAACAGTGTGTTGGCCATCTGGCCAGATCTCAAATGGCACAAATGTAAAAACTGGAAGTGCTCCACAAATATCTCAAAGCCTTACATTTTGCAGATAAATTGGCCATCTTCATCTCGACCCTGAGAATCTATGCGGGGGGGGGGGGGGTCATGGGAATAGTATGGGTTATTTTAAAGTGCCCCGGGTATGGAAACGTAGCTACTGTGCAGGAGCATTATGGCAGCTTTATGGCGTCATGTTCATAGTTGTATCACAAGATCTAAAAGCTTTGTATTTAAGGAAGAGCGTTCAAGTTTCTCCTACGAGTCCAGTTGAAAAGCCACAGCCTGACCACTCCCGACTATGTACTGGTTGGGAGTGGTATTTGTAAAAAGGTCAATAAAAATAACAAAATATTTGTTCAGTATGACTGTCTGGATAAAGTATGGAGCAGGGGTCCAAACCCTGTCCCAGGATGACGATTCTGCGAGAATACTGTTTGAACAATAAGAGTTGGGCCCGTTTTGGAGTGTCCTTACCAGACAGGGTGGAGTTTAGTGCACACCGTGTTAAGTGTGTCAGTAGGCAAATAGGTTTCACAGTCCCAGCGAGGCCTTCAATAAAGAGGCCATGTCCTCAGGAATGGTCCCCTCACCACCTGAGAGAAGGATTATCAATTAATATCTCCTTTACCCTTCTTAATACAGCAGGGCTTTGGGTCAGAGATCTTGCATTTGATTGTTGTCCTAATCCAGCATGCAGCCAGTAAATCATTTCATTTGACCAGCTTGGTGATCAATTTCACCAAGGGTTTCACGGCACGCATGCCATGGGTATCAAACCATGGATCATATATTGGTAAACATGATCCATGGGTATCAAACCATGGCTCATATATTGGTACACATGATCCATGGGTATCAAACCATGGATCATATATTGGTATACATGATCCATGGGTATCAAACCATGGATCATATATTGGTATATATATGATCATATATATATCATCGAAAACTCATGCGGCTAATGACTTTTTGTGCATTCTCCAAACCACACTAAGTCCAGGCTCAATGTCAACAGGACACCCCATTTTTCTTGCAAATATTATTATTAATATAAATGCATGCCTAAAGTCAGATTTACCACAGCATTTATTGCATAAAGTAAGGGTCAAGAGTGAACAGTTAAAAAAAGTAATATTTATATTCTTTGAACATATGACCATACAAATAACGTTCTCATTTTCAAATTGTAACGGATAGAGCCAAGAGCCAGTGAACCCAGTGCGGTTTTAAACGTGGTAATTTGTCTTGCATGATCGTCAACGTTGTAATCTATGCTATTTATCACCATTACTGATATAAGACCCCCATTTAGAGAAAAAGGGGGTAAAATGCTATGTTTTTGCCATTCCCCCCCAAGACACTGAGAACATTCCACCCTGTAGCGAACGCAGATAGTGTTCTTTCGGGATGTCCGCTTACCTTTTCTGAGGTACCAAGGGGCACCGGTGGTACAGTTTGTGTGGACGTGTGGAACTCTTTCTGAGCAGCGATGTATTTAAGGTCCGCGTCTGAGTGAGGGTTAGGCTTCCCAGACACCCATAGTATAATGCTATGCTCATAACACTTACACAAAAGCGGTTCTATAAAAGTATTATAAAGTTGGATTTGGTTGTAACCATGGGGATAACAGCCCCTCCTCTTTCCTAAAACTCTCAGCCCAAACCCATAGTTTTAAATCACATAGTGTTTGAATCCGGTCTGAAACAGTGGGTTCACTGGCTCTGTAAACGATAGGTATTGTGTAATTGACCCATCATGTAGATGTCACCGCTATCTTTTCTTTGCTTAATTGCGTCAGTTGCCGTCATGTCCTGTTCCAGCTTCAGTTTTTTCTGACCAAGTCGCAGCAGGTTATCTTCAATACTGTCCTTACTGATCAGCTTTATGACCTTTACCGTCCTGTATCAAACACACACCAGTCCATATAGAACAGGGATGGGCAACTTTCATGATAAAGAGGGCCACATTTTTCATCATAACCATCGGAGGGCCACATGACTGCACACTTCAACTAAACGTCAGCTGAGAGAAGCTACACAATTTTGAATTTGGTAGATATGATTTCCTGTATTCTGGTGCATTTTGGGGATGGCCACTACCTAAAAAATCATCCAGAATCATAACCTATGCACGGTATGTTAATTGAACCAACATACGTTCATTGCATGTTTTCCATGCTCAAACAGCCACATGAATGGTCAGTATTTTTATCAGTGCAAAGGGCTCACATACATCATCATTCAATGAAGTCAAAAAACTGAAAAACAGTGGCCCAACATTAAGTGCAACAACTCAATGAACTCAAACCCAACAAGCAGTTGTAGTAGTTGTAGTGGCGACTTAAGTGGATATCTTTAATGACTGATATCGCTTCTAAGCAAACTAGACGCATGGGTTTGCCTTCGAATTCTATGAATTCTTCTCATCTTTCTTGACCGAGTTTTCTGTAACTCGATCAATTATTATTATTCTTTTTTTTTTTATTATGTGCGGGCCTGACTAAGTGAGGATACGGGCCGCACTGAGTGAGGATGCGGGCCGCATGCAGCCCGCATCCTGATATAGAATATTGCATAACTTACAGCCAAGGCCTCGCATCGTCTGCATGTTTTACGCGTTACTCTTTCATTTTCAATCATTACAAAACTGCTCCTTGGGTTTTTTGTAAAACGTTTGAATCTGCAACGAGTTTAATAAATAATCCTCAAACATCTGTCAAATAAATCTAAAATGAATCTTCTCTTGTGACTATGAAAACACATCAGAATCCACACACACACACACACACGTTGGATTTGTACCGTGTGGTTTCGAAATTAAACAATAAATCAGTTCATGCTAGGGTAGTGCAAGACGGAAACCGAGCCAGAGCGAGAGACGGAAAGAAAGAGAGGATGAGATATAAGAAAAGGAAGAAAGGATAGGCAGAGCCCTGGAGCAGGGTGTGCCCAACGACGAAAAACAAACAAGGGCAAAGACAAAAACAAAAAAATCCTGAGGCGTGCCCAGCAATGAAAAAACATCCAGTCCTATTTTCTCGGCGAAGGATGTCATACTGTCCGAAAGGAAAGAACAGACCATTAAAAGGGCATTAAGAAAAAACACCATTCAAGGTAAAACCTCTTTTGATTTTAGGTCATTCCATGTACGTTTGCCAAAATCATCCACTGTGGCAAGCCATCTATGGCGAGAGGTTGCACTCACCAGTGTGAGTGAGAAATAAAAGATAAGAAATAGTGCCGGGCAATATCAAATATCTTGATTTTATATCAGGATATACCATGTTTTCTGGTATTTCAATAAATGAAGTAAAAGTAAAATATCCCCATGGTAAAGCCTATTTTTGATTACTCCTGTGTGACTAGGCCTAGGAGTTTTTTCTCATGTTACGAAGACCTTTACTGTAAAATGGACATAGGTTTCATGGGAATCTATCGAGAAAAGATATGGGCCTAGCCTCCAATATGCAAATTGTTCGAAATCAAAGTAAACATTAAACCGTTTCAAGTATAGCTGAATCTTTGAACGCACGAACATCTGCATACAACAATGGCATCTGCATACAACTTTGTAGGACATGACATCCTACAAAGTGGCCTCCTACCAAATGCGTAAAGCAGTGAAAGCGGCCAAGAAACGGTACAGAGAAAAGGTGGAGACGCACTTAGGCAATCGCAACCGCAGGAGTGTTTGGCAGGGACTGAAGATGATTGACTACAAGGGACGATCGGCCAACTCAACAGATGTGGTCCCTCACTGGTAATTGACTTGAACTCATTTTATGCACGCTTTGTGGTCAGGAATGATTATTTTCAAAACAACGCTGTTAGCCCTGCAGCCATTTTTAACAACGGTGCTACGTGCAATCTCCCCAAAGACCAGTTGATCTCAGTCTCTGAGCATTACGTGAGAAGAGCACTTAGAGGACTGAACAGCAAAAATCCCGCTGGCCCAGACGGCATTCCTGGGCGATTGTTAAAATCATGTGCCGACAAGCTTGCACCAGTGTTAACAACAATCTTCAATCTGTCTCTAGCTCACACTAGTTCCTAGGTGCCTAAACACATCCACCAGTATTCCTGTGCCCAAGAAAGCCAACTCAGCAAGCTTACATGATTACCGCCCCATAGCCTTGAGATCAGTGGTGATGAAATGTTTTGAGAGACTGGTAAAAGATTTTATATGTTCGTCAACACCTGGCTCATTAGACCCCCTTCAGTTTGCCTAACGACCCAATATAAGTATTGATGATGCCATATCCCATGTCCTCCAAACCACTCTCTCCCACCTGGAAAAAGGGAAGGGGAATTACGCACGCCTGCTGTTCATTAAATAAAGCTCAACCTTTAACACCATTGTGCCAAACCTTTTAGTCACCAAGCTCAATCTTCTAGGATTTAATACATCTCTCCGCTCCTGGGTTCTCAGCTTTTTGATGGACAGGCCACAGGCGGTGAGGATTGGGAGCTGTATGTTAAATACAGTCACCCTCAATATGTGTTTTAAGTCCCATGCTGTATTCCCTATACACCCCGCCTACCTAAAGGAAATTAAGATGCTGACATCATGGTGCAATGACAACAGCCTTGAACTAAACATTGCCAAAACCAAGGAATTGGTGGTTGACTTCAGAAGGGACAAGCAGAGGCTACATCACAAACCACTGAACATTCATGGTGTCCTGGTGGAGACAGTCGGCTACTTTAAATATCTTGGAGTAGTCATCTCTAAGGACCTTCCATGGACATCACACTCCAACCAACTGAAAAAAGCAAGACAGCGTCTGTACCATTTTAGAAAGCTGAACAAATTCAGAATATCCAAAGAGCTGCAGAAAACACACTCAGCAACAATAGAGTCGGTTATTTCTGGAAATACCAAAACCTGGTATGGAAATAGCAACTCTCAGGATAAGAAGGCATTGCATAGTTAACAGGTGTGCAGAGAAAATCACAGACACTGCACTCCCTGGACTTCAGGACATCTACACTAGGCGCTGCCTGTCAAGGGCCAAAATAATTTTAAAGGACTGTCATTACCCTGGCCATAACATTTTTCAATGGTTGCCCCCTGGAAAGTGGCTTCGATGTCAAAAGGACAGAACAGAAAGACTAAGAAGTTTTTTCCCCCCCCCCCAAGCCATACGGACAATGAATGCCTGATTCCCCTCTCTTCATAAACTTTATTTTATTTTATTTAATCCCCAACCCCGTTCTTTTTTTTTTCTCAGTACTTTTCTATTATCAAACTTGCCACAGCTGGGAGTTGCAGTCGCAATCCCCTTTCACTGCTTTTTGTTCCAGAAATTACGCATGTGACAAATAAATTCTTGAATCTTTAATCTAGCGCTGGATATGTACAAAAACCAATGTTCTTACCATATACTGTACCTCGATGTTGACATACCGACAATATTGTAGGGAGGACCATTAGTGCTTTCAAGTAATCATCATAATGTTGATATAATGACTAAGTGGGTAAAGGCAAATCATAGGACAGCTAGAAAACGAGGGTAAGTTTAGAAAATCAGATCACTTTACTGTAATGCAGCCTTTAAACCCAGAGTAAAATAGAACATTCATGCCATATCTCTATACCCAAAATCTAAGACCATATCTAGTCTCATATCACAGCATTGATGTATTTTCCAGCTCTATCTAGTAAGTCTAAAAAATCTACTGTAAAACAGACACATAAGGATGCAACAGGCAGGCTAAAATAGACACATCCTACAGTCATGTTGTGCACACCAACCACTGAACAAACATTCAAACAAACCTCCCATATAGATTGATTTATGATCAAATCTTAATGGGATCATCATAGTTAAGCCATTAACCACATCACACTATACTCTATCTCACTCATTCGTACACTTCGAATTGTACATCAATCAGTTTGAATAATTTTACATTTCAGTTACCATGGCCACACTACCAAGCAGGGGATTCTGTCTGTTGGCTTCAGCGATGGCGCTGTTCATCCTGGAGGCTGAGGGCTGTCGTGTTGGCAACTGGTCCGAGTGTGAAAAGGTTCCCTTCGTCCCGGGCCACAACCTGGCCGGTGAAGGTTTTGACGTTGTGCGGATGCGTCGAACCGGGGCGTACGTCATCAATGTCAAAGATCACCTGAGCGCCAATCGCACCTGCACGCTCTGTCCCAATCGATTCCACGCCGGACAGGTGAGAGGAAAAAAGGCCAAAAACTGCAACTACCCCGGGAAAACGGCAGTCCTCTCCGGCTGCCATTATTATTGTTTGCATTGCGTTTTCTATTAATCTCCAAACCTTTAATTCTTTCATTTCCTGCCCGTTCCTCTGGAATGTCCTTGAACCTCCTCCTAAAATTCCTTTCACTTCCACTACTTCATTTCCCCATCCCTATCAACCCTCTCCCCTGATACGCGCACCCTCCGCCCACCTCCAGGTGGAGAAGCTCCCAGCGGTGGTGTTGGACTGGCGGCATTTCAGACACTGCAGGAAGCAGCTCTTTGGCGCCCTGCACCACTCAGTGAACTCCCTGATAAAGAGCTCCAGCTCCATGGTTAAAAATAACTGGGGCGTAGGTCTGAGCCTGAAGGATGTGGGCAAGGCCGTGCTTGGCGGTAGCCGCTCAGAAATGGCCAAGTTCGCCCATTCGCAGAACAGCGTGGACAAGGCCACGTTCGCTGTCCACGAGATCAGCTGCACCTACTACAGGTGCTGCAGGGGATGTTGCTAGGTTATTATAATTTGGGGTTGGTCAATGGATGTTCTTCCCGGGGATGCATTTAATTGATGTGGGAAAACAATTATTATTTTACTCTACATAGACTAATAAAAATGTAGAGATTGTATTTCTGTATAATTATAATAGTCACTTAAATATTCAATCATTGGAATGGTTGCACATGAACGAAATCATTGGCGTAAGTCATGTTATAAAGGGGACCAGCCACGCAACATTACCTTTGAACTTAACTTGGAACTGTTTTTGTTTGTCATTTTAGCTACAGACTTGCTGACCACCCTCAGCTCAGCAAAGAGTTCTCCAATCATCTGAGACGCCTCCCACAGAGCTCTGGTTCTCCTAAGAATAGAGCACTATACAGACGACTTATAGACACCTACGGAACACACTACATACACCAGGTCAGAAATGCTTCAAATTTTTTGCTAAACACCTTAAAGGGTTATTCTCTCATCTTAATGTTTATATTAGTCAAAAAAGCAAATAGCATGGTTAAAATCGAGTGTTGTGTTCCCCTTGAAAAGGTGAAACTCGGTGGTACAGTAAGGAGAGTCACAGCCTTCAGGACCTGCCTGGCCACATTGAAGGGTTTCTCCGAGTTTGAGATCAAGAACTGCCTGAATATTGAACTGAAGATGTCCCTGGGTTTCCTACCCCCCAACACCTCCTTCTCCAACACCTTCTCCAACAAATGTGATACCCTCATCAAGGGCAACGTGAACATGGGCTTCTACCAAGGATTCATGACCCACAAGATCGAAGTCATTGGTGGAGAGAGGTATTTCCCAGGCATCCCCTATGACCAAGATCCATCAGAGTCCTACCACAGCTGGATCAACAGCCTCCATGACAATCCTGATGTGGTTTCCTATGCCATATTCCCTCTGCACCATCTGGTGGAGGACCCAGAAGTCAAGGAGAACCTCAAGAGTTTTGTCATGGAATACATCAAGGAAAACCGGCTCAAGGAAGAACACCTGGGTCCTAAGAACTGTTCCCCGAGCCCAAACCTGGATCACAACTGCTGCCCGCTCCGGGCAGGAAGGGGGACGCTGAAGTTGGAGATTCACCGAGCAGCAGGTCTAATTGGGGACCGATTCACACAGGCCGATGCCTATGTGAAGATCTTCTACAACAACATTTATGAGGAGACAGCGACGGTGATGGACGACGATGACCCCGTGTGGAACGCCAAGTACGACTTTGGCTCTGTGGAGATGGGCTATCAGCTGCGGTTCGAGGTGTGGGAGAGGGATGTGTTCTTTGATGACGAGGCAGGGAGATGCGTGGTCTTCCCAGAGCGAGGCACTCACTCTCTGAGCTGTCAACTAAACAATGGAGTTCTGTACTTCACCTACACTTCAACTTGTGATCCCCACCTTATCGGCGACAGGTGCGGACGTTACTCGCCCAATGCAGAGTAGATGAATGTACTCACTTTTTTAAATCTATGGGATTATTGGTATACAAAACATATATTTTGATTCACCTACTAAGTAAGAAGCAAGCATAATAATTGTCTCCTCCCGTTATTAAGCATGCATAATCATTTTCTACCTATAAGACGTTTTCACACATTTTTGCCGCATCAGTATATCAGGAGATTCTACCCTGAGGGTGATTGACAGTGATTGCTTTATATGTGGACATCGATGTCGTTAGACATCAGTAGAATCCACGGGGGGTTTAGGGGGGTGGGCTTGCAATGAGAGGAATATGACGTACGGTCTAAATTCGCAAGAGGCGGGATAAGTGTGGCCGCTGTCACTGTAGTTTGTTTGACCGCAGACAAAATAGAGGCAGAACTCATCGCCATCATTTTAAATGTTGCTAAAATGATGCATCATATAGTCCGTTGCATTCACAACATCCGAAGCATCGATCGATGAAAGATTGGAGCATGAGTTGGAGACAAATAGAAGTAACGACAAAGAAGAAAGGTGTCGCGAACGACACCTTGCGTTACCGGAGAAAGGGAGCGTATATTTTTGCTTCATTTCAAATATAACACTTAGACAAATGTAGTTGATTTCGCTGTTTTCCCTGAGAAAACAGGGAGTGCAAGGACGGGACCTTATAATGTTCAGTTATTACCGACTGTTGTCAGTAATAATAATAAAAAAAACATTTTCTAAACACTTGCAGCTGTGAACTTATTTGTTGTAATTTATTGTATGATGTGTACTTTTAAGGTTATGATAAGACATATTTTAGCGTTCACCACAAATGACTCTTAAAAGCAGTACAAACATCACATTTTTTTTAACCATTCAACAATCAAAAGGCATCAGACTGATTATCATTTAGGGGGCCATTCAATGACATGTAGAAGCATCATCAACTGATGATGACAGTGATCACAGTGATCACACCACTGATGTGGTGTGAGAAATACCGACTTTCAACTCCTCATTCACATATAAGGTAATTTACATTTCCTACAGAGAAAATACTACCTCAGGGGTAGTATGAAAGGAGACTTTCATGGTACAAATGTCAGGATATGTTCTTCACACATACGGCCCATCAGGAGAATATCAGGCCTTTCAGGTGTGTCTGAAAGCAGCTAGTGTGT
This sequence comes from Gadus morhua, assembly GCF_902167405.1. Classification (NCBI taxonomy): domain Eukaryota; kingdom Metazoa; phylum Chordata; class Actinopteri; order Gadiformes; family Gadidae; genus Gadus; species Gadus morhua. Next base: position 17,228,373 of record NC_044053.1, read on the forward strand.
GAGCATTTGATTACATGATAAAATGAGTCATGTTATGGATAACAGGGGTAATTTTTCAATGGAAAGTGTCGTATACTATGCATGCAAATCCATTATTAAATAGCTTTTACTGTTATTCAGGGCTGAAAAGTGCATTGATATTTAGTTAGTTAGTTGAAAATAATAATCATCATTGAGATTAAACATCTCTTCAAGTGTCCTGGTCAAAACAGGCAGCAGTAGCCTACAGTCACACATAGCATACGCACAAAACATGAGAAAAATGAAACAGCTAAAACAGTCCGTAGGGGGGAGGGTGGATATCAATATCGCAAGACATCTCGGGAGGCTCAAGGAGGGGAGTAATATTAACTTTGAGCAACAAAGTGTAGTCTTGTGGTGGACTCTATAGACATAATTCACCATACTGTTTTATGTTTTCGTTCTGTGTTATAGGGACGCTGCCTTTTTAAGATCACGTGACGTGCGTGTTGATATGCCGGTCGGCAGGATGTTTGAATTTAACGGTTTTTATATGACAAAACAAACGACCTACCATTGCATGTCGAGGGGAGAAATTGTCTCGACACTTCTTTTATCGCAATGGCTAAAGTCTTTAGATAGAACGTCTTACCTGGGAGAGTTTGTCGATGGCGACACCGTTAAAACAGACGGAAGTGGGGAGGGCGGGATATCAATATTGCAAGACATTGCGGGATGCGGGATCGATCATGCCGTTGTCTTTCAAATCGCGTGTGAATGCGGTGTCCTGCGCTGCCTTTGTCTTGAAACGTCTGCGTCAGCTCGCACATGTGTGTGTATGCGGTGTGTATGTGCGTGCGTGCGGTGCATGTGTGCGTTTGCGCGTGCTGTGCGAGTCTGTGAGCTGAAGGCTGCTTGGCACATGCGCACTGACCAATTTGAGTAACTTGTGACAGGCCTGCTATTATATAGTAAGAAGTAAGATAAGATATGACTAACATTTCCAGTGCACCATTTGACACGGCAGATTCTAGCAGATGTATTTGAGCAGTAAGCTGATGCCAGGATGTTACAAGCTACCTCAGATAATTTCTCAGAATATAGGATCTTCTGTGGAAACCTGATCGAAATATTTTTTTTAAGATATTTTAGAAAAATGATGAGTCTAAACTATTACTTTTTAACTAAATATAACCAGCAATCGATATACATAAAAAATAGGGTGGGAAAATCCTAAATACACCAGGTTAAATAAGTTTGAGTAGAAGGGTTACAAGAGTTTGAAAAGAGGTTATTCATGCTCTACGTCACGAAAGAAACGGTTACCAAAGACAAATAATTCTGATATTCCATGTTTTTTTTATTATTAAAATTGAACAAGAACATACAAAAAGATACAAATGACGTGATAAAAGTTGCAACACAGTTGAACAGATACGGCACAGTAGCTAGTCCTACAGTACATGAAACAACCCCTCCTTAGACAGCTGCTCCGCTGGGATACAGCCTACTCATTTTAGGTCATCTGACAGCAAAACTTAAGTCAGATGACAGCAGAACTTAATACAGTTTCCTCCAAACACTCCATCGCCCGAATGCTGAACAAAGCTTACGATCATTTTAATTCTTTATTGGCCCTTAGTCTACATTTTCATTCTTTCAGTTGCGTCATTGTGGTTGTGGTTACACTGTTCCAAATTATCAATAAAAGACATAATCATGTTTTTATACAGGTCAGACGATTCATGTCATCAATCATCAGTATCCAACTGGATAAATACCTGCCAAAGTATCCCACTAAGCCTTATTCTCATCCCCCCCATGTACAATTTATTGAGCCGCTTTTTATACTTTAGACTGAGATAGGAGGTTCATATCAAAACCATAAAATATGTTCAGTATAGTCCAATATATGCCAACAGTGTGTTGGCATCTCAACCCCTAGAATCTAAGCGGTGGGGGGGGGGGGGGCTCATGGAAATACTATGGGTTATTTTAAAGTACTCCGGGTATGGAAACGTAGCTACTGTGCAGGAGCATGTAAACGTGTTCTCCATTAAAAAAAAAATATATCAGAGGAGCTTTATGGCATCATGTCCATGGTTGGATCACAACTCAGGATGGATCCCAAGATCTAAAAGCTTTGTATTTAAGGAAGAGCATTCAAGTTTTTCATACGAGTCCAGTTGAAAAGCCACACTTACAACCTGACCAATCCCGACTATGTACTGGTTTCAAGTATTTGTAAAAAGGTCACACTAAAAATAATAAAATATTTGTTCAGTATGACTGTCTGGATCAAGTATGGATCAGCGGTCCAAACCCTGTCCCAGGATGACGATTCTTTGAGAATACTGTCCGAACAATAAGAGTTGGGCCCGTTTTGGAGTGTCCTTACCAGCCAGTGTGGAGTTTAGTGCACACCGTGTCAAGTGTGTTAGTATGCAAATAGGTTTCACAGTCCCAGCGAGGCCTTCAATAAAGAGGCCATGTCCTCAGGAATGATCCCCTCACCACCTGAGAGAAGGATTATCAATTAATATCTCCTTTACCCTTCTTAATGCAGCAGGGCTTTGGGTCAGAGATCTTGCATTTTTGTCCTAATCCAGAATGCAGCCAGTAAATCATTTAATTTGACCAGCTTGGTGATCAATTTCACCAACGGTTTCACGGCATGCATGCCATGGGTATCAAACCATGGATCATATATTGGTATACATGATCCATGGGTATCAAACCATGGATCATATATTGGTATACATGATCCATGGGTATCAAACCATGGATCATATATATTGGTATATATTAGTGTTGCACGGTATACCAATACTAGAAAGGTATCATGATACCCTCATGCAAAAAACGATACGATTCGCAATTATTATTAAAATAACGTTCTGTGTCTGTGCAGCGGTCCGCTCCAACTCTGTCCTACTCCTTGCACGTAGAGGCTAGACTGTGGGCGTGGCCCTCATCTCGCACTAAGCCACAGCAGCAGCAGCAGGCAGTTCACTGAGCGAGTGAGAGTGAGACGCAACGAGATGGCGAAATATATGATATATGTAAGGGAAAATGTTGTACAGAACGCAGGTCATTATCAGGAAAAATGAGCCCCGACAGGGCGAACCGGACCCCGACGCGAAGCAGAGGTGTCTTGCTTCGCCCTGAAGGGTATTATTTTCCTGATAATGACCGGCAGCGGCCTATACATTATCCCGCTTTTCATACGGCTCCTTGCCAAAACGAAACAATATCTTCACACAGTGTGTCTTTTTACAATTACCATTGGTAGTGTTGATCAGAAGAGAAAAAGTCAGCCAAAGACGTTGACGTCGCTTAGTAACCGGACTACTTAATGCGGAGTGATAAGAAAGACGTGAATCAGGCAAAAAATTCACTTTCCTTGACAGTGGTCTAGTTCGGTGTGCATAAAAGTACCGACAGACAATCATTTTATTTTAGCTCAGCAGGTGGAAAGCAATCATTTTATTTTTGTTAAAACATGTTCAGTAGCAAGTATATTTTGAGTTATTTATTCTGAGTGTTAAAGTTTAAATACTTCACTGCAATTGTCGGACTGACGTATGTCCACCATAGTGTAATGGCAGGTACCATGTAGTGGCATGTTTTGTTTTGTTTTTAATAGAGAGGAGAAAATAGTATTTTAATTGTATGTCTAAGTCAGACATTAATGTTTTCACTGTTCAAAAGTTTATATTGTACAGAAAAGTGGCTTATTAAGCAAAAGCAATTATGTTGAAAATCAGAAGAGATTATGCCCATACTTGCTCCGTAGAATAAATGTATTAACGTAATTTGCTCCAAAAGCAGGAAACCATTATTCATCTCTTCTCCAGATATTTTAGATTTTCTACATGTATCGGTTCAGTATCGAGCTATTTTCGGGCAGGTATCGTATCGAAGTCGTAATTTCGTAACTAGTATATGGTATCGTGCAACATTAGTACATATGATAATATATATAAATAATATATCATCGAAAACCCTATGCGGCTGATGACTTTTAGTGCATTCCCCAAACTACACTAAGTCCAGTATCAACGTAAGCAGGACACCCCATTTTTGTTGCCAATATTATTATTAATATAAATGCGTGTCGAAAGTCAGATTTACCACAGCATTTATTCAGCGCATGACCATACAAATAACGTTCTCATTTTGAAATTGTAACGTTTATATAGAGCCACGAGCCAGGGAACCCACTGTTGTTTTAAACATGGCAATTTGTCTTACATGATCGTCAACATTGTAATCTATGCTATTCATCAGCATTACTTAGATTTGGCTCCAATTTGGAGAAAAAAGGGGGTAAAATCCTATGTTTTTGCCATTCTCCCAAAAACACTGAGAACGTTCCACCCTGTAGCGAACGCAGGTAGTGTTCTTTCGGGATGTCCGAGTACCTTTTCTGAGGTACCAAGGGGCACCGGTGGTATGGTTTGTGTGGAGCTCTGTCTGAGCAGCGATGTATTTAATGTCCGCGTCTGAGTGAGGGTTAGGCTTCCCAGACGCCTATAGTACAACGCTATGCTCTAACACTTACACAAAGGCGGTTCTATAAAAGTATTATAAAGTTGGCGTTGGTCGTAACCATGTGGATAACTCCCCCACCCCCCCCTTTCCTAAAACTCAGCCCAAAACCCAGTTTTAAATCACAGGGTTTGAATTCGTTCTAAAACAGTGGGTTCACTGGCTCTTTAAATGATAGCTATTGTGTAATAGACCTGTCATGTAGATGGCACCGCCATTTTGTGTTTGCTTACTTGCGTCAGCTGCCGTCATGTCCTGCTCCAGCTTCAGTTTTTTCTGACCCAGTCTCAGCATGTTATCTTCAATACTGTCCTTACTGATCAGCTTTATGACCTTCACCGTCCTGTATCACACACACACACACACAATATAGAATGTTGCATAACTTATAGCCAAGACCTCGCATCGTGTTCATGTTTTACGTGTTTCTCTTTCATTTCCAATCAATACAAAGGTGCTCCTTGTGTGTTTTGTAATACTATTGAATCTGCAATGAGTTTAACAAATAATCCTAAAGCATCTGTCAAATAAACTAATAACAGCAAACTAAAACCATGGTTGTAAATCATTTAATTCCTTTTATAATTTTACATCCAAAAGTAGGACCATTGAATTTCGATGCGACAGCGAGTTGCAGTCCCTGTGAGTGATGATTATGCAGGGCCAGTATGTATTCGGTCCTGTTAAAGAGGAGGTGACGGGGGCAGCCTGCTACCTGGTTTGGCCCAGTCTGTGGCAGCGGTCCTCCGCCTGCTTGTCGTTGTACGGGTTACAGTCGATGTCGTGGAGGATGACGGCGTTGGCCGACGTCAGGTTGATGCCCAGGCCGCCGGCGCGCGTCGACAGCAGGAACACAAAGATGTCCTGGTCGTTGTTGTACTCGTCTATCAACACTATCCTGTGGGACGGAGCGGGTGTCATGGGTTTTCATATGGAAACAACCTGTTCATTTTTTAGATGGAAGCAGGTGTTGATAAATATCATCGTTATTCGAGGAAGTGGAAATCTCAAGGATTTCCGATTCATTCTCTTACAACACGTTTTTCCCATAATTGTTTTCATAGAACCCCAACATTCATAATACTTTAAAGGCAAGGACTTTCAACAGCAGATAGGCTCAATCAAATTGTTAAGTCTCATTTAGCCATCGATAGGGACTTGGCCGCGATTATTTACATAAAAGAATCTCCAACAAATGCCATGGTAACTTTTCAACACAGATAAAAAAATAAAAACTTTCGACACACACACACACACACACACACACACACACACACACACACACACACACACACACACACACACACACACACACACACACACACACACACACACACACACACACACACACCAGACCTGTCAGCGATGGGCGTGGATCCATCCAGCCTGACGTAGCGATGCTTCAGGTGTCTCAACAGAATCTCCACGATGTCCAGCATCATGGTGAACTGGCTGAATAACACCACCCTGTCTCCCTGAGGGGTGGAGAGGACAGCCACGTTAGAAATTCACATAGAGCCACAAGGAAGGCGTGGTGCGAGACATTATCTCCCTCATGACACATTTTATTTACCACCAGACGCAGAGGAACCTGGAATAACTGATGGTGAACCACTTCAGTATAGTAAGTTTTAGATCTGGATATTCTAGCAGTAGTGATCGATAATGGATTATTCATTGATTGTATTTGAAAGATGAGGGTTGAATGTGTCGGCTTAGCTCAGGAGCGAGTGGGGTGACTTACGCCTCGTGCCCACTGCCTCCGTCCGTTGACTGATCCCCATTGACTTTGAATGGGGACGGACGCGCAATGCATTGTGGATCCGTTCGCTCCGTTAGAGCCTTCGGTTCCTTCAAAAAGTTGAAAAATTGTCAACATTCTCGGCAGCGACGGATCCGTCATCCAATCGGATCGCGTATGCAAATGTGTGCAATGTCTCAGGCTCTTACGACCCCGGAAAGCTCCCCCATCCGTCAGCCAAGCCTTCCGACGTCCTTTGACTGACGGTGCAGTGGGCATGAGGCGTTAGGGATCGACCGACATGGATTTCTCAGGGCCGATAGCGATTTTTTTTTCATCAGCCATAGCCGATAACTAATGGTGAAGTTAAAATAATAGTGAAAAAAGCCTTGAATCAACCTAGCAAAGTGATCATGACTTTCTCTTTTACTTCTTACGCTGCCGATTTTCTTGAGCCAATATTTGGAGCCAATAATACCATGGAAATCAAGAGCTCTCGCAAGAGCACAATTTAAATTTGCTCAGCGTGTCACTCTGGAAACGATCAATACTCGTGTATATTCTGGGCCTCCCCTGGCCCAGAACATTAATCAATCACATCGATGTATCAATATAGGCAGGCCAAAAGCGTTGCTGTTTTACCGACCGGATACGGCAAGAGTCTTATCTATTGGTTAGCTCCACTGGTCTGAATAGGACACCCCTTGTATTCTTCTGATTGGTAGTAATGTTATCCAATGTGTGTTATCCAGTGATATTTTCAAATGCATGCTTGGTGCCGCCCCTCGAGTTGGGCCATTTTCATTACTCGTTGCCAGACCCTACAGCTTCCTATATGTGGGTCTGGATTTGAAGGCTAAGCCTCCCTCAATTTACATTATAAAAATGACACAATGACGAAAACAAATGTTACGTCTCAATTTAAAAAAATTTACATTTATTGAACTGTCTGTAAATCACGCCTAAAAAAGGAAAGAAAATAAGAATCGGCCGTTACTGAAAAAAATATCGGACGATACCGATACACGTAAAAACCGCAAATATCGGTCGATCACTACTTTTAACTGCAAGGCTGCTGGTTCGAACCCCGGCTCCTCCTTGCAGTGTCGAGGTGTCCCTTAGCCTAACCTTAGACACCTAACCCTAACACTGCTCCTGACGAGCTTGCTGTCGCCTTGCATGATGGACTCAGCCGTCGGTTTGGAATGTGTATGTTGTAAGTCGCTTTGGTCAAAAGTGGCTGCCAAATGCCCTTAAAAATGTATACCCAATCAATCAGTCTTAGAGTTGTGTCCTAAACTTTGCATATATTATCGAGCCAACAGAACACACGTCCACAAACTTGCTGTGCATGATAGTCTAATTGTTAGAGGTGTTTGACCTCCCAGCTGAAAGTCTTGGGAGTCTCCAATGTTAGAACCCCGATATCTACCAAGCCAAGCAACTTATAGTGAACCAGTAGCTTATAGTGAACCAGTAGCTCATAGTGAACCGGTAGCTCATAGTGAACCGGTAGCTCATAGTGAACCGGTAGCTCATAGTGAACCGGTAGCTCAGAGTGAACCGGTAGCTCAGAGTGAACCGGTAGCTCAGAGTGAACCGGTAGCTCAGAGTGAACCGGTAGCTCAGAGTGAACCGGTAGCTCAGAGTGAACCGGTAGCTCAGAGTGAACCGGTAGCGCATAGTGAACCGGTAGCTCATAGTGAACCGGTAGCTCATAGTGAACCGGTAGCTCATAGTGAACCGGTAGCTCATAGTGAACCAGTAGCTCATAGTGAGCCAGTAGCTCCTAGTAAGCCAGTAGCTTCTAGTGAGCCAGTAGCTTCTAGTGAGCCAGTAGTGCGTACCGCGTCTTTGAGCGAGGCCAGAAGGTCCGTGAGGAGGTTGAACTTCCCAGAGTCCAGTAGCAGGTGGCTGTCTAGCTGGTAGCACCCGATGGAGGAGTACTGCTGGCAGAGCCGGTGAAGCTCAAAGTCTGACATCACCTCCATATCCTCCTGGATCAGCGCTGCATCGGCATCGAAGTGGGTCGGCTCCTGGGGAACAGGAGGAGTGGCATAACAGTGTGAGGGGAAGAGTGGCTTGACAGTGTGAGGGGAGGAGTGGCTTGACAGTGTGAGGAGGAGTGGCTTAACAGTGTGAGGAGGAGTGGCTTAACAGTGTGAGGAGGTGTGGCTTATCAGTGCGAGGAGGAGTGGCTTAACAGTGCGAGGGGAGGAGTGGCTTAACAGTGCGAGGGGAGGAGTGGCTTAACAGTGCGAGGGGAGGAGTGGCTTAACAGTGCGAATTGAGGTCAGGTTTAACAGTGCCAGGGGAGGAGGGATTAACAGTGTGACGGGAGGAGGTCTAAACAGTGTGACGGGAGGAGGTCTAAACAGTGCGAGGGGAGGAGGTCTAAACAGTACGACGGGAGGAGGTCTAAACAGTGCAAGGGGAGGAGGTCTAAACAGTGCGACGGGAGGAGGTCTAAACAGTACGACAGGAGGAGGTCTAAACAGTGCGACAGGAGGAGGTCTAAACAGTGCGACGGGAGGAGGTCTAAACAGTACGACGGGAGGAGGTCTAAACAGTGTGACGGGAGGAGGTCTAAACAGTGTGACGGGAGGAGGTCTAAACAGTGCGACAGGAGGAGGTCTAAACAGTGCGACGGGAGGAGGTCTAAACAGTGCGACGGGAGGAGGTCTAAACAGTGTGGCGGGAGGAGGTCTAAACAGTGTGGCGGGAGGAGGTCTAAACAGTGTGACGGGAGGAGGTCTAAACAGTGTGACGGGAGGAGGTCTAAACAGTGCGAGGGGAGGAGGTCTAAACAGTGCGACGGGAGGAGGTCTAAACAGTGCGAGGGGAGGAGGCCTAAACAGTGCGAGGGGAGGAGGTCTAAACAGTGCGAGGGGAGGAGGTCTAAACAGTACGACAGGAGGAGGTCTAAAGAGTACGACAGGAGGAGGTCTAAACAGTACGACAGGAGGAGGTCTAAACAGTGAGACGGGAGGAGGTCTAAACAGTGCGAGGGGAGGAGGTCTAAACAGTGCGACGGGAGGAGGCCTAAACAGTGCGAGGGGAGGAGGTCTAAACAGTGCGACGGGAGGATGTCCAGGGGGTTGACACTAACGGTTGCCCACCCGTGATTTTGGTCCACAAAGTTGATTCTGATCGAATAAAACCACCATAAACAGATAATCCAGTGTCTGGGCCAAACTTTGCAACTAAACATGGTGTTTGCTATCAATGACTGGGTTTCTTAGGAAAAAGGTAAATTGCCTTCAATCAGAACAGATGTTCTTCAGCGCAATCTAGTAATAGCGCATTTGTCTATTTGCAGTGTTTGACTTGGTGTCATTCGATTATATCTGCCCTGAACTTTAAATAGAGGTGTCAAGTGTCAAAATTGTAAGATATCTACCATTATTTGAGTCTCATATTAAGACAGCGCTACCAACTGATAACGACCAACTGATAATTATTTCAGGTGGAAATGTTATCTTCCACTTATGCTTGGTTAAGGTGAATGCTTTATTCACTTTAACCAAGTATTATCCACGTTAAATATTTCACTTGCTCAAAACTCTTTATTTTGGCACCAAGATCACATTAACTCCCTTGCAGTTGTGGAGATATACTCTATTTACTTTGGGTACGTTCTTTTCTGAAAAAACCTTTTCACCCCCGATATCAAAAATGGTATAGAATATCGATATTTTTCCAGGTATAGTATCGAAGTTAGAAAATCCAGTATCATGACTGACAAAACTACTAGAAAGGCGATTGTGATTATTCAGTTAGACCTACAAGAAACGTGAAAGTTAAAAAAGACATATCTTTGCGACTACCTTGGACATTTAGTTATGTACAATTGCATAAAATCATGCAGGTCTGCATATAACTGGGCGATAGCTTTAATGGGTTGCAACGGTGGACTGAAATCACTTCATAGCACGATGTGATCGTTCGATAAATAAGTAAACACAACGTGTGTAAGCTAACATTCAGCTTCAGTCTAAGATAGGATGAGTTTTCTGAGCCCCCAAAAACCAGGCCGGGTGCCAGGCAAAAAGAGGCTCGTTCACGATTCTGATTTTAATTTGGACAAGTGAACATCACATTCGGGCAAGTTGAACCTGACCTGTACTTGCCCAATGGGCAAGTGCTTTTGAAACCTAAGTGTCAACCCCTGAGGTCTAAACAGTGCGAGGGGAGGAGGGCTAAACAGAGTTCCGGGAGCACTACATTGGTCTAACGGCAGAGGCTTTCTTCACAAAGAGAGGTTGGACCAACCTTAAGCATCAGCTTGCTCATGGTTTTGAGTTTCTCTGTGGTGTAGTATTGTCTGTGGAGCAGAGGGTGGTTGGCCATCTTCCTCAGCTGCATCATGACGTTACACAGCTCTCTCTCTGCACAGAAAGGGGGGGGAGAGAAGGAATAAAGAATGAAAACAAAGCTTAGATCTGTTTCCCAAATATCTCGCCTGAAGATGTAGAAGACGGAAGACGACCGGATTCTTACTCTCTCCAGTCGCAGACTTTTGGAGTTTCTTGAAGAGGGACTGGTACAACGTTCTCTGTTTCTCGCTCATTGGACAGAACTCAATCTTTTCTTCCTTGGCAGGCAGCTGCTGCAGGACCTGTTGGAGATCAGACAAACACAATTATCTGAAGGGCCTTCATCATTCCTAAATGCATTACTGTGAACCAAATTTTCTCAGGACCCCACAAACATAGAGGCATAGAAATCAACACATGAACATGAGATTACCTCACTTTTCACCCTTCGGAGGATGAATGGTTTCATTATTAGTTTAGCTTGAGCGATGCGGTCCTTCTCAAAACGACTCTGCTCCTCGTGGGATTTCTGACAAAACAAAAACATGTCATTAATAATAATTATAATTGTATTTTCTTCCAACAAAAACAGGATGTCAACTACTCGATTCAGGTGCGTTTACATTAGGGATCGACCGATACAGATTTTTTAGGGCCGATACGATACCGATATTTTTTCATCAGCCTTAGCCGATACGCCGATACCGATATTTAGAGCCGATATTTAGAGCCAATACTGCTTTTGCTCCCTCAATCAAAAAAATTACACTGATAACAAATGTTACAAGTCTCAATTTAAAAAAAGGAACATTTATTGAACTTCAATATAAAAAACAATATTTAACAAATAGTAAAAACAGGTGAGGTAAAACAAGTAAGAAAAATTAGATGAGCAATATTTAACAAATATTAAAAACAGGTGAGGTAGAACAAGTAAAAAAAAACAAAAGCGAAAAAATATCGGCGAATATCAGCCGCGTATCGGCCGATACCGATACACGTAAAAAACGCGAATATCGGCCGATAATATCGGCCGACCGATATATCGGTCGATCCCTAGTTTACATTCATCTGGGTTTCATTCATTCAAAATGATCGGACACAAGGAGTTACCATGGAGAACATCTTGGAGAGCTGGGCGTTGGAGTTGGAGAACATGGAGGGCATGATGAAGTTCAACAGAGACATCAGCTCCAATAGGTTATTCTGGAGCGGCGTTCCGGTCAGCAGCAAGCGATGCTCAGCCTGCACAGAACCGGAGAAACAAGCGGCTAAACTCATACCGATACTCATTATTAGACAATAAATATGATCCGTGGGTGTGACGAGATCACCCCTTTAACACACACATATTTAAAAGCGTATTCAAGTCACGGTGCCTGGCCGTATCAAAGGTGGGGGGATGGGGTGTGAGCTGCAAGTACAGGAAGGTGCACTAACGTTGATGGCCATGAGGTGGCGGTAACGCAGTGAGTTCATGTTCTTCAGCATGTGACCCTCATCAAAGATGGCATACTTCAAACGCAACTTCCGGAAAAGGCTGCGGTCGCTGTCGTTTCCTATTGCCAAGTTATACCTGTGAAAGACAATGATGTTTACAACCCTACGGCAACAAAGGACGTCCCCTCACCATTATACATTAAGACAATACTATAGAAAAGTTTGACGTCATTTGTTGTTCAGATGGTCAAATTGCATTTCATCACATTGGAAGTAAGTAAACAAAATAAATAAATACAATGCCAGGAAACTGCTTTCAAAATTATTTGAATGGACCACAACAGACAAAGTCCATTTGGATTCAAATGTGCGGACTGCGGACACACGCACGCACACTAGAGCTGCACGATATGGGCAAAATATGATATCCCGATATACTATGTACCCGATATCCTGCGTACTACGGTGAGGGTTTCAGTGCGCCCTAACTTTATCCCCCGCCCCCTCCCTTCTCCGTTCCATTTGGGAACATGTTTGGTTTAATTTCGCTTGTTTCGTATATTTTAATTAATTAATTAGGGCGCCCGCCACACATTTGCCGCCCTAGGCGATCGCCTAGGTCCCCCATGCAGAGCGCCGGCCCTGGTTTCGGGGCAGAAGAAGCTGTCGCGGCCGGTGATGCACAGCCAGTTTTACGCATTCCTCAAACTGCACTTTGTGCCGCTGCTGTAAATGGTGGAACAGATTTGTCGTGCTTCAACTTTTAGCCGCAAGGGTGTTGCTACACTCTCTACAGATGACCTGCAGCCAGGCATGTCGTTAGACCTGGGCGTTCGGGGCTATAGCCCCGGATCCTTTGGGGATAGCCCCGGATCGTTGTGCCGTCAAAAAAAACAAAAACATAATGCTGAAAATAGCCCCGTAGAGTTCACTTATTTGTGGTTGAATTACCAGCAGCCACAGATGCAACAGTAGCGAGTGAAAACCGGAAAAAATTCTGACGCGTCCATATATGTGCAGATTTAGAATGATTTTGTTGCAAAATGTTTCAAATTCAACGTCGGTATTCTTTCTTCTCTATGCATAGCGCATCTCGTCGATAATGCTGTTTCGTGCTGCTAGCCTTTTAGTGAGATCAGAGATTGTTGAGAAGGACAGCAATAAAATATCTTTGCTAAGATGGATATGAGAAGAGAGACCCGCAGTGAATTCAACCCGGTCCCCTTGACATCGGGTAGGTGCAGCTGCTGCTCATCTGTTCTTTTAAAGCCGAACCATTTCCATATTATGTAGCCGTTGTTTCTCCTCTTTGAAACCATTTTCCTCTCACGCCGCCGTCTTGTTTTCTTTACCGGTATCCTCCACACTTGTTGTGTTTGTGAGAGGGCGGGAATGAGGCATCTTTGCACAACGCACTTTCGGAAGGACAGAGTGGGAGGGGTCGCGCTCACACAGTCTCCAAGGCAAACACAGACGCTTGAGGCGGAAACTGACCATTTTAACGCATATATCGATATAAACGATAATGTCAAATCTTGTATCCCCTTGGAAAATATATCGATATATCTTACATAGCCGATATATCCTGCAGCCCTAACGCACACCCACACACACAAATAAATTGAAAGACGCCACATCCATCTACAGCAGAACAGCCAAGGGTGCTGCAACAGCGCAGACACGACACACTTAACTCCAGAACAAGATTTCGGAGGAAGGTTCAAATTTGTATTGCCTTTACTTTAGGCGGTACGGCAGAACACCGTTTTCTGGTCAACGTGATGTAGGGAGGGTCCGGACGTTGACGTACCATGGACGCAACAACTCTTCGGGTTAAAGCTAAATCGGGTAAGGGTGACAACACCACAGCTCTGGTGAGGCAGTAGTTATTGGGGGGAAAATAACCTGTCACGACGGTTTGAACCCAGCTCACGTTCCCAATCAGTGGGTCGAAAATACAACGCTTGGCGAGTTCTGCTTCACAATGACGGGAAGGGCAGGCGTCGATGCATCAAAAAGCGACGTTGCAATAAACACCCTCCCCCTGCTCGCGAGGGGTACCAGATATCTTTTGTGTCTCATGTCGATCCCAGATTTGAATTTCTACAGAGAGCCAGCGGATTCGTGTCAGCACCGCGAGGTAATGGACAAGCGGACCCAGACTGTTGGTCAATACTCACGTGGACACGATGACCTGAAATTCTTCATCTCCATTGAGGATGTTGTGTTTCATGTACCTGCGGTCCTCCACAGATCCTGCATGCAGAGAACCACACTGTCAGCCTCTTCTAACTTTTCATATGGTTCCACACTGTAGATTACTTTTGCTTCAATAAAACTGAATAACAATTATTTTGTATAAGAAATATATAAAATGGTAGAACATTTAGAAAGGGTATTTTTAGGCATTTTCTAAGGACTTCAAATAAACCCTTTTAAAGACTGTTTTAATTGGGTTGCATGAGGAGAATGTATGAGCAGAATCTTACCATAATACACTAGAACTTTAAGTTTCGGAGACCACAGCTTCAGCTCTCTCACCCAATTATCTACAAGCAGAAGACATTAAACCTCAGACCAATGTAGCTTCCCTTTGCTGACATTTCAACGGTTGGCGGACCTGTTCAAGGGTGTGGGTGTGTTTACTTTACCTAGTGTTGAGGCAGGTACTGTAATGAGGTGAGGACCTTCTATACCATCTTGGTAGAGCTGAGAGAGAAACGCTATAGCTTGGATGGTCTTCCCAAGACCCTGGAGAAAGGAGGGAGAATGACAGAGAACAAATATGAAAGACAGAAAGATTGCAGAGGTAAGAAATATTTTTTTTTACACCGCAGCAGTCTTTGTTCATAGAGATATCTACAAGGATTTCAATGAGACTGTAGGGGGCAAGCAGATTATTATATTTTCTCTCCGTCAAAGGCTAAAACAAATGACTATGTCTTTCCCCCCCTGCATGTGGGGGGACCTGGTGGGTGGAAATGGCGTGAGGCAATGCAAAATAACAAAGCCCACTTAAAAGAACGCTTAGAGGAGATTGTTTTGATACATTTTATATCCTGTTCAAGAAATGTATTATCTTTTGGATTGATTTCATATTTAGTAAATAAATATGCAATTAAATCCAGGAATGAACACTCAGAAGATTTTTGAGAGCAGTTTTGAAAGATTGACAAAAGTGGTCTTGTTCATTACAAGTTTTGTAAAATAATGAGCATAGCTACAGTTTCATTTGCAGTGAATAGTGCATATAACATAACTATTACAACATCAGAAAGACACAGGGTGAAATCTGTGGGATATTCACTATTAACCTCACCATCTCATCAGCCAATATCCCACTCAGTTTGTGTTGATGCAACAGAAGCAACCACTTCAGCCCAATCAGCTGATATGGCTTCAGCTGATACCTGGAAACAACCAATCACGTTAGAAGGTAAATTACACCCAATATAAAAAAGGTAAAAAGCAAACAGGCCTATGTTAACAAAGAGGAGTGTTACTCTCAGGATGTTAAAACACTTGGAATTTACTCAAAATAAACTAATCATATTGTAAGGCCCCGTCAAAACGGAGCCGAAACGGGCGAAAACGATCCGGTTTCGTTTTATGCGGTCATTTCAAAACCGCATCAAGCTGTAGAAACGCTGTAGTAAATATTCAAGGCGCTGGTTCTCCACAGAAAAAAGTGGAGCGCAAGCCTGCGTGCATATGGGCTGCGCGCTGTATACAAACATTCAGTCATGAGGAGATTCAACCTTTTATATTGAGCAGAAATACTCTTTAATGTACAGTTAGTAATTAAATTCATCATGGGGCTTTATTTAAAGCTACAAAAATAAGGTGAGTGACCTTGTTTCTACTTTTATCATAATACAGTTATGTGTGATGATGCATTGTTAACAACCTAATTATAGAGAACTAATTAAAACAATTGTATTAGCTACTAACAGGCATGCAAACTGGCTCGGGGTGAAAAAGGTGAGAATGATGCGTGAGCCGAGTAAAACACAGACCCACTATAGGGTTCCAGGTTTATACTCCGGGGAGTTTTCTTTTACATTTTTTAATGTATTAGGGTTCGTCACAAGCTAAAAGAAATTACAGGACTGCGCACAATTACGAACAAAGCATTAATTTATTATGTGCAAGGGCAGCCCCAATAGGTACATAACTTATTACAAAATTAAGAAAGAATATTGAGAAGAATAAAAAGAGGTGGGAGGACAGGGCAATAGGAGTATGCCATTATTTATTTTTCTTCTTGGCCTGGACCAGTGTCTCAAGGGCCCGCTTTCGCTGTTTTGCAGAATTCAAAACAGCGACTTCTCTCGGCTATATCGACTAGTATGTATCAACACAACTGGTGACCCGCTGAAAAATTCTCTTTTGGCGCGTTTCCACCGGAGGGTGCGTTCGGTTCGGTTCGCAAAGTTGCGGCACGGTTCGCGTTTCCACCGCCAAAAGTGGGCGTGACATGGGGATAAAAACAAACCGCAAGGTATTATTCTGGACAATGGACGTGTCGCGTAAAACGTTAGCTTGGGCGAACAAGGAGGTGGAGCATGGACCTATTAAAGAAGACAATACTTTATTAAAGCATGCAATTGTGATGTAGAACAAAATTAAAAGAAAACAAAGTGCTTGCATGATATTGAAGCCTACAGCGATCGTTACTTAACTTGTGTGGTGGTGCCTTATCATTTGTTTACCCTCGCGTTGCCATTGCAACGCGATTGCACTCTCATTGGCTGAATCGATGAGAACGTTTTAGATAATATAAGGTCGCGGGTAGACGAAGCTCTGTTCGTTTGTAGATTTTATTTACGTGACCATAGTTTGTTTTGGGAATCAGTTCTCGTCGTTCACCTTCGGGATGTTTACGTAGCTGCCGCGGCGATCGACATCCGGCCTACCATGAGGGTACTGTCGGCGGTGGAAACGCTCGGTGGAAACGAGGCATGTAAAGGCTCCGCTGGGCTCACGCTTGGCCGTTTCAGATGGTAGGCAACTTTCCGCTCGCGCTGTCGGTTGGCCGCGCGGCTTCACGAGCGTGCGCATGCGTTCTACGAGCACGGAACAACAGTTCCACGGGAGTGCGCCCACTTGTCGTGCCGCCTGACA